>NC_142088.1:84368825-84672477 GCF_054644295.1 Miniopterus natalensis
TTCCAGCAGTGAAAACACACATTTCTATAAAGACTTTGAAGCAGCAAGCTAAAGCCTTGTGGCTGAGTGTTCTTTCATAGAGAAACATGCATTTCATCCTTCTGGAGTGAATTTTCATGCCGGAGTTCATATGCATTTTATACTGTGCAGAATGTAGCTACCTGCTGGGGGTTGTGTCATAGAAGCACCTTTTCTGCAGGAGCTTATTGGAACATTCATTGTTTGGCTAAGTTATTTAGGGTTGGTTTTGGAAGGTCTTTCAACCTTGGCCAAATCCCGCTTCGTACGCAAGTTTTTAATAGCGCTGTTTCCAAGTGTCCACAAAGAGCTGCTGCTTGAAACTGTCCACATGCACATCTCGTATACTGGTGTGCTCGTTTCACTACCTGGATTTTGGTTTCCTCTTCTTTCTTTGAAATGACAAGTCTTCATTCAGCATTCTACACACACCTTGTACCAGCTTCAGTTTGAAGCATGTTGGTGCTCTCAAAACGCTGTGTAACCTATGTAGAGTGTGTTACTCTCCAGCACTGAATACACAACTTAGAGCTCCTTTCACCACAGACACGCAAACACATCTTTTTGTGAAAGTCCTACTTCAGGTCCCTTGGAAATGTAAGGGTTTCATGGAGAACATGAAGTCAATCATGCTTTTGCACTCTACTACCAATAGAAATGACCTCTTGTACATGCCTGACTGAGTTTCACTGCAAAATGCCCTTGTTTTCTGGTTTCTTGAATGTTCTCAACACATTAGGAGAAAGAGCGTGTTTGAGCAAGATCGATGCAGTGTGCGTTTCCCTAGATTTCAAGTGATTTGGGAAATATAATCCTTATTTTTCCACATTGTGAAAGAAACATGAGGCTTGCAAGAGATTGAAAAAATGCATCCCAAAACGTACTCCAGCGGTGAAAGCACACGTTTCTACAAAGACTTTGAAGTAGCAAGTAAAAGCCAATGGCTGAGTGTTCTTTCAGAGAGAAACATACACATTTCATCCTTCTGGAGTGAATTTTCAGCCTGGAATTCATATGCATTTGTACCGTGCAGAATGTAACTACCTGCTCGGGGGTTGTGTCATAGAAGCAACTTTCCTGCAGGAGCTTATTGGAACATTCATTGTTTGGCTAACTTCTTTGGGTTGGTTTTGGAAGGTCTTTCAACTTTAGCCAAATCCGCTTTCTTACGAAATTTTTTCACAGCCCTGTTTCCAAGAGCCCACAAAGAACTGCTGCTTAAAACTCTCCACATGCACATCTCCCATACTGGTGTGCTCGTTTCACTACCTGGATTTTGGTTTCCTCTTCTTTCTTTGAAATTACAAGCCCTCTTTCTGCATGCTACACACACCTTGTAGCAGTTTCAGTTTGCAGCATATTGGTGCTCTGAAAACGCTGAGTAACCTGTGTAGAGTGTGTCAATCTCCAGCACTGAATACACAACTTAGAGCTCCTTTCACCACAGACACGCAAACACATCTTTTTGTAAAAGTCCTACTTCTTTACTCTTGGAAATGTAAGGGTTTCATCGAGAACTTGAAGTCAATCATGCTTTTGCACTCTGCAACCAATAGGAATGAACTCTTGTACATACCCGTCTGAATTTCAGTGCAAAATGCCCTTCTTTTCTGGTTTGTTGAAAGTTCACAACACATTAGGAGATAGAGCGTGTTTGAAGAAGACTGATGCAGTGTGCGTTTTCCTTTATTTCTTGTGATTTGGGAAACATAATCCGTGATTTTCCACATTGTCTAAGAAACAACATGAGGCTTGCAAGAGATTGAAACAATGCATCCTAAAACTTATTCCAGCAGTGAAAACACACGGTTCTACAAAGACTTGGAAGGAGCAAGCAAAAGAATAGTGGCTGAGTGTCCTGTCAGAGAGAAACACATGCATTTCATCCTTCTGGAGTGAGTTTTCTTGCTGGAATTCATATGCATTTTGTACTGTGCAGAATGTAGCTACCTGCTCGGGGGTTGTGTCATAGATGCACCTTTCCTGTAGGAGCTTATTGGAACTTTCATTGTTTGGCTAAGTTATTTAGGGTTGGTTTTGGAAGGTCTTTCAACTTTGGCCAAATCCGCTTTGTACGAAAGTTTTTCACAGCCCTGTTTCCAAGTGTCCACAAAGAGCTGCTGCTTGAAAGTGTCCACATGCACATCTCCCATACTGGTGTGCTCGTTTCACTACCTGGATTTTGGTTTCCTCTTCTTTCTTTGAAATGACAAGTCTTCATTCAGCATGCTACACACAGCTTGTAGCAGTTTCAGTTTGAAGCATGTTGGTGCTCTCAAAACGCTGTGTATCCTGTGTAGAGTGTGTCACTCTACAGCACTGAATACACAACTTAGAGCTCCTTTCAACGCAGACACGCAAACACGTCTTTTTGGGAAAGTCCTAACTCAGGTAAATTGGAAATGTAAGGGTTTCATCGAAAACATGAAGACAATCATGCTTTTGAACTCTGCAACCGAACGAAATGGCTTTTTGTACATGCCATTCGGAATTTCACTGCAAAATGCCCTTCTTTTCTGGTTTGTTGAAAGTTCAAAACACTTTAGGAAATAGAACGTGTTTGAAGAAGACTGATGCAGTGTGCGTTTTCCTGGATTTCAAGTGATTCGGGATACATACTCCTTGTTTTCCACATTGTCTAAGAAACAACATGAGGCTTGCAAGAGATTGAAAAAATGCATCCTAAAACTTATGCCTGCAGTGAAAACACACGTTTCTACAAAGACTTGGAAGGAGCAAGCAAAAGAATAGTGGCTGAGAGTTTTTTCAGAGAGAAACACACGTATTTCATCCTTCTGTAGAGACGGTTAGGGTTACGATTGGAGCTAGGGTAGGGTTATGTTGAGGGCTAGGGTTAGAGAGACGGTTAGGGTTACGATTGGACCTAGGGTTAGGGTTATGTTGAGGGCTAGGGTTAGAGATATGGTTAGGGTTACGATTGGACCTAGGGTTAGGGTTATGTTGAGGGCTAGGGTTAGAGATGGTTAGGGTTACGATTGGACCTAGGGTTAGGGTTATGTTGAGGGCTAGGGTTAGAGAGAAGGTTAGGGATACTTTTGGACCTAGGGTTAGGGTTATGTTGAGGGCTAGGGTTAGAGATATGGGTAGGGTTACGATTGGACCTAGGGTTAGGGTTATGTGAGGGCTAGGGTTAGAGTTCCGGTTAGGGTTACACTTGAACCTAGGGTTAGCGTAACGTTGAGGGCTAGGCTTAGAGAGAAGGTTAGGGTTACAATTGGACCTAGGGTTAGGGTTATGTTGAGGGCTAGCATTAGAGATCCGGTTAGGGTTACGATTGGACCTAGGGTTAGGGTTATGTTGAGGGCTAGGATTAGAGATCATGGTAGTATTACGATTGGACATAGGGTTAGGGTTATGTTGAGGGCTAGGGTTAGAGAGAAGTTTAGGGTTACTTTTGGACCTAGGGTTAGGGTTTTGTTGAGGGCTAGGGTTAGAGATATGGTTAGGGTTACGATTGGACCTAGGGTTAGGGTTATGTTGAGGGCTAGGGTTAGAGTTCCGGTTAGGGTTACACTTGAACCTAGGGTTAGCGTTACGTTGAGGGCTAGGCTTAGAGAGAAGGTTAGGGTTACAATTGGACCTAGGGTTAGGGTTATGTTGAGGGCTAGGGTTAGAGATCCGGTTAGGGTTACGATTGGACCTAGGGTTAGGGTTATGTTGAGGGCTAGGATTAGAGATCATGTTAGTATTACGATTGGACATAGTTTTAGGGTTATGTTGAGGGCTAGGGTTAGAGAGAAGGTTAGGGTTACTTTTGGACCTAGGGTTAGGGTTATGTTGATGGCTAGGGTTAGAGATATGGTTAGGGATACGATTGGACCTAGGGTTAGGGTTATGTTGAGGGCTAAGGTTAGAGAGAAGGTTAGGGTTACTTTTGGACCTAGGGTTAGGGTTATGTTGAGGGCTAGGGTTAGAGATATGGTTAGGGTTACGATTGGACCTAGGGTTAGGGTTATGTTGAGGGCTAGGGTTAGAGATCCGGTTAGGGTTACGATTGGACCTAGGGTTAGGGTTATGTTGAGGGCTAGGGTTAGAGATCAGGTTAGTATTACGATTGGACCTAGGGTTAGGGTTAGGTTTAGGGCTAGGGATACAGATCCGGTTAGGGTTACGATTGGACCTAGGGTTAGGGTTATGTTGAGGGCTAGGGTTAGTGATCAGGTTAGTATTACGTTTGGACCTAAGGTTAAGGTTATGTTGAGGGCTAGGGTTAGAGATATGGTTAGGGTTACGATTGGACCTAGGGTTAGGGTTATGTTGAGGGCTAGGGTTAGAGAGAAGGTTAGGGTTACTTTTGGACCTAGGGTTAGGGTTATGTTGAGGGCGAGGGTTAGAGATATGGTTAGGGTTACGATTGGACCTAGGGTTAGGGTTATGTTGAGGGCTAGGGTTAGAGAGAAGGTTAGGGTTACTTTTGGACCTAGGGTTAGGGTTATGTTGAGGGCCAGGGTTAGAGATATGTTTAGGGTTACGATTGGACCTAGGGTTAGGGTTATGTTGAGGGCTAGGGTTAGAGATCCGGTTAGGGTTACGATTGGACCTAGGGTTAGGGTTATGTTGAGGGCTAGGGTTAGAGAGAAGGTTAGGGTTACTTTTGGACCTAGGGTTAGGGTTATGTTGAGGGCTAGGGTTAGAGATATGGTTAGGGTTACGATTGGACCTAGGGTTAGGGTTATGTTGAGGGCTAGGGTTAGAGAGAAGATTAGGGTTACTTTTGGACCTAGGGTTAGGGTTATGTTCAGGGCCAGGGTTAGAGATATGGTTAGGGTTACGATTGGACCTAGGGTTAGGATTATGTTGAGGGCTAGGGTTAGAGATCCGGTTAGGGTTACGTTTGGACCTAGGGTTAGGGTTATGTTGAGGCCCAGGGTTTGAGATCTGGTTAGGGTTAGATTGGACCTAGGGTTAGGGTTATGTTGAGGGCTAGCGTTAGAGATCAGGTTAGTATTACGATTGGACCTAGGATTAGTGTTAGGTTTAGGGCTAGGGATACAGATCCGGTTAGGGTTACGATTGGACCTAGGGTTAGGGTTATGTTGAGGGCTAGGGTTAGTGATCAGGTTAGTATTACGATTGGACCTAAGGTTAAGGTTATGTTGAGGGCTAGGGTTCAGATCCGGTTAGGGTTACGATTGGACCTAGGGTTATCGTAACGTTGAGGGCTAGGGTTAGAGAGACGGTTAGGGTTACGATTGGACCTAGGGTTAGGGTTATGTTGAGGGCTAGGGTTAGAGATATCGTTAGGGTTATGATTGGACCTAGGGTTAGGGTTATGTATAGGGCTAGGGTTAGAGATCAGGTTAGGGTTACGATTGGACCTAGGGTTAGGGTTATGTTGAGGGCTAAGGTTAGAGAGAAGGTTAGGGTTTCATTTGGACCTAGGGTTAGGGTTATGTTGAGGGCTAGGGTTACAGATCCGGTTAGGGTTACGATTGGACCTAGGGTTAGGGTTATGTTTAGGGCTAGGGTTAGTGATCCGGTTAGGATTACTATTGGACGTAGGGTTAGGGTTATGTTGAGGGCTAGGGTTAGAGATCCGGTTAGTATTACGATTGGACCTAGGGTTAGGGTTATGTTGAGGGCTAGGGTTACAGATCCGGTTAGGGTTACGATTTGACCTAGGGTTAGGGTTATGTTGAGTGCTAGGGTTAGAGATCCGGTTAGGGGTACGATTGGACCTAGGGTTAGGGTTATGTTGAGGCCCAGGGTTTGAGATCTGGTTAGGGTTAGATTGGACCTAGGGTTAGGGTTATGTTGAGGGCTAGGGTTAGAGATCAGGTTAGGGTTAAGATTGGACCTAGGGTTATAGTGATGTTGAGGGCTAGGGTATTCCAGCAGTGAAAACACACATTTCTATAAAGACTTTGAAGCAGCAAGCTAAAGCCTTGTGGCTGAGTGTTCTTTCATAGAGAAACATGCATTTCATCCTTCTGGAGTGAATTTTCATGCTGGAGTTCATATGCATTTTGTACTGTGCAGAATGTAGCTACCTGCTCGGTGGTTGTGTCATAGATGCACCTTTCCTGCAGGAGCTTATTGGAACTTTCATTGTTTGGCTAAGTTATTTAGGGTTGGTTTTGGAAGGTCTTTCAACTCTGGCCAAATCCGCTTTGTACGAAAGTTTTTCACAGCCCTGTTTCCAAGTGTCCACAAAGAGCTGCTGCTTGAAAGTGTCCACATGCACATCTCCCATACTGGTGTGCTCGTTTCACTACCTGGATTTTGGTTTCCTCTTCTTTCTTTGAAATGACAAGTCTTCATTCAGCATGCTACACACACCTTGTAGCAGTTTCAGTTTGAAGCATGTTGGTGCTCTCAAAACGCTGTGTATCCTGTGTAGAGTGTGTCACACTACAGCACTGAATACACAACTTAGAGCTCCTTTCAACACAGACACGCAAACACGTCTTTTTGCGAAAGTCCTAACTCAGGTAAATTGGAAATGTAAAGGTTTCATCGAAAACATGAAGACAATCATGCTTTTGAACTCTGCAACCGAAAGAAATGGCTTTTTGTACATGCCATTCTGAATTTCACTGCAAAATGCCCTTCTTTTCTGGTTTGTGGAAAGTTCAAAACACCTTAGGAAATAGACCGTGTTTGAAGAAGACTGATGCAGTGTGCGTTTTCCTGGATTTCAAGTGATTCGGGATACATACTCCTTGTTTTTCCACATTGTCTAAGAAACAACATGAGGCTTGCAAGAGATTGAAAAAATGCATCCTAAAACTTATGCCTGCAGTGAAAACACACGTTTCTACAAAGACTTGGAAGGAGCAAGCAAAAGAATAGTGGCTGAGAGTTCTTTCAGAGAGAAACACACGTATTTCATCCTTCTGTAGAGACGGTTAGCGTTACGATTGGAGCTAGGGTAGGGTTATGTTGAGGGCAAGGGTTAGAGAGACGGTTAGGGTTACGATTGGACCTAGGGTTAGCGTAAGGTTGAGGGCTAGGGTTAGAGAGACGGTTAGGGTTACGATTGGACCTAGGGTTAGGGTTATGTTGAGGGCTTGGGTTTGATAGAAGGTTAGGGTTACTTTTGGACCTAGGGTTAGGGTTATGTTGAGGGCTAGGGTTAGAGATATGGTTAGGGTTACGATTGGACCTAGGGTTAGGGTTATGTTGAGGGCTAGGGTTAGAGAGAAGGTTAGGGTTACAATTGGACCTAGGGTTAGGGTTATGTTGAGGGCTAGGGTTAGAGATCCAGTTAGGGTTACGATTGGACCTAGGGTTAGGGTTATGTTGAGGGTTAGGATTAGAGATCATGTTAGTATTACGATTGGACATAGGGTTAGGGTTATGTTGTAGGCTAGGGTTAGAGAGAAGGTTAGGGTTACTTTTGGACCTAGGATTAGGGTTATGTTGAGGGCTAGGGTTAGAGATATGGTTAGGGTTACGATTGGACCTAGGGTTAGGGTTATGTTGAGGGCTAGGGTTAGAGAGAAGGTTAGGGTTTCTTTTGGACCTAGGGTTAGGGTTATGTTGAGGGCTAGGGTTAGAGATATCGTTAGGGTTTCGATTGGACCTAGGGTTAGGGTTATGTTGAGGGCTAGGATTAGAGATCATGGTAGTATTACGATTGGACATAGGGTTAGGGTTATGTTGAGGGCTAGGGTTAGAGAGAAGTTTAGGGTTACTTTTGGACCTAGGGTTAGGGTTTTGTTGAGGGCTAGGGTTAGAGATATGGTTAGGGTTACGATTGGACCTAGGGTTAGGGTTATGTTGAGGGCTAGGGTTAGAGTTCCGGTTAGGGTTACACTTGAACCTAGGGTTAGCGTTACGTTGAGGGCTAGGCTTAGAGAGAAGGTTAGGGTTACAATTGGACCTAGGGTTAGGGTTATGTTGAGGGCTAGGGTTAGAGATCCGGTTAGGGTTACGATTGGACCTAGGGTTAGGGTTATGTTGAGGGCTAGGATTAGAGATCATGTTAGTATTACGATTGGACATAGTTTTAGGGTTATGTTGAGGGCTAGGGTTAGAGAGAAGGTTAGGGTTACTTTTGGACCTAGGGTTAGGGTTATGTTGAGGGCTAGGGTTAGAGATATGGTTAGGGATACGATTGGACCTAGGGTTAGGGTTATGTTGAGGGCTAAGGTTAGAGAGAAGGTTAGGGTTACTTTTGGACCTAGGGTTAGGGTTATGTTGAGGGCTAGGGTTAGAGATATGGTTAGGGTTACGATTGGACCTAGGGTTAGGGTTATGTTGAGGGCTAGGGTTAGAGATCCGGTTAGGGTTACGATTGGACCTAGGGTTAGGGTTATGTTGAGGGCTAGGGTTAGAGATCAGGTTAGTATTACGATTGGACCTAGGGTTAGGGTTAGGTTTAGGGCTAGGGATACAGATCCGGTTAGGGTTACGATTGGACCTAGGGTTAGGGTTATGTTGAGGGCTAGGGTTAGTGATCAGGTTAGTATTACGTTTGGACCTAAGGTTAAGGTTATGTTGAGGGCTAGGGTTAGAGATATGGTTAGGGTTACGATTGGACCTAGGGTTAGGGTTATGTTGAGGGCTAGGGTTAGAGAGAAGGTTAGGGTTACTTTTGGACCTAGGGTTAGGGTTATGTTGAGGGCGAGGGTTAGAGATATGGTTAGGGTTACGATTGGACCTAGGGTTAGGGTTATGTTGAGGGCTAGGGTTAGAGAGAAGGTTAGGGTTACTTTTGGACCTAGGGTTAGGGTTATGTTGAGGGCCAGGGTTAGAGATATGGTTAGGGTTACGATTGGACCTAGGGTTAGGGTTATGTTG
This sequence comes from Miniopterus natalensis, assembly GCF_054644295.1. Lineage (NCBI taxonomy): Eukaryota > Metazoa > Chordata > Mammalia > Chiroptera > Miniopteridae > Miniopterus > Miniopterus natalensis. The sequence goes on from NC_142088.1 coordinate 84,377,610, forward strand.
AGGGCTAGGGTTAGAGAGAAGGTTAGGGTTTCTTTTGGACCTAGGGTTAGGGTTATGTTGAGGGCTAGGGTTAGAGATATCGTTAGGGTTTCGATTGGACCTAGGGTTAGGGTTATGTTGAGGGCTAGGATTAGAGATCATGGTAGTATTACGATTGGACATAGGGTTAGGGTTATGTTGAGGGCTAGGGTTAGAGAGAAGTTTAGGGTTACTTTTGGACCTAGGGTTAGGGTTTTGTTGAGGGCTAGGGTTAGAGATATGGTTAGGGTTACGATTGGACCTAGGGTTAGGGTTATGTTGAGGGCTAGGGTTAGAGTTCCGGTTAGGGTTACACTTGAACCTAGGGTTAGCGTTACGTTGAGGGCTAGGCTTAGAGAGAAGGTTAGGGTTACAATTGGACCTAGGGTTAGGGTTATGTTGAGGGCTAGGGTTAGAGATCCGGTTAGGGTTACGATTGGACCTAGGGTTAGGGTTATGTTGAGGGCTAGGATTAGAGATCATGTTAGTATTACGATTGGACATAGTTTTAGGGTTATGTTGAGGGCTAGGGTTAGAGAGAAGGTTAGGGTTACTTTTGGACCTAGGGTTAGGGTTATGTTGAGGGCTAGGGTTAGAGATATGGTTAGGGATACGATTGGACCTAGGGTTAGGGTTATGTTGAGGGCTAAGGTTAGAGAGAAGGTTAGGGTTACTTTTGGACCTAGGGTTAGGGTTATGTTGAGGGCTAGGGTTAGAGATATGGTTAGGGTTACGATTGGACCTAGGGTTAGGGTTATGTTGAGGGCTAGGGTTAGAGATCCGGTTAGGGTTACGATTGGACCTAGGGTTAGGGTTATGTTGAGGGCTAGGGTTAGAGATCAGGTTAGTATTACGATTGGACCTAGGGTTAGGGTTAGGTTTAGGGCTAGGGATACAGATCCGGTTAGGGTTACGATTGGACCTAGGGTTAGGGTTATGTTGAGGGCTAGGGTTAGTGATCAGGTTAGTATTACGTTTGGACCTAAGGTTAAGGTTATGTTGAGGGCTAGGGTTAGAGATATGGTTAGGGTTACGATTGGACCTAGGGTTAGGGTTATGTTGAGGGCTAGGGTTAGAGAGAAGGTTAGGGTTACTTTTGGACCTAGGGTTAGGGTTATGTTGAGGGCGAGGGTTAGAGATATGGTTAGGGTTACGATTGGACCTAGGGTTAGGGTTATGTTGAGGGCTAGGGTTAGAGAGAAGGTTAGGGTTACTTTTGGACCTAGGGTTAGGGTTATGTTGAGGGCCAGGGTTAGAGATATGGTTAGGGTTACGATTGGACCTAGGGTTAGGGTTATGTTGAGGGCTAGGGTTAGAGATCCGGTTAGGGTTACGATTGGACCTAGGGTTAGGGTTATGTTGAGGGCTAGGGTTAGAGAGAAGGTTAGGGTTACTTTTGGACCTAGGGTTAGGGTTATGTTGAGGGCTAGGGTTAGAGATATGGTTAGGGTTACGATTGGACCTAGGGTTAGGGTTATGTTGAGGGCTAGGGTTAGAGAGAAGATTAGGGTTACTTTTGGACCTAGGGTTAGGGTTATGTTCAGGGCCAGGGTTAGAGATATGGTTAGGGTTACGATTGGACCTAGGGTTAGGATTATGTTGAGGGCTAGGGTTAGAGATCCGGTTAGGGTTACGTTTGGACCTAGGGTTAGGGTTATGTTGAGGCCCAGGGTTTGAGATCTGGTTAGGGTTAGATTGGACCTAGGGTTAGGGTTATGTTGAGGGCTAGCGTTAGAGATCAGGTTAGTATTACGATTGGACCTAGGATTAGTGTTAGGTTTAGGGCTAGGGATACAGATCCGGTTAGGGTTACGATTGGACCTAGGGTTAGGGTTATGTTGAGGGCTAGGGTTAGTGATCAGGTTAGTATTACGATTGGACCTAAGGTTAAGGTTATGTTGAGGGCTAGGGTTCAGATCCGGTTAGGGTTACGATTGGACCTAGGGTTATCGTAACGTTGAGGGCTAGGGTTAGAGAGACGGTTAGGGTTACGATTGGACCTAGGGTTAGGGTTATGTTGAGGGCTAGGGTTAGAGATATCGTTAGGGTTATGATTGGACCTAGGGTTAGGGTTATGTATAGGGCTAGGGTTAGAGATCAGGTTAGGGTTACGATTGGACCTAGGGTTAGGGTTATGTTGAGGGCTAAGGTTAGAGAGAAGGTTAGGGTTTCATTTGGACCTAGGGTTAGGGTTATGTTGAGGGCTAGGGTTACAGATCCGGTTAGGGTTACGATTGGACCTAGGGTTAGGGTTATGTTTAGGGCTAGGGTTAGTGATCCGGTTAGGATTACTATTGGACGTAGGGTTAGGGTTATGTTGAGGGCTAGGGTTAGAGATCCGGTTAGTATTACGATTGGACCTAGGGTTAGGGTTATGTTGAGGGCTAGGGTTACAGATCCGGTTAGGGTTACGATTTGACCTAGGGTTAGGGTTATGTTGAGTGCTAGGGTTAGAGATCCGGTTAGGGGTACGATTGGACCTAGGGTTAGGGTTATGTTGAGGCCCAGGGTTTGAGATCTGGTTAGGGTTAGATTGGACCTAGGGTTAGGGTTATGTTGAGGGCTAGGGTTAGAGATCAGGTTAGGGTTAAGATTGGACCTAGGGTTATAGTGATGTTGAGGGCTAGGGTATTCCAGCAGTGAAAACACACATTTCTATAAAGACTTTGAAGCAGCAAGCTAAAGCCTTGTGGCTGAGTGTTCTTTCATAGAGAAACATGCATTTCATCCTTCTGGAGTGAATTTTCATGCTGGAGTTCATATGCATTTTGTACTGTGCAGAATGTAGCTACCTGCTCGGTGGTTGTGTCATAGATGCACCTTTCCTGCAGGAGCTTATTGGAACTTTCATTGTTTGGCTAAGTTATTTAGGGTTGGTTTTGGAAGGTCTTTCAACTCTGGCCAAATCCGCTTTGTACGAAAGTTTTTCACAGCCCTGTTTCCAAGTGTCCACAAAGAGCTGCTGCTTGAAAGTGTCCACATGCACATCTCCCATACTGGTGTGCTCGTTTCACTACCTGGATTTTGGTTTCCTCTTCTTTCTTTGAAATGACAAGTCTTCATTCAGCATGCTACACACACCTTGTAGCAGTTTCAGTTTGAAGCATGTTGGTGCTCTCAAAACGCTGTGTATCCTGTGTAGAGTGTGTCACACTACAGCACTGAATACACAACTTAGAGCTCCTTTCAACACAGACACGCAAACACGTCTTTTTGCGAAAGTCCTAACTCAGGTAAATTGGAAATGTAAAGGTTTCATCGAAAACATGAAGACAATCATGCTTTTGAACTCTGCAACCGAAAGAAATGGCTTTTTGTACATGCCATTCTGAATTTCACTGCAAAATGCCCTTCTTTTCTGGTTTGTGGAAAGTTCAAAACACTTTAGGAAATAGACCGTGTTTGAAGAAGACTGATGCAGTGTGCGTTTTCCTGGATTTCAAGTGATTCGGGATACATACTCCTTGTTTTTCCACATTGTCTAAGAAACAACATGAGGCTTGCAAGAGATTGAAAAAATGCATCCTAAAACTTATGCCTGCAGTGAAAACACACGTTTCTACAAAGACTTGGAAGGAGCAAGCAAAAGAATAGTGGCTGAGAGTTCTTTCAGAGAGAAACACACGTATTTCATCCTTCTGTAGAGACGGTTAGCGTTACGATTGGAGCTAGGGTAGGGTTATGTTGAGGGCAAGGGTTAGAGAGACGGTTAGGGTTACGATTGGACCTAGGGTTAGCGTAAGGTTGAGGGCTAGGGTTAGAGAGACGGTTAGGGTTACGATTGGACCTAGGGTTAGGGTTATGTTGAGGGCTTGGGTTTGATAGAAGGTTAGGGTTACTTTTGGACCTAGGGTTAGGGTTATGTTGAGGGCTAGGGTTAGAGATATGGTTAGGGTTACGATTGGACCTAGGGTTAGGGTTATGTTGAGGGCTAGGGTTAGAGAGAAGGTTAGGGTTACAATTGGACCTAGGGTTAGGGTTATGTTGAGGGCTAGGGTTAGAGATCCAGTTAGGGTTACGATTGGACCTAGGGTTAGGGTTATGTTGAGGGTTAGGATTAGAGATCATGTTAGTATTACGATTGGACATAGGGTTAGGGTTATGTTGTAGGCTAGGGTTAGAGAGAAGGTTAGGGTTACTTTTGGACCTAGGATTAGGGTTATGTTGAGGGCTAGGGTTAGAGATATGGTTAGGGTTACGATTGGACCTAGGGTTAGGGTTATGTTGAGGGCTAGGGTTAGAGAGAAGGTTAGGGTTTCTTTTGGACCTAGGGTTAGGGTTATGTTGAGGGCTAGGGTTAGAGATATCGTTAGGGTTGCGATTGGACCTAGGGTTAGGGTTATGTTGAGGGCTAGGATTAGAGATCATGGTAGTATTACGATTGGACATAGGGTTAGGGTTATGTTGAGGGCTAGGGTTAGAGAGAAGTTTAGGGTTACTTTTGGACCTAGGGTTAGGGTTTTGTTGAGGGCTAGGGTTAGAGATATGGTTAGGGTTACGATTGGACCTAGGGTTAGGGTTATGTTGAGGGCTAGGGTTAGAGTTCCGGTTAGGGTTACACTTGAACCTAGGGTTAGCGTTACGTTGAGGGCTAGGCTTAGAGAGAAGGTTAGGGTTACAATTGGACCTAGGGTTAGGGTTATGTTGAGGGCTAGGGTTAGAGATCCGGTTAGGGTTACGATTGGACCTAGGGTTAGGGTTATGTTGAGGGCTATGATTAGAGATCATGTTAGTATTACGATTGGACATAGTTTTAGGGTTATGTTGAGGGCTAGGGTTAGAGAGAAGGTTAGGGTTACTTTTGGACCTAGGGTTAGGGTTATGTTGAGGGCTAGGGTTAGAGATATGGTTAGGGATACGATTGGACCTAGGGTTAGGGTTATGTTGAGGGCTAGGGTTAGAGAGAAGGTTAGGGTTACTTTTGGACCTAGGGTTAGGGTTATGTTGAGGGCTAGGGTTAGAGATATGGTTAGGGTTACGAATGGACCTAGGGTTAGGGTTATGTTGAGGGCTAGGGTTAGAGATCCGGTTAGGGTTACGATTGGACCTAGGGTTAGGGTTATGTTGAGGGCTAGGGTTAGAGATCAGGTTAGTATTACGATTGGACCTAGGGTTAGGGTTAGGTTTAGGGCTAGGGATACAGATCCGGTTAGGGTTACGATTGGACCTAGGGTTAGGGTTATGTTGAGGGCTAGGGTTAGTGATCAGGTTAGTATTACGTTTGGACCTAAGGTTAAGGTTATGTTGAGGGCTAGGGTTAGAGATATGGTTAGGGTTACGTTTGGACCTAGGGTTAGGGTTATGTTGAGGGCTAGGGTTAGAGAGAAGGTTAGGGTTACTTTTGGACCTAGGGTTAGGGTTATGTTGAGGGCTAGGGTTAGAGAGAAGGTTAGGGTTACTTTTGGACCTAGGGTTAGGGTTATGTTGAGGGCCAGGGTTAGAGATATGGTTAGGGTTACGATTGGACCTAGGGTTAGGGTTATGTTGAGGGCTAGGGTTAGAGATCCGGTTAGGGTTACGATTGGACCTAGGGTTAGGGTTATGTTGAGGGCTAGGGTTAGAGAGAAGGTTAGGGTTACTTTTGGACCTAGGGTTAGGGTTATGTTGAGGGCTAGGGTTAGAGATATGGTTAGGGTTACGATTGGACCTAGGGTTAGGGTTATGTTGAGGGCTAGGGTTAGAGAGAAGATTAGGGTTACTTTTGGACCTAGGGTTAGGGTTATGTTCAGGGCCAGGGTTAGAGATATGGTTAGGGTTACGATTGGACCTAGGGTTAGGATTATGTTGAGGGCTAGGGTTTGAGATCTGGTTAGGGTTAGATTGGACCTAGGGTTAGGGTTATGTTGAGGGCTAGCGTTAGAGATCAGGTTAGTATTACGATTGGACCTAGGATTAGTGTTAGGTTTAGGGCTAGGGATACAGATCCGGTTAGGGTTACGATTGGACCTAGGGTTAGGGTTATGTTGAGGGCTAGGGTTAGTGATCAGGTTAGTATTACGATTGGACCTAAGGTTAAGGTTATGTTGAGGGCTAGGGTTCAGATCCGGTTACGGTTACGATTGGACCTAGGGTTAGGGTTATGTTGAGGGCTAGGGTTAGAGATATCGTTAGGGTTATGATTGGACCTAGGGTTAGGGTTATGTATAGGGCTAGGGTTAGAGATCAGGTTAGGGTTACGATTGGACCTAGGGTTAGGGTTATGTTGAGGGCTAGGGTTAGTGATCCGGTTAGGATTACTATTGGACGTAGGGTTAGGGTTATGTTGAGGGCTAGGGTTAGAGATCCGGTTAGTATTACGATTGGACCTAGGGTTAGGGTTATGTTGAGGGCTAGGGTTACAGATCCGGTTAGGGTTACGATTTGACCTAGGGTTAGGGTTATGTTGAGTGCTAGGGTTAGAGATCCGGTTAGGGGTACGATTGGACCTAGGGTTAGGGTTATGTTGAGGCCCAGGGTTTGAGATCTGGTTAGGGTTAGATTGGACCTAGGGTTAGGGTTATGTTGAGGGCTAGGGTTAGAGATCAGGTTAGGGTTAAGATTGGACCTAGGGTTATAGTGATGTTGAGGGCTAGGGTATTCCAGCAGTGAAAACACACATTTCTATAAAGACTTTGAAGCAGCAAGCTAAAGCCTTGTGGCTGAGTGTTCTTTCATAGAGAAACATGCATTTCATCCTTCTGGAATGAATTTTCATGCTGGAGTTCATATGCATTTTGTACTGTGCAGAATGTAGCTACCTGCTCGGTGGTTGTGTCATAGATGCACCTTTCCTGCAGGAGCTTATTGGAACTTTCATTGTTTGGCTAAGTTATTTAGGGTTGGTTTTGGAAGGTCTTTCAACTCTGGCCAAATCCGCTTTGTACGAAAGTTTTTCACAGCCCTGTTTCCAAGTGTCCACAAAGAGCTGCTGCTTGAAAGTGTCCACATGCACATCTCCCATACTGGTGTGCTCGTTTCACTACCTGGATTTTGGTTTCCTCTTCTTTCTTTGAAATGACAAGTCTTCATTCAGCATGCTACACACACCTTGTAGCAGTTTCAGTTTGAAGCATGTTGGTGCTCTCAAAACGCTGTGTATCCTGTGTAGAGTGTGTCACACTACAGCACTGAATACACAACTTAGAGCTCCTTTCAACACAGACACGCAAACACGTCTTTTTGCGAAAGTCCTAACTCAGGTAAATTGGAAATGTAAAGGTTTCATCGAAAACATGAAGACAATCATGCTTTTGAACTCTGCAACCGAAAGAAATGGCTTTTTGTACATGCCATTCTGAATTTCACTGCAAAATGCCCTTCTTTTCTGGTTTGTGGAAAGTTCAAAACACTTTAGGAAATAGACCGTGTTTGAAGAAGACTGATGCAGTGTGCGTTTTCCTGGATTTCAAGTGATTCGGGATACATACTCCTTGTTTTTCCACATTGTCTAAGAAACAACATGAGGCTTGCAAGAGATTGAAAAAATGCATCCTAAAACTTATGCCTGCAGTGAAAACACACGTTTCTACAAAGACTTGGAAGGAGCAAGCAAAAGAATAGTGGCTGAGAGTTCTTTCAGAGAGAAACACACGTATTTCATCCTTCTGTAGAGACGGTTAGCGTTACGATTGGAGCTAGGGTAGGGTTATGTTGAGGGCAAGGGTTAGAGAGACGGTTAGGGTTACGATTGGACCTAGGGTTAGCGTAAGGTTGAGGGCTAGGGTTAGAGAGACGGTTAGGGTTACGATTGGACCTAGGGTTAGGGTTATGTTGAGGGCTTGGGTTTGATAGAAGGTTAGGGTTACTTTTGGACCTAGGGTTAGGGTTATGTTGAGGGCTAGGGTTAGAGATATGGTTAGGGTTACGATTGGACCTAGGGTTAGGGTTATGTTGAGGGCTAGGGTTAGAGAGAAGGTTAGGGTTACAATTGGACCTAGGGTTAGGGTTATGTTGAGGGCTAGGGTTAGAGATCCGGTTAGGGTTACGATTGGACCTAGGGTTAGGGTTATGTTGAGGGTTAGGATTAGAGATCATGTTAGTATTACGATTGGACATAGGGTTAGGGTTATGTTGTAGGCTAGGGTTAAAGAGAAGGTTAGGGTTACTTTTGGACCTAGGATTAGGGTTATGTTGAGGGCTAGGGTTAGAGATATGGTTAGGGTTACGATTGGACCTAGGGTTAGGGTTATGTTGAGGGCTAGGGTTAGAGAGAAGGTTAGGGTTTCTTTTGGACCTAGGGTTAGGGTTATGTTGAGGGCTAGGGTTAGAGATATCGTTAGGGTTGCGATTGGACCTAGGGTTAGGGTTATGTTGAGGGCTAGGGTTAGAGAGAAGGTTAGGGTTACTTTTGGACCTAGGGTTAGGGTTATGTTGAGGGCCAGGGTTAGAGATATGGTTAGGGTTACGATTGGACCTACGGTTAGGGTTATGTTGAGGGCTAGGGTTAGAGATCCGGTTAGGGTTACGATTGGACCTAGGGTTAGGGTTATGTTGAGGGCTAGGGTTAGACATCTGGTTAGGGTTACGATTGGACCTAGGGTTATGGTTATGTTGAGGCCCAGGGTTTGAGATCTGGTTAGGGTTAGATTGGACCTAGGGTTAGGGTTACGTTGAGGGCTAGGGTTAGAGATCAGGTTAGTATTACGATTGGACCTAGGGTTAGGGTTAGGTTTAGGGCTAGGGATACAGATCCGGTTAGGGTTACGATTGGACCTAGGGTTAGGGTTATGTTGATGGCTAGGGTTAGTGATCAGGTTAGTATTACGATTGGACCTAAGGTTAAGGTTATGTTGAGGGCTAGGGTTCAGATCCGGTTAGGGTTACGATTGGACCTAGGGTTAGCGTAACGTTTAGGGCTAGGGTTAGACAGACGGTTAGGGTTACGATTGGACCTAAGGTTAGGGTTATGTTGAGGGCTAGGGTTAGAGATATGGTTAGGGTTATGATTGGACCTAGGGTTAGGGTTATGTATAGGGCTAGGGTTAGAGATCAGGTTAGGGTTACTATTGGACCTAGGGTTAGGGTTATGTTTAGGGCTAGGGTTAGAGATCCGGTTAGGATTACTATTGGACGTAGGGTTAGGGTTATGTTGAGGGCTAGATTTAGAGATCCGGTTAGTATTACGATTGGACCGAGGGTTAGGTTTATGTTGAGGGCTAGGGTTACAGACCCGGTTAGTGTTACGATTTGACCTAGCGTTAGGGTTATGTTGAGTGCTAGGGTTAAAGATCCGGTTAGGGTTACGATTGGACCTAGGGTTAGGGTTATGTTGAGGCCCAGGGTTTGAGATCTGGTTAGGGTTAGATTGGACCTAGGGTTAGGGTTATGTTTAGGGCTAGGGTTAGAGATCAGGTTAGGGTTAAGATTGGACTTGGGTTATAGTGATGTTGAGGGCTAGGGTATTGCAGCAGTGAAAACACACATTTCTATAAAGACTTTGAAGCAGCAAGCTAAAGCCTTGTGGCTGAGTGTTCTTTCATAGAGAAACATGCATTTCATCCTTCTGGAGTGAATTTTCATGCTGGAGTTCATATGCATTTTATAATGTACAGAATGTAGCTACCTGGTGGGGGTTGTGTCATAGAAGCACCTTTTCTGCAGGAGCTTATTGGAACATTCATTGTTTGGCTAAGTTATTTAGGGTTGGTTTTGGAAGGTCTTTCAACTTTGGCCAAATCCGCTTTGTACGAAAGTTTTTCACAGCCCTGTTTCCAAGTGTCCACAAAGAACTGCTGCTTGAAACTGTCCACATGCACATCTCGTATACTGGTGTGCTCGTTTCACTACCTGGATTTTGGTTTCCTCTTCTTTCTTTGAAATGACAAGTCTTCATTCAGCATTCTACACACACCTTGTACCAGCTTCAGTTTGAAGCTTGTTGGTGCTCTCAAAACGCTGTGTAACCTATGTAGAGTGTGTTACTCTCCAGCACTGAATACACAACTTAGAGCTCCTTTCACCACAGACACGCAAACACATCTTTTTGTGAAAGTCCTACTTCAGGTCCCTTGGAAATGTAAGGGTTTCATGGAGAACATGAAGTCAATCATTCTTTTGCACTCTACTACCAATAGAAATGACCTCTTGTACATGCCACCTGAGTTTCACTGCAAAATGCCCTTGTTTTCTGGTTTCTTGAATGTTCTCAACACATTAGGAGAAAGAGCGTGTTTGAGCAAGATCGATGCAGTGTGCGTTTCCCTAGATTTCAAGTGATTTGGGAAATATAATCCTTATTTTTCCACATTGTGAAAGAAACATGAGGCTTGCAAGAGATTGAAAAAATGCATCCCAAAACGTACTCCAGCGGTGAAAGCACACGTTTCTACAAAGACTTTGAAGTAGCAAGTAAAAGCCAATGGCTGAGTGTTCTTTCAGAGAGAAACATACACATTTCATCCTTCTGGAGTGAATTTTCAGCCTGGAATTCATATGCATTTGTACCGTGCAGAATGTAACTACCTGCTCGGGGGTTGTGTCATAGAAGCAACTTTCCTGCAGGAGCTTATTGGAACATTCATTGTTTGGCTAACTTCTTTGGGTTGGTTTTGGAAGGTCTTTCAACTTTAGCCAAATCCGCTTTCTTACGAAATTTTTTCACAGCCCTGTTTCCAAGAGCCCACAAAGAACTGCTGCTTAAAACTCTCCACATGCACATCTCCCATACTGGTGTGCTCGTTTCACTACCTGGATTTTGGTTTCCTCTTCTTTCTTTGAAATTACAAACCCTCTTTCTGCATGCTACACACACCTTGTAGCAGCTTCAGTTTGCAGCATATTGGTGCTCTTAAAACGCTGAGTAACCTGTGTAGAGAGTGTCAATCTCCAGCACTGAATACACAACTTAGAGCTCCTTTCACCACAGACACGCAAACACATCTTTTTGTAAAAGTCCTACTTCTTTACTCTTGGAAATGTAAGGGTTTCATCGAGAACTTGAAGTCAATCATGCTTTTGCACTCTGCAACCAATAGGAATGAACTCTTGTACATACCCGTCTGAATTTCAGTGCAAAATGCCCTTCTTTTCTGGTTTGTTGAAAGTTCACAACACATTAGGAGATAGAGCGTGTTTGAAGAAGACTGATGCAGTGTGCGTTTTCCTTTATTTCTTGTGATTTGGGAAACATAATCCGTGATTTTCCACATTGTCTAAGAAACAACATGAGGCTTGCAAGAGATTGAAACAATGCATCCTAAAACTTATTCCAGCAGTGAAAACACACGGTTCTACAAAGACTTGGAAGGAGCAAGCAAAAGAATAGTGGCTGAGTGTCCTTTCAGAGAGAAACACATGCATTTCATCCTTCTGGAGTGAGTTTTCTTGCTGGAATTCATATGCATTTTGTACTGTGCAGAAGGTAGCTACCTGCTCGGTGGTTGTGTCATAGATGGACCTTTCCTGCAGGAGCTTATTGGAACTTTCATTGTTTGGCTAAGTTATTTAGGGTTGGTTTTGGAAGGTCTTTCAACTTTGGCCAAATCCGCTTTGTACGAAAGTTTTTCACAGCCCTGTTTCCAAGTGTCCACAAAGAGCTGCTGCTTGAAAGTGTCCACATGCACATCTCCCATACTGGTGTGCTCGTTTCACTACCTGGATTTTGGTTTCCTCTTCTTTCTTTGAAATGACAAGTCTTCATTCAGCATGCTACACACACCTTGTAGCAGTTTCAGTTTGAAGCATGTTGGTGCTCTCAAAACGCTGTGTATCCTGTGTAGAGTCTGTCACACTACAGCACTGAATACACAACTTAGAGCTCCTTTCAACACAGACACGCAAACACGTCTTTTTGGGAAAGTCCTAACTCAGGTAAATTGGAAATGTAAGGGTTTCATCGAAAACATGAAGACAATCATGCTTTTGAACTCTGCAACCGAAAGAAATGGCTTTTTGTACATGCCATTCTGAATTTCACTGCAAAATGCCCTTCTTTTCTGGTTTGTTCAAAGTTCAAAACACTTTAGGAAATAGACCGTGTTTGAAGAAGACTGATGCAGTGTGCGTTTTCCTGGATTTCAAGTGATTCGGGATACATACTCCTTGTTTTTCCACATTGTCTAAGAAACAACATGAGGCTTGCAAGAGATTGAAAAAATGCATCCAAAAACTTATGCCTGCAGTGAAAACACACGTTTCTACAAAGACTTGGGAGGAGCAAGCAAAAGAATAGTGGCTGAGAGTTCTTTCAGAGAGAAACACACGTTTTTCATCCTTCTGTAGAGACGGTTAGGGTTACGATTGGAGCTAGGGTAGGGTTATGTTGAGGGCTAGGGTTAGAGAGACGGTTAGGGTTACGATTGGACCTAGGGGTAGCGTAAGGTTGAGGGCTAGGGTTAGAGATATGGTTAGGGTTACGATTGGACCTAGGGTTAGGGTTATGTTGAGGGCTAGGGTTAGAGAGAAGGTTAGGGTTACGATTGGACCTAGGGTTAGGGTTATGTTGAGGGCTAGGGTTAGAGTTCCGGTTAGGGTTAAGATTGGACCTAGGGTTAGTGTAACGTTGAGGGCTAGGCCTAGGGACAAGGTTAGGGTTACAATTGGACCTAGGGTTAGGGTTATGTTGAGGGCTAGAGTTAGATTCTGGTTAGGGTTAAGATTGGACCCAGGGTTAGTGTAACGTTGAGGGCTAGGCCTAGAGACAAGGTTAGAGTTACAATTGGACCTAGGGTTAGGGTTATGTTGAGGGCTATGGTTAGAGATCCGGTTAGGGTTACGCATGGACCTAGGTTTAGGGTTATGTTGAGGGCTAGGGTTAGAGAGAAGGTTAGGGTTACGATTGGACCTAGGGTTAGGGTTATGTTGAGGGCTAGGGTTAGAGAGAAGGTTAGGGTTACTTTTGGACCTAGGGTTAGGGTTATGTTGAGGGCTAGGGTTAGAGATCCGGTTACGGTTACGATTGGACCTAGGGTTAGGGTTATGTTGAGGGCTAGGGTTAGAGAGAAGGTTAGGGTTACTTTTGGACCTAGGGTTAGGGTTATGTTGAGGGCTAGGGTTAGAGATATGGTTAGGGTTACGATTGGACCTAGGGTTAAGGTTATGTTGAGGGCTAGGGTTAGAGAGAAGGTTAGGGTTACTTTTGGACCTAGGGTTAGGGTTATGTTGAGGGCTAGGGTTAGAGATATGGTTAGGGTTACGATTGGACCTAGGGTTAGGGTTATGTTGAGGGCTAGGGTTAGAGTTCCGGTTAGGGTTACACTTGAACCTAGGGTTAGCGTAACGTTGAGGCCTAGGCTTAGAGAGAAGGTTAGGGTTACAATTGGACCTAGGGTTAGGGTTATGTTGAGGGCTAGGATTAGAGGTCATGTTAGTATTACGATTGGACATAGGGTTAGGGTTATGTTGAGGGCTAGGGTTAGAGAGAAGGTTAGGGTTACTTTTGGACCTAGGGTTAGGGTTATGTTGAGGGCTAGGATTAGAGATATGGTTAGGGTTACGATTGGACCTAGGGTTAGGGTTATGTTGAAGGCTAGGTTTAGAGATCCGGTTAGGGTTACGATTGGACCTAGGGTTAGGGTTATGTTGAGGGCTAGGGTTAGACATCCGGTTAGGGTTACGATTGGACCTAGGGTTAGGGTTATGTTGAGGCCCAGGGTTTCAGATCTGGTTAGGGTTAGATTGGACCTAGGGTTAGGGTTATGTTGAGGGCTAGGGTTAGTGATCAGGTTAGTATTACTATTGGACATAGGGTTAGGGTTATGTTTAGGGCTAGGGATACAGATCCGGTTAGGGTTACGATTGGACCTAGGGTTAGGGTTATGTTGAGGGCTAGCGTTAGTGATCAGGTTAGTATTACGATTGGACCTAAGGTTAAGGTTATGTTGAGGGCTAGGGTTCAGATCCGGTTAGGGTTACGATTGGACCTAGGGTTAGCGTAACGTTGAGGGCTAGGGTTAGAGAGACGGTTAGGGTTACGATTGGACCTAGGGTTAGGGTTATGTTGAGGGCTAGGGTTAGAGATATGGTTAGGGTTATGATTGGACCTAGGGTTAGGGTTATGTATAGGGCTAGGGTTAGAGATCAGGTTAGGGTTACGATTGGACCTAGGGTTATGGTTATGTTGAGGGCTAGGGTTAGAGAGAAGGTTAGGGTTTCAATTGGACCTAAGGTTAGGGTTATGTTGGGGGCTAGGGTTACAGATCCGGTTAGGGTTACGATTGGACCTAGGGTTAGGGTTATGTTGAGGGCTAGGGTTAGAGATCCGGTTAGGGTTACGGTTGGACCTAGGGTTAGGGTTATGTTGAGGGCTAGGGTTAGAGATCAGGTTAGGGTTAAGAGTGGACCTAGGGTTATAGTGATGTTGAGGGCTAGGGTATTCCAGCAGTGAAAACACACATTTCTATAAAGACTTTGAAGCAGCAAGCTAAAGCCTTGTGGCTGAGTGTTCTTTCATAGAGAAACATGCATTTCATCCTTCTGGAGTGAATTTTCATGCTGGAGTTCATATGCATTTTATACTGTGCAGAATGTAGCTACCTGCTGGGGGTTGTGTCATAGAAGCACCTTTTCTGCAGGAGCTTATTGGAACATTCATTGTTTGGCTAAGTTATTTAGGGTTGGTTTTGGAAGGTCTTTCAACCTTGGCCAAATCCCGCTTCGTACGCAAGTTTATAATAGCGCTGTTTCCAAGTGTCCACAAAGAGCTGCTGCTTGAAACTGTCCACATGCACATCTCGTATACTCGTGTGCTCGTTTCACTACCTGGATTTTGGTTTCCTCTTCTTTCTTTGAAATGACAAGTCTTCATTCAGCATTCTACACACACCTTGTACCAGCTTCAGTTTGAAGCATGTTGGTGCTCTCAAAACGCTGTGTAACCTATGTAGAGTGTGTTACTCTCCAGCACTGAATACACAACTTAGAGCTCCTTTCACCACAGACACGCAAACACATCTTTTTGTGAAAGTCCTACTTCAGGTCCCTTGGAAATGTAAGGGTTTCATGGAGAACATGAAGTCAATCATGCTTTTGCACTCTACTACCAATAGAAATGACCTCTTGTACATGCCTGACTGAGTTTCACTGCAAAATGCCCTTGTTTTCTGGTTTCTTGAATGTTCTCAACACATTAGGAGAAAGAGCGTGTTTGAGCAAGATCGATGCAGTGTGCGTTTCCCTAGATTTCAAGTGATTTGGGAAATATAATCCTTATTTTTCCACATTGTGAAAGAAACATGAGGCTTGCAAGAGATTGAAAAAATGCATCCCAAAACGTACTCCAGCGGTGAAAGCACACGTTTCTACAAAGACTTTGAAGTAGCAAGTAAAAGCCAATGGCTGAGTGTTCTTTCAGAGAGAAACATACACATTTCATCCTTCTGGAGTGAATTTTCAGCCTGGAATTCATATGCATTTGTACCGTGCAGAATGTAACTACCTGCTCGGGGGTTGTGTCATAGAAGCAACTTTCCTGCAGGAGCTTATTGGAACATTCATTGTTTGGCTAACTTCTTTGGGTTGGTTTTGGAAGGTCTTTCAACTTTAGCCAAATCCGCTTTCTTACGAAATTTTTTCACAGCCCTGTTTCCAAGAGCCCACAAAGAACTGCTGCTTAAAACTCTCCACATGCACATCTCCCATACTGGTGTGCTCGTTTCACTACCTGGATTTTGGTTTCCTCTTCTTTCTTTGAAATTACAAGCCCTCTTTCTGCATGCTACACACACCTTGTAGCAGTTTCAGTTTGCAGCATATTGGTGCTCTTAAAACGCTGAGTAACCTGTGTAGAGTGTGTCAATCTCCAGCACTGAATACACAACTTAGAGCTCCTTTCACCACAGACACGCAAACACATCTTTTTGTAAAAGTCCTACTTCTTTACTCTTGGAAATGTAAGGGTTTCATCGAGAACTTGAAGTCAATCATGCTTTTGCACTCTGCAACCAATAGGAATGAACTCTTGTACATACCCGTCTGAATTTCAGTGCAAAATGCCCTTCTTTTCTGGTTTGTTGAAAGTTCACAACACATTAGGAGATAGAGCGTGTTTGAAGAAGACTGATGCAGTGTGCGTTTTCCTTTATTTCTTGTGATTTGGGAAACATATTCCGTGATTTTCCACATTGTCTAAGAAACAACATGAGGCTTGCAAGAGATTGAAACAATGCATCCTAAAACTTATTCCAGCAGTGAAAACACACGGTTCTACAAAGACTTGGAAGGAGCAAGCAAAAGAATAATGGCTGAGTGTCCTTTCAGAGAGAAACACATGCATTTCATCCTTCTGGAGTGAGTTTTCTTGCTGGAATTCATATGCATTTTGTACTGTGCAGAATGTAGCTACCTGCTCGGGGGTTGTGTCATAGATGCACCTTTCCTGTAGGAGCTTATTGGAACTTTCATTGTTTGGCTAAGTTATTTAGGGTTGGTTTTGGAAGGTCTTTCAACTTTGGCCAAATCCGCTTTGTACGAAAGTTTTTCACAGCCCTGTTTCCAAGTGTCCACAAAGAGCTGCTGCTTGAAAGTGTCCACATGCACATCTCCCATACTGGTGTGCTCGTTTCACTACCTGGATTTTGGTTTCCTCTTCTTTCTTTGAAATGACAAGTCTTCATTCAGCATGCTACACACAGCTTGTAGCAGTTTCAGTTTGAAGCATGTTGGTGCTTTGAAAACGCTGTGTATCCTGGGTAGAGTGTGTCACTCTACAGCACTGAATACACAACTTAGAGCTCCATTCAACACAGACACGCAAACACGTCTTTTTGGGAAAGTCCTAACTCAGGTAAATTGGAAATGTAAGGGTTTCATCGAAAACATGAAGACAATCATGCTTTTGAACTCTGCAACCGAAAGAAATGGCTTTTTGTACATGCCATTCGGAATTTCACTGCAAAATGCTCTTCTTGTCTGGTTTGTTGAAAGTTCAAAACACTTTAGGAAATAGAACGTGTTTGAAGAAGACTGATGCAGTGTGCGTTTTCCTGGATTTCAAGTGATTCGGGATACATACTCCTTGTTTTTCCACATTGTCTAAGAAACAACATGAGGCTTGCAAGAGATTGAAAAAATGCATCCTAAAACTTATGCCTGCAGTGAAAACACACGTTTCTACAAAGACTTGGAAGGAGCAAGCAAAAGAATAGTGGCTGAGAGTTCTTTCAGAGAGAAACACACGTATTTCATCCTTCTGTAGAGACGGTTAGGGTTACGATTGGACCTAGGGTAGGGTTATGTTGAGGGCTAGGGTTAGAGAGACGGTTAGGGTTACGATTGGACCTAGGGTAGGGTTATGTTGAGGGCTAGGGTTAGAGAGACGGTTAGGGTTACGATTGGACCTAGGGTTAGGGTTATGTTGAGGGCTAGGGTTAGAGAGACGGTTAGGGTTACTTTTGGACCTAGGGTTAGGGTTATGTTGAGGGCTAGGGTTAGAGATATGGTTAGGGTTACGATTGGACCTAGGGTTAGGGTTATGTTGAGGGCTAGGGTTAGAGTTCCGGTTAGGGTTACACTTGAACCTAGGGTTAGCGTAACGTTGAGGGCTAGGCTTAGAGAGAAGGTTAGGGTTACAATTGGACCTAGGGTTAGGGTTATGTTGATGGCTAGGGTTAGAGATCCGGTTAGGGTTACGATTGGACCTAGGGTTAGGGTTATGTTGAGGGCTAGGATTAGAGATCATGTTAGTATTACGATTGGACATAGGGTTAGGGTTATGTTGAGGGCTAGGGTTAGAGAGAAGGTTAGGGTTACTTTTGGACCTAGGGTTAGGGTTATGTTGAGGGCTAGGGTTAGAGATCAGGTTAGTATTACGATTGGACCTAGGGTTAGGGTTATGTTTAGGGCTAGGGATACAGATCCGGTTAGGGTTACGATTGGACCTAGGGTTAGGGTTATGTTGAGGGCTAGGGTTAGTGATCAGGTTAGTATTACGATTGGACCTAAGGTTAAGGTTATGTTGAGGGCTAGGGTTCAGATCCGGTTAGGGTTACGATTGGACCTAGGGTTAGGTTATGTTGAGGTCTAGGATTAGAGATATGGTTAGGGTTATGATTGGACCTAGGGTTATGGTTATGTATAGGGCTAGGGTTAGAGATCAGGTTAGGGTTACGATTGGACCTAGGGTTAGGGTTATGTTGAGGGCTAGGGTTAGAGAGAAGGTTAGGGTTACTATTGGACGTAGGGTTAGCGTTATGTTGAGGGCTAGGGATACAGATCCGGTTAGGGTTACGATTGGACCTAGGGTTAGGGTTATGTTGAGGGCTAGGGTTAGTGATCAGGTTAGTATTACGATTGGACCTAAGGTTAAGGTTATGTTGAGGGCTAGGGTTCAGATCCGGTTAGGGTTACGATTGGACCTAGGGTTAGCGTAACGTTGAGGGCTAGGGTTAGAGAGACGGTTAGGGTTACGACTGGACCTAGGGTTAGGGTTATGTTGAGGTCTAGGATTAGAGATATGGTTAGGGTTATGATTGGACCTAGGGTAAGGGTTATGTATAGGGCTAGGGTTAGAGATCAGGTTAGGGTTAAGATTGGACCTAGGGTTAGGGTTATGTTGAGAGCTAGGGTTAGAGAGAAGGTTAGGGTAACTATTGGACGTAGAGTTAAGGTTATGTTGAGGGCTAGGGTTAGAGATCCGGTTAGTATTACGATTGGACCTAGGGTTAGGGTTATGTTGAGGGCTAGGGTTAGAGATCAGGTTAGCGTTAAGAGTGGACCTAGGGTTATAGTGATGTTGAGGGCTAGGGTATTCCAGCAGTGAAAACACACATTTCTATAAAGACTTTGAAGCAGCAAGCTAAAGCCTTGTGGCTGAGTGTTCTTTCATAGAGAAACATGCATTTCATCCTTCTGGAGTGAATTTTCATGCTGGAGTTCATATGCATTTTATACTGTGCAGAATGTAGCTACCTGCTGGGGATTGTGTCATAGAAGCACCTTTTCTGCAGGAGCTTATTGGAACATTCATTGTTTGGCTAAGTTATTTAGGGTTGGTTTTGGAAGGTCTTTCAACCTTGGCCAAATCCCGCTTTGTACGCAAGTTTATAATAGCACTGTTTCCAAGTGTCCACAAAGAGCTGCTGCTTGAAACTGTCCACATGCACATCTCGTATACTCGTGTGCTCGTTTCACTACCTGGATTTTGGTTTCCTCTTCTTTCTTTGAAATGACAAGTCTTCATTCAGCATTCTACACACACCTTGTACCAGCTTCAGTTTGAAGCATGTTGGTGCTCTCAAAACGCTGTGTAACCTATGTAGAGTGTGTTACTCTCCAGCACTGAATACACAACTTAGAGCTCCTTTCACCACAGACACGCAAACACATCTTTTTGTGAAAGTCCTACTTCAGGTCCCTTGGAAATGTAAGGGTTTCATGGAGAACATGAAGTCAATCATGCTTTTGCACTCTACTACCAATAGAAATGACCTCTTGTACATGCCTGACTGAGTTTCACTGCAAAATGCCCTTGTTTTCTGGTTTCTTGAATGTTCTCAACACATTAGGAGAAAGAGCGTGTTTGAGCAAGATCGATGCAGTGTGCGTTTCCCTAGATTTCAAGTGATTTGGGAAATATAATCCTTATTTTTCCACATTGTGAAAGAAACATGAGGCTTGCAAGAGATTGAAAAAATGCATCCCAAAACGTACTCCAGCGATGAAAGCACACGTTTCTACAAAGACTTTGAAGTAGCAAGTAAAAGCCAATGGCTGAGTGTTCTTTCAGAGAGAAACATACACATTTCATCCTTCTGGAGTGAATTTTCAGCCTGGAATTCATATGCATTTGTACCGTGCAGAATGTAACTACCTGCTCGGGGGTTGTGTCATAGAAGCAACTTTCCTGCAGGAGCTTATTGGAACATTCATTGTTTGGCTAACTTCTTTGGGTTGGTTTTGGAAGGTCTTTCAACTTTAGCCAAATCCGCTTTCTTACGAAATTTTTTCACAGCCCTGTTTCCAAGAGCCCACAAAGAACTGCTGCTTAAAACTCTCCACATGCACATCTCCCATACTGGTGTGCTCGTTTCACTACCTGGATTTTGGTTTCCTCTTCTTTCTTTGAAATTACAAGCCCTCTTTCTGCATGCTACACACACCTTGTAGCAGTTTCAGTTTGCAGCATATTGGTGCTCTTAAAACGCTGAGTAACCTGTGTAGAGTGTGTCAATCTCCAGCACTGAATACACAACTTAAAGCTCCTTTCACCACAGACACGCAAACACATCTTTTTGTAAAAGTCCTACTTCTTTACTCTTGGAAATGTAAGGGTTTCATCGAGAACTTGAAGTCAATCATGCTTTTGCACTCTGCAACCAATAGGAATGAACTCTTGTACATACCCGTCTGAATTTCAGTGCAAAATGCCCTTCTTTTCTGGTTTGTTGAAAGTTCACAACACATTAGGAGATAGAGCGTGTTTGAAGAAGACTGATGCAGTGTGCGTTTTCCTTTATTTCTTGTGATTTGGGAAACATATTCCGTGATTTTCCACATTGTCTAAGAAACAACATGAGGCTTGCAAGAGATTGAAACAATGCATCCTAAAACTTATTCCAGCAGTGAAAACACACGGTTCTACAAAGACTTGGAAGGAGCAAGCAAAAGAATAATGGCTGAGTGTCCTTTCAGAGAGAAACACATGCATTTCATCCTTCTGGAGTGAGTTTTCTTGCTGGAATTCATATGCATTTTGTACTGTGCAGAATGTAGCTACCTGCTCGGGGGTTGTGTCATAGATGCACCTTTCCTGTAGGAGCTTATTGGAACTTTCATTGTTTGGCTAAGTTATTTAGGGTTGGTTTTGGAAGGTCTTTCAACTTTGGCCAAATCCGCTTTGTACGAAAGTTTTTCACAGCCCTGTTTCCAAGTGTCCACAAAGAGCTGCTGCTTGAAAGTGTCCACATGCACATCTCCCATACTGGTGTGCTCGTTTCACTACCTGGATTTTGGTTTCCTCTTCTTTCTTTGAAATGACAAGTCTTCATTCAGCATGCTACACACAGCTTGTAGCAGTTTCAGTTTGAAGCATGTTGGTGCTCTCAAAACGCTGTGTATCCTGTGTAGAGTGTGTCACTCTACAGCACTGAATACACAACTTAGAGCTCCATTCAACACAGACACGCAAACACGTCTTTTTGGGAAAGTCCTAACTCAGGTAAATTGGAAATGTAAGGGTTTCATCGAAAACATGAAGACAATCATGCTTTTGAACTCTGCAACCGAAAGAAATGGCTTTTTGTACATGCCATTCTGAATTTCACTGCAAAATGCCCTTCTTTTCTGGTTTGTTGAAAGTTCAAAACACTTTAGGAAATAGAACGTGTTTGAAGAAGACTGATGCAGTGTGCGTTTTCCTGGATTTCAAGTGATTCGGGATACATACTCCTTGTTTTTCCACATTGTCTAAGAAACAACATGAGGCTTGCAAGAGATTGAAAAAATGCATCCTAAAACTTATGCCTGCAGTGAAAACACACGTTTCTACAAAGACTTGGAAGGAGCAAGCAAAAGAATAGTGGCTGAGAGTTCTTTCAGAGAGAAACACACGTATTTCATCCTTCTGTAGAGACGGTTAGGGTTACTATTGGACCTAGGGTAGGGTTATGTTGAGGGCTAGGGTTAGAGAGACGGTTAGGGTTACGATTGGACCTAGGGTTAGGGTTATGTTGAGGGCTAGGGTTAGAGAGAAGGTTAGGGTTACTTTTGGACCTAGGGATAGGGTTATGTTGAGGGCTAGGGTTAGAGATATGGTTAGGGTTACGATTGGACCTAGGGTTAGGGTTATGTTGAGGGCAAGGGTTAGAGTTCCGGTTAGGGTTACACTTGAACCTAGGGTTAGCGTAACCTTGAGGGCTAGGCTTAGAGAGAAGGTTAGGGTTACAATTGGACCTAGGGTTAGGGTTATGTTGATGGCTAGGGTTAGAGATCCGGTTAGGGTTACGATTGGACCTAGGGTTAGGGTTATGTTGAGGGCTAGGATTAGAGATCATGTTAGTATTACGATTGGACATAGGGTTAGGGTTATGTTGAGGGCTAGGGTTAGAGAGAAGGTTAGGGTTACTTTTGGACCTAGGGTTAGGGTTATGTTGAGGGCTAGGGTTAGAGATCAGGTTAGTATTACG
Source organism: Miniopterus natalensis (assembly GCF_054644295.1). Taxonomy (NCBI): domain Eukaryota; kingdom Metazoa; phylum Chordata; class Mammalia; order Chiroptera; family Miniopteridae; genus Miniopterus; species Miniopterus natalensis. The sequence goes on from NC_142088.1 coordinate 84,399,665, forward strand.
ATTTACCTAGGGTTAGGGTTATGTTTAGGGCTAGGGATACAGATCCGGTTAGGGTTACGATTGGACCTAGGGTTAGGGTTATGTTGAGGACTAGGGTTAGTGATCAGGTTAGTATTACGATTGGACCTAAGGTTAAGGTTATGTTGAGGGCTAGGGTTCAGATCCGGTTAGGGTTACGATTGGACCTAGGGTTAGCGTAACGTTGAGGGCTAGGGTTAGAGAGACGGTTAGGGTTACGATTGGACCTAGGGTTAGGGTTATGTTGAGGTCTAGGATTAGAGATATGGTTAGGGTTATGATTGGACCTAGGGTTATGGTTATGTATAGGGCTAGGGTTAGAGATCAGGTTAGGGTTACGATTGGACCTAGGGTTAGGGTTATGTTGAGGGCTAGGGTTAGAGAGAAGGTTAGGGTTACTATTGGACGTAGGGTTAGCGTTATGTTGAGGGCTAGGGTTAGAGATCCGGTTAGTATTACGATTGGACCTAGGGTTAGGGTTATGTTGAGGGCTAGGGTTACAGATCCGGTTAGGGTTACGATTGGACCTAGGGTTAGGGTTATGTTTAGGGCTAGGGTTAGAGATCCGGTTAGGGTTACTATTGGTCGTATGGTTAGGGTTATGTTGAGGGCTAGGATTAGAGATCCTGTTAGTATTACGATTGGACCTAGGGTTAGGGTTATGTTGAAGGCTAGGGTTACAGATCCGGTTAGGGTTACGATTTGACCTAGGGTTAGGGTTATGTTTAGGGCTAGGGTTAGAGATCCGGTTAGGGTTACTATTGGACGTAGGGTTAGGGTTATGTTGAGGGCTAGGGTTAGAGATCCGGTTAGGGTTACGGTTGGACCTAGGGTTAGGGTTATGTTGAGGGCTAGGGTTAGAGATCAGGTTAGGGTTAAGAGTGGACCTAGGGTTATAGTGATGTTGAGGGCTAGGGTATTCCAGCAGTGATAACACACATTTCTATAAAGACTTTGAAGCAGCAAGCTAAAGCCTTGTGGCTGAGTGTTCTTTCATAGAGAAACATGCATTTCATCCTTCTGGAGTGAATTTTCATGCTGGAGTTCATATGCATTTTATACTGTGCAGAATGTAGCTACCTGCTGGGGGTTGTGTCATAGAAGCACCTTTTCTGCAGGAGCTTATTGGAACATTCATTGTTTGGCTAAGTTATTTAGGGTTGGTTTTGGAAGGTCTTTCAACCTTGGCCAAATCCCGCTTCGTACGCAAGTTTATAATAGCACTGTTTCCAAGTGTCCACAAAGAGCTGCTGCTTGAAACTGTCCACATGCACATCTCGTATACTGGTGTGCTCGTTTCACTACCTGGATTTTGGTTTCCTCTTCTTTCTTTGAAATGACAAGTCTTCATTCAGCATTCTACACACACCTTGTACCAGCTTCAGTTTGAAGCATGTTGGTGCTCTCAAAACGCTGTGTAACCTATGTAGAGTGTGTTACTCTCCAGCACTGAATACACAACTTAGAGCTCCTTTCACCACAGACACGCAAACACATCTTTTTGTGAAAGTCCTACTTCAGGTCCCTTGGAAATGTAAGGGTTTCATGGAGAACATGAAGTCAATCATGCTTTTGCACTCTACTACCAATAGAAATGACCTCTTGTACATGCCTGACTGAGTTTCACTGCAAAATGCCCTTGTTTTCTGGTTTCTTGAATGTTCTCAACACATTAGGAGAAAGAGCGTGTTTGAGCAAGATCGATGCAGTGTGCGTTTCCCTAGATTTCAAGTGATTTGGGAAATATAATCCTTATTTTTCCACATTGTGAAAGAAACATGAGGCTTGCAAGAGATTGAAAAAATGCATCCCAAAACGTACTCCAGCGGTGAAAGCACACGTTTCTACAAAGACTTTGAAGTAGCAAGTAAAAGCCAATGGCTGAGTGTTCTTTCAGAGAGAAACATACACATTTCATCCTTCTGGAGTGAATCTTCAGCCTGGAATTCATATGCATTTGTACCGTGCAGAATGTAACTACCTGCTCGGGGGTTGTGTCATAGAAGCAACTTTCCTGCAGGAGCTTATTGGAACATTCATTGTTTGGCTAACTTCTTTGGGTTGGTTTTGGAAGGTCTTTCAACTTTAGCCAAATCCGCTTTCTTACGAAATTTTTTCACAGCCCTGTTTCCAAGAGCCCACAAAGAACTGCTGCTTAAAACTCTCCACATGCACATCTCCCATACTGGTGTGCTCGTTTCACTACCTGGATTTTGGTTTCCTCTTCTTTCTTTGAAATTACAAGCCCTCTTTCTGCATGCTACACACACCTTGTAGCAGTTTCAGTTTGCAGCATATTGGTGCTCTTAAAACGCTGAGTAACCTGTGTAGAGTGTGTCAATCTCCAGCACTGAATACACAACTTAGAGCTCCTTTCACCACAGACACGCAAACACATCTTTTTGTAAAAGTCCTACTTCTTTACTCTTGGAAATGTAAGGGTTTCATCGAGAACTTGAAGTCAATCATGCTTTTGCACTCTGCAACCAATAGGAATGAACTCTTGTACATACCCGTCTGAATTTCAGTGCAAAATGCCCTTCTTTTCTGGTTTGTTGAAAGTTCACAACACATTAGGAGATAGAGCGTGTTTGAAGAAGACTGATGCAGTGTGCGTTTTCCTTTATTTCTTGTGATTTGGGAAACATAATCCGTGATTTTCCACATTGTCTAAGAAACAACATGAGGCTTGCAAGAGATTGAAACAATGCATCCTAAAACTTATTCCAGCAGTGAAAACACACGGTTCTACAAAGACTTGGAAGGAGCAAGCAAAAGAATAGTGGCTGAGTGTCCTTTCAGAGAGAAACACATGCATTTCATCCTTCTGGAGTGAGTTTTCTTGCTGGAATTCATATGCATTTTGTACTGTGCAGAATGTAGCTACCTGCTCGGGGGTTGTGTCATAGATGCACCTTTCCTGTAGGAGCTTATTGGAACTTTCATTGTTTGGCTGTTATTTAGGGTTGGTTTTGGAAGGTCTTTCAACTTTGGCCAAATCCGCTTTGTACGAAAGTTTTTCACAGCCCTGTTTCCAAGTGTCCACAAAGAGCTGCTGCTTGAAAGTGTCCACATGCACATCTCCCATACTGGTGTGCTCGTTTCACTACCTGGATTTTGGTTTCCTCTTCTTTCTTTGAAATGACAAGTCTTCATTCAGCATGCTACACACAGCTTGTAGCAGTTTCAGTTTGAAGCATGTTGGTGCTCTCAAAACGCTGTGTATCCTGTGTAGAGTGTGTCACTCTACAGCACTGAATACACAACTTAGAGCTCCTTTCAACACAGACACGCAAACACGTCTTTTTGGGAAAGTCCTAACTCAGGTAAATTGGAAATGTAAGGGTTTCATCGAAAACATGAAGACAATCATGCTTTTGAACTCTGCAACCGAAAGAAATGGCTTTTTGTACATGCCATTCTGAATTTCACTGCAAAATGCCCTTCTTTTCTGGTTTGTTGAAAGTTCAAAACACTTTAGGAAATAGAACGTGTTTGAAGAAGACTGATGCAGTGTGCGTTTTCCTGGATTTCAAGTGATTCGGGATACATACTCCTTGTTTTTCCACATTGTCTAAGAAACAACATGAGGCTTGCAAGAGATTGAAAAAATGCATCCTAAAACTTATGCCTGCAGTGAAAACACACGTTTCTACAAAGACTTGGAAGGAGCAAGCAAAAGAATAGTGGCTGAGAGTTCTTTCAGAGAGAAACACACGTATTTCATCCTTCTGTAGAGACGGTTAGGGTTACGAATGGACCTAGGGTAGGGTTATGTTGAGGGCTAGGGTTAGAGATATGGTTAGGGTTACGATTGGACCTAGGGTTAGGGTTATGTTGAGGGCTAGGGTTAGAGAGAAGGTTAGGGTTACTTTTGGACCTAGGGTTAGGGTTATGTTGAGGGCTAGGGTTAGAGTTCCGGTTAGGGTTACACTTGAACCTAGGGTTAGCGTAACGTTGAGGGCTAGGCTTAGAGAGAAGGTTAGGGTTACAATTGGACCTAGGGTTAGGGTTATGTTGATGGCTAGGGTTAGAGATCCGGTTAGGGTTACGATTGGACCTAGGGTTAGGGTTATGTTGAGGGCTAGGATTAGAGATCATGTTAGTATTACGATTGGACATAGGGTTAGGGTTATGTTGAGGGCTAGGGTTAGAGAGAAGGTTAGGTTTACTTTTGGACCTAGGGTTAGGGTTATGTTGAGGGCTAGGGTTAGAGATCAGGTTAGTATTACGATTGGACCTAGGGTTAGGGTTATGTTTAGGGCTAGGGATACAGATCCGGTTAGGGTTACGATTGGACCTAGGGTTAGGGTTATGTTGAGGGCTAGCGTTAGTGATCAGGTTAGTATTACGATTGGACCTAAGGTTAAGGTTATGTTGAGGGCTAGGGTTCAGATCCGGTTAGGGTTACGATTGGACCTAGGGTTAGCGTAACGTTGAGGGCTAGGGTTAGAGAGACGGTTAGGGTTAAGATTGGACCTAGGGTTAGGGTTATGTTGAGGTCTAGGATTAGAGATATGGTTAGGGTTATGATTGGACCTAGGGTTATGGTTATGTATAGGGCTAGGGTTAGAGATCAGGTTAGGGTTACGATTGGACCTAGGGTTAGGGTTATGTTTAGGGCTAGGGTTAGAGAGAAGGTTAGGGTTACTATTGGACGTAGGGTTAGCGTTATGTTGAGGGCTAGGGTTAGAGATCCGGTTAGTATTACGATTGGACCTAGGGTTAGGGTTATGTTGAGGGCTAGGGTTACAGATCCGGTTACGGTTACGATTGGACCTAGGGTTAGGGTTATGTTTAGGGCTAGGGTTAGAGATCCGGTTAGGGTTACTATTGGTCGTAGGGTTAGGGTTATGTTGAGGGCTAGGTTTAGAGATCCGGTTAGTATTACGATTGGACCTAGGGTTAGGGTTATGTTGAGGGCTAGGGTTACAGATCCGGTTAGGGTTACGGTTGGACCTAGGGTTAGGGTTATGTTGAGGGCTAGGGTTAGAGATCCGGTTAGGGTTACTATTGGACGTAGGGTTAGGGTTATGTTGAGGGCTAGGGTTAGAGATCCGGTTAGGGTTACGGTTGGACCTAGGGTTAGGGTTATGTTGAGGACTAGGGTTAGAGATCAGGTTAGGGTTAAGAGTGGACCTAGGGTTATAGTGATGTTGAGGGCTAGGGTATTCCAGCAGTGAAAACACACATTTCTATAAAGACTTTGAAGCAGCAAGCTAAAGCCTTGTGGCTGAGTGTTCTTTCATAGAGAAACATGCATTTCATCCTTCTGGAGTGAATTTTCATGCTGGAGTTCATATGCATTTTATACTGTGCAGAATGTAGCTACCGGCTGGGGGTTGTGTCATAGAAGCACCTTTTCTGCAGGAGCTTATTGGAACATTCATTGTTTGGCTAAGTTATTTAGGGTTGGTTTTGGAAGGTCTTTCAACCTTGGCCAAATCCCGCTTCGTACGCAAGTTTATAATAGCGCTGTTTCCAAGTGTCCACAAAGAGCTGCTGCTTGAAACTGTCCACATGCACATCTCGTATACTGGTGTGCTCGTTTCACTACCTGGATTTTGGTTTCCTCTTCTGTCTTTGAAATGACAAGTCTTCATTCAGCATTCTACACACACCTTGTACCAGCTTCAGTTTGAAGCATGTTGGTGCTCTCAAAACGCTGTGTAACCTATGTAGAGTGTGTTACTCTCCAGCACTGAATACACAACTTAGAGCTCCTTTCACCACAGACACGCAAACACATCTTTTTGTGAAAGTCCTACTTCAGGTCCCTTGGAAATGTAAGGGTTTCATGGAGAACATGAAGTCAATCATGCTTTTGCACTCTACTACCAATAGAAATGACCTCTTGTACATGCCTGACTGAGTTTCACTGCAAAATGCCCTTGTTTTCTGGTTTCTTGAATGTTCTCAACACATTAGGAGAAAGAGCGTGTTTGAGCAAGATCGATGCAGTGTGCGTTTCCCTAGATTTCAAGTGATTTGGGAAATATAATCCTTATTTTTCCACATTGTGAAAGAAACATGAGGCTTGCAAGAGATTGAAAAAATGCATCCCAAAACGTACTCCAGCGGTGAAAGCACACGTTTCTACAAAGACTTTGAAGTAGCAAGTAAAAGCCAATGGCTGAGTGTTCTTTCAGAGAGAAACATACACATTTCATCCTTCTGGAGTGAATCTTCAGCCTGGAATTCATATGCATTTGTACCATGCAGAATGTAACTACCTGCTCGGGGGTTGTGTCATAGAAGCAACTTTCCTGCAGGAGCTTATTGGAACATTCATTGTTTGGCTAACTTCTTTGGGTTGGTTTTGGAAGGTCTTTCAACTTTAGCCAAATCCGCTTTCTTACGAAATTTTTTCACAGCCCTGTTTCCAAGAGCCCACAAAGAACTGCTGCTTAAAACTCTCCACATGCACATCTCCCATACTGGTGTGCTCGTTTCACTACCTGGATTTTGGTTTCCTCTTCTTTCTTTGAAATTACAAGCCCTCTTTCTGCATGCTACACACACCTTGTAGCAGTTTCAGTTTGCAGCATATTGGTGCTCTTAAAACGCTGAGTAACCTGTGTAGAGTGTGTCAATCTCCAGCACTGAATACACAACTTAGAGCTCCTTTCACCACAGACACGCAAACACATCTTTTTGTAAAAGTCCTACTTCTTTACTCTTGGAAATGTAAGGGTTTCATCGAGAACTTGAAGTCAATCATGCTTTTGCACTCTGCAACCAATAGGAATGAACTCTTGTACATACCCGTCTGAATTTCAGTGCAAAATGCCCTTCTTTTCTGGTTTGTTGAAAGTTCACAACACATTAGGAGATAGAGCGTGTTTGAAGAAGACTGATGCAGTGTGCGTTTTCCTTTATTTCTTGTGATTTGGGAAACATAATCCGTGATTTTCCACATTGTCTAAGAAACAACATGAGGCTTGCAAGAGATTGAAACAATGCATCCTAAAACTTATTCCAGCAGTGAAAACACACGGTTCTACAAAGACTTGGAAGGAGCAAGCAAAAGAATAGTGGCTGAGTGTCCTTTCAGAGAGAAACACATGCATTTCATCCTTCTGGAGTGAGTTTTCTTGCTGGAATTCATATGCATTTTGTACTGTGCAGAATGTAGCTACCTGCTCGGGGGTTGTGTCATAGATGCACCTTTCCTGTAGGAGCTTATTGGAACTTTCATTGTTTGGCTGTTATTTAGGGTTGGTTTTGGAAGGTCTTTCAACTTTGGCCAAATCCGCTTTGTACGAAAGTTTTTCACAGCCCTGTTTCCAAGTGTCCACAAAGAGCTGCTGCTTGAAAGTGTCCACATGCACATCTCCCATACTGGTGTGCTCGTTTCACTACCTGGATTTTGGTTTCCTCTTCTTTCTTTGAAATGACAAGTCTTCATTCAGCATGCTACACACAGCTTGTAGCAGTTTCAGTTTGAAGCATGTTGGTGCTCTCAAAACGCTGTGTATCCTGTGTAGAGTGTGTCACTCTACAGCACTGAATACACAACTTAGAGCTCCTTTCAACACAGACACGCAAACACGTCTTTTTGGGAAAGTCCTAACTCAGGTAAATTGGAAATGTAAGGGTTTCATCGAAAACATGAAGACAATCATGCTTTTGAACTCTGCAACCGAAAGAAATGGCTTTTTGTACATGCCATTCTGAATTTCACTGCAAAATGCCCTTCTTTTCTGGTTTGTTGAAAGTTCAAAACACTTTAGGAAATAGAACGTGTTTGAAGAAGACTGATGCAGTGTGCGTTTTCCTGGATTTCAAGTGATTCGGGATACATACTCCTTGTTTTTCCACATTGTCTAAGAAACAACATGAGGCTTGCAAGAGATTGAAAAAATGCATCCTAAAACTTATGCCTGCAGTGAAAACACACGTTTCTACAAAGACTTGGAAGGAGCAAGCAAAAGAATAGTGGCTGAGAGTTCTTTCAGAGAGAAACACACGTATTTCATCCTTCTGTAGAGACGGTTAGGGTTACGAATGGACCTAGGGTAGGGTTATGTTGAGGGCTAGGGTTAGAGATATGGTTAGGGTTACGATTGGACCTAGGGTTAGGGTTATGTTGAGGGCTAGGGTTAGAGAGAAGGTTAGGGTTACTTTTGGACCTAGGGTTAGGGTTATGTTGAGGGCTAGGGTTAGAGATATGGTTAGGGTTACGATTGGACCTAGGGTTAGGGTTATGTTGAGGGCTAGGGTTAGAGTTCCGGTTAGGGTTACACTTGAACCTAGGGTTAGCGTAACGTTGAGGGCTAGGCTTAGAGAGAAGGTTAGGGTTACAATTGGACCTAGGGTTAGGGTTATGTTGATGGCTAGGGTTAGAGATCCGGTTAGGGTTACGATTGGACCTAGGGTTAGGGTTATGTTGAGGGCTAGGATTAGAGATCATGTTAGTATTACGATTGGACATAGGGTTAGGGTTATGTTGAGGGCTAGGGTTAGAGAGAAGGTTAGGTTTACTTTTGGACCTAGGGTTAGGGTTATGTTGAGGGCTAGGGTTAGAGATCAGGTTAGTATTACGATTGGACCTAGGGTTAGGGTTATGTTTAGGGCTAGGGATACAGATCCGGTTAGGGTTACGATTGGACCTAGGGTTAGGGTTATGTTGAGGGCTAGCGTTAGTGATCAGGTTAGTATTACGATTGGACCTAAGGTTAAGGTTATGTTGAGGGCTAGGGTTCAGATCCGGTTAGGGTTACGATTGGACCTAGGGTTAGCGTAACGTTGAGGGCTAGGGTTAGAGAGACGGTTAGGGTTAAGATTGGACCTAGGGTTAGGGTTATGTTGAGGTCTAGGATTAGAGATATGGTTAGGGTTATGATTGGACCTAGGGTTATGGTTATGTATAGGGCTAGGGTTAGAGATCAGGTTAGGGTTACGATTGGACCTAGGGTTAGGGTTATGTTTAGGGCTAGGGTTAGAGAGAAGGTTAGGGTTACTATTGGTCGTAGGGTTAGGGTTATGTTGAGGGCTAGGGTTAGAGATCCGGTTAGTATTACGATTGGACCTAGGGTTAGGGTTATGTTGAGGGCTAGGGTTACAGATCCGGTTACGGTTACGATTGGACCTAGGGTTAGGGTTATGTTTAGGGCTAGGGTTAGAGATCCGGTTAGGGTTACTATTGGTCGTAGGGTTAGGGTTATGTTGAGGGCTAGGTTTAGAGATCCGGTTAGTATTACGATTGGACCTAGGGTTAGGGTTATGTTGAGGGCTAGGGTTACAGATCCGGTTAGGGTTACGGTTGGACCTAGGGTTAGGGTTATGTTGAGGGCTAGGGTTAGAGATCCGGTTAGGGTTACTATTGGACGTAGGGTTAGGGTTATGTTGAGGGCTAGGGTTAGAGATCCGGTTAGGGTTACGGTTGGACCTAGGGTTAGGGTTATGTTGAGGACTAGGGTTAGAGATCAGGTTAGGGTTAAGAGTGGACCTAGGGTTATAGTGATGTTGAGGGCTAGGGTATTCCAGCAGTGAAAACACACATTTCTATAAAGACTTTGAAGCAGCAAGCTAAAGCCTTGTGGCTGAGTGTTCTTTCATAGAGAAACATGCATTTCATCCTTCTGGAGTGAATTTTCATGCTGGAGTTCATATGCATTTTATACTGTGCAGAATGTAGCTACCGGCTGGGGGTTGTGTCATAGAAGCACCTTTTCTGCAGGAGCTTATTGGAACATTCATTGTTTGGCTAAGTTATTTAGGGTTGGTTTTGGAAGGTCTTTCAACCTTGGCCAAATCCCGCTTCTTACGCAAGTTTATAATAGCGCTGTTTCCAAGTGTCCACAAAGAGCTGCTGCTTGAAACTGTCCACATGCACATCTCGTATACTGGTGTGCTCGTTTCACTACCTGGATTTTGGTTTCCTCTTCTGTCTTTGAAATGACAAGTCTTCATTCAGCATTCTACACACACCTTGTACCAGCTTCAGTTTGAAGCATGTTGGTGCTCTCAAAACGCTGTGTAACCTATGTAGAGTGTGTTACTCTCCAGCACTGAATACACAACTTAGAGTTCCTTTCACCACAGACACGCAAACACATCTTTTTGTGAAAGTCCTACTTCAGGTCCCTTGGAAATGTAAGGGTTTCATGGAGAACATGAAGTCAATCATGCTTTTGCACTCTACTACCAATAGAAATGACCTCTTGTACATGCCTGACTGAGTTTCACTGCAAAATGCCCTTGTTTTCTGGTTTCTTGAATGTTCTCAACACATTAGGAGAAAGAGCGTGTTTGAGCAAGATCGATGCAGTGTGCGTTTCCCTAGATTTCAAGTGATTTGGGAAATATAATCCTTATTTTTCCACATTGTGAAAGAAACATGAGGCTTGCAAGAGATTGAAAAAATGCATCCCAAAACGTACTCCAGCGGTGAAAGCACACGTTTCTACAAAGACTTTGAAGTAGCAAGTAAAAGCCAATGGCTGAGTGTTCTTTCAGAGAGAAACATACACATTTCATCCTTCTGGAGTGAATCTTCAGCCTGGAATTCATATGCATTTGTACCGTGCAGAATGTAACTACCTGCTCGGGGGTTGTGTCATAGAAGCAACTTTCCTGCAGGAGCTTATTGGAACATTCATTGTTTGGCTAACTTCTTTGGGTTGGTTTTGGAAGGTCTTTCAACTTTAGCCAAATCCGCTTTCTTACGAAATTTTTTCACAGCCCTGTTTCCAAGAGCCCACAAAGAACTGCTGCTTAAAACTCTCCACATGCACATCTCCCATACTGGTGTGCTCGTTTCACTACCTGGATTTTGGTTTCCTCTTCTTTCTTTGAAATTACAAGCCCTCTTTCTGCATGCTACACACACCTTGTAGCAGTTTCAGTTTGCAGCATATTGGTGCTCTTAAAACGCTGAGTAACCTGTGTAGAGTGTGTCAATCTCCAGCACTGAATACACAACTTAGAGCTCCTTTCACCACAGACACGCAAACACATCTTTTTGTAAAAGTCCTACTTCTTTACTCTTGGAAATGTAAGGGTTTCATCGAGAACTTGAAGTCAATCATGCTTTTGCACTCTGCAACCAATAGGAATGAACTCTTGTACATACCCGTCTGAATTTCAGTGCAAAATGCCCTTCTTTTCTGGTTTGTTGAAAGTTCACAACACATTAGGAGATAGAGCGTGTTTGAAGAAGACTGATGCAGTGTGCGTTTTCCTTTATTTCTTGTGATTTGGGAAACATATTCCGTGATTTTCCACATTGTCTAAGAAACAACATGAGGCTTGCAAGAGATTGAAACAATGCATCCTAAAACTTATTCCAGCAGTGAAAACACACGGTTCTACAAAGACTTGGAAGGAGCAAGCAAAAGAATAGTGGCTGAGTGTCCTTTCAGAGAGAAACACATGCATTTCATCCTTCTGGAGTGAGTTTTCTTGCTGGAATTCATATGCATTTTGTACTGTGCAGAATGTAGCTACCTGCTCGGGGGTTGTGTCATAGATGCACCTTTCCTGTAGGAGCTTATTGGAACTTTCATTGTTTGGCTAAGTTATTTAGGGTTGGTTTTGGAAGGTCTTTCAACTTTGGCCAAATCCGCTTTGTACGAAAGTTTTTCACAGCCCTGTTTCCAAGTGTCCACAAAGAGCTGCTTCTTGAAAGTGTCCACATGCACATCTCCCATACTGGTGTGCTCGTTTCACTACCTGGATTTTGGTTTCCTCTTCTTTCTTTGAAATGACAAGTCTTCATTCAGCATGCTACACACAGCTTGTAGCAGTTTCAGTTTGAAGCATGTTGGTGCTCTCAAACGCTGTGTATCCTGGGTAGAGTGTGTCACTCTACAGCACTGAATACACAACTTAGAGCTCCATTCAACACAGACACGCAAACACGTCTTTTTGGGAAAGTCCTAACTCAGGTAAATTGGAAATGTAAGGGTTTCATCGAAAACATGAAGACAATCATGCTTTTGAACTCTGCAACCGAAAGAAATGGCTTTTTGTACATGCCATTCTGAATTTCACTGCAAAATGCCCTTCTTTTCTGGTTTGTTGAAAGTTCAAAACACTTTAGGAAATAGAACGTGTTTGAAGAAGACTGATGCAGTGTGCGTTTTCCTGGATTTCAAGTGATTCGGGATACATACTCCTTGTTTTTCCACATTGTCTAAGAAACAACATGAGGCTTGCAAGAGATTGAAAAAATGCATCCTAAAACTTATGCCAGCAGTGAAAACACACGTTTCTACAAAGACTTGGAAGGAGCAAGCAAAAGAATAGTGGCTGAGAGTTCTTTCAGAGAGAAACACACGTATTTCATACTTCTGTAGAGACGGTTAGGGTTACGATTGGACCTAGGGTAGGGTTATGTTGAGGGCTAGGGTTAGAGAGACGGTTAGGGTTACGATTGGACCTAGGGTTAGGGTTATGTTGAGGGCTAGGGTTAGAGAGAAGGTTAGGGTTACTTTTGGACCTAGGGTTAGGGTTATGTTGAGGGCTAGGGTTAGAGATATGGTTAGGGTTACGATTGGACCTAGGGTTAGGGTTATGTTGAGGGCTAGGGTTAGAGATCCGGTTAGGGTTACGATTGGACCTAGGGTTAGGGTTATGTTGAGGGCTAGGATTAGAGATCATGTTAGTATTACGATTGGACATAGGGTTAGGGTTATGTTTAGGGCTAGGGTTAGAGAGAAGGTTAGGGTTACTTTTGGACCTAGGGTTAGGGTTATGTTGAGGGCTAGGGTTAGAGATCAGGTTAGTATTACGATTGGACCTAGGGTTAGGGTTATGTTTAGGGCTAGGGATACAGATCCGGTTAGGGTTACGATTGGACCTAGGTTTAGGGTTATGTTGAGGGCTAGGGTTAGTGATCAGGTTAGTATTATGATTGGACCTAAGGTTAAGGTTATGTTGAGGGCTAGGGTTCAGATCCGGTTAGGGTTACGATTGGACCTAGGGTTAGCGTAACGTTGAGGGCTAGGGTTAGAGAGACGGTTAGGGTTACGATTGGACCTAGGGTTAGGGTTATGTTGAGGTCTAGGGTTAGAGATATGGTTAGGGTTATGATTGGACCTAGGGTTAGGGTTATGTATAGGGCTAGGGTTAGAGATCAGGTTAGGGTTACGATTGGACCTAGGGTTAGGGTTATGTTGAGGGCTAGGGTTAGAGAGAAGGTTAGGGTTACTATTGGACCTAGGGTTAGGGTTATGTTGAGGGCTAGGGTTAGAGATCCGGTTAGTATTACGATTGGACCTAGGGTTAGGGTTATGTTGAGGGCTAGGGTTACAGATCCGGTTAGGGTTACGATTGGACCTAGGGTTAGGGTTATGTTTAGGGCTAGGGTTAGAGATCCGGTTAGGGTTACTATTGGACGTAGGGTTAGGGTTATGTTGAGGGCTAGGGTTAGAGATCCGGTTAGTATTACGATTGGACCTAGGGTTAGGGTTATGTTGAGGGCTAGGGTTACAGATCCGGTTAGGGTTACGATTTGACCTAGGGTTAGGGTTATGTTTAGGGCTAGCGTTAGAGATCCGGTTAGGGTTACTATTGGACGTAGGGTTAGGGTTATGTTGAGGGCTAGGGTTACAGATCCGGTTAGGGTTACGGTTGGACCTAGGGTTATGGTTATGTTGAGGGCTAGGGTTAGAGATCAGGTTAGGGTTAAGAGTGGACCTAGGGTTATAGTGATGTTGAGGGCTAGGGTATTCCCGCAGTGAAAACACACATTTATATAAAGACTTTGAAGCAGCAAGCTAAAGCCTTGTGGCTGAGTGTTCTTTCATAGAGAAACATGCATTTCATCCTTCTGGAGTGAATTTTCATGCTGGAGTTCATATGCATTTTATACTGTTCAGAATGTAGCTACCTGCTGGGGGTTGTGTCATAGAAGCACCTTTTCTGCAGGAGCTTATTGGAACATTCATTGTTTGGCTAAGTTATTTAGGGTTGGTTTTGGAAGGTCTTTCAACCTTGGCCAAATCCCGCTTCGTACGCAAGTTTATAATAGCACTGTTTCCAAGTGTCCACAAAGAGCTGCTGCTTGAAACTGTCCACATGCACATCTCGTATACTGGTGTGCTCGTTTCACTACCTGGATTTTGGTTTCCTCTTCTTTCTTTGAAATGACAAGTCTTCATTCAGCATTCTACACACACCTTGTACCAGCTTCAGTTTGAAGCATGTTGGTGCTGTCAAAACGCTGTGTAACCTATGTAGAGTGTGTTACTCTCCAGCACTGAATACACAACTTAGAGCTCCTTTCACCACAGACACGCAAACACATATTTTTGTGAAAGTCCTACTTCAGGTCCCTTGGAAATGTAAGGGTTTCATGGAGAACATGAAGTCAATCATGCTTTTGCACTCTACTACCAATAGAAATGACCTCTTGTACATGCCTGACTGAGTTTCACTGCAAAATGCCCTTGTTTTCTGGTTTCTTGAATGTTCTCAACACATTAGGAGAAAGAGCGTGTTTGAGCAAGATCGATGCAGTGTGCGTTTCTCTAGATTTCAAGTGATTTGGGAAATATAATCCTTATTTTTCCACATTGTGAAAGAAACATGAGGCTTGCAAGAGATTGAAAAAATGCATCCCAAAACGTACTCCAGCGGTGAAAGCACACGTTTCTACAAAGACTTTGAAGTAGCAAGTAAAAGCCAATGGCTGAGTGTTCTTTCAGAGAGAAACATACACATTTCATCCTTCTGGAGTGAATTTTCAGCCTGGAATTCATATGCATTTGTACCGTGCAGAATGTAACTACCTGCTCGGGGGTTGTGTCATAGAAGCAACTTTCCTGCAGGAGCTTATTGGAACATTCATTGTTTAGCTAACTTCTTTGGGTTGGTTTTGGAAGGTCTTTCAACTTTAGCCAAATCCGCTTTCTTACGAAATTTTTTCACAGCCCTGTTTCCAAGAGCCCACAAAGAACTGCTGCTTAAAACTCTCCACATGCACATCTCCCATACTGGTGTGCTCGTTTCACTACCTGGATTTTGGTTTCCTCTTCTTTCTTTGAAATTACAAGCCCTCTTTCTGCATGCTACACACACCTTGTAGCAGTTTCAGTTTGCAGCATATTGGTGCTCTTAAAACGCTGAGTAACCTGTGTAGAGTGTGTCAATCTCCAGCACTGAATACACAACTTAGAGCTCCTTTCACCACAGACACGCAAACACATCTTTTTGTAAAAGTCCTACTTCTTTACTCTTGGAAATGTAAGGGTTTCATCGAGAACTTGAAGTCAATCATGCTTTTGCACTCTGCAACCAATAGGAATGAACTCTTGTACATACCCGTCTGAATTTCAGTGCAAAATGCCCTTCTTTTCTGGTTTGTTGAAAGTTCACAACACATTAGGAGATAGAGCGTGTTTGAAGAAGACTGATGCAGTGTGCGTTTTCCTTTATTTCTTGTGATTTGGGAAACATAATCCGTGATTTTCCACATTGTCTAAGAAACAACATGAGGCTTGCAAGAGATTGAAACAATGCATCCTAAAACTTATTCCAGCAGTGAAAACGCACGGTTCTACAAAGACTTGGAAGGAGCAAGCAAAAGAATAGTGGCTGAGTGTCCTTTCAGAGAGAAACACATGCATTTCATCCTTCTGGAGTGAGTTTTCTTGCTGGAATTCATATGCATTTTGTACTGTGCAGAATGTAGCTACCTGCTCGGGGGTTGTGTCATAGATGCACCTTTCCTGTAGGAGCTTATTGGAACTTTCATTGTTTGGCTAAGTTATTTAGGGTTGGTTTTGGAAGGTCTTTCAACTTTGGCCAAATCCGCTTTGTACGAAAGTTTTTCACAGCCCTGTTTCCAAGTGTCCACAAAGAGCTGCTGCTTGAAAGTGTCCACATGCACATCTCCCATACTGGTGTGCTCGTTTCACTACCTGGATTTTGGTTTCCTCTTCTTTCTTTGAAATGACAAGTCTTCATTCAGCATGCTACACACAGCTTGTAGCAGTTTCAGTTTGAAGCATGTTGGTGCTCTCAAAACGCTGTGTATCCTGTGTAGAGTGTGTCACTCTACAGCACTGAATACACAACTTAGAGCTCCATTCAACATAGACACGCAAACACGTCTTTTTGGGAAAGTCCTAACTCAGGTAAATTGGAAATGTAAGGGTTTCATCGAAAACATGAAGACAATCATGCTTTTGAACTCTGCAACCGAAAGAAATGGCTTTTTGTACATGCCATTCTGAATTTCACTGCAAAATGCCCTTCTTTTCTGGTTTGTTGAAAGTTCAAAACACTTTAGGAAATAGAACGTGTTTGAAGAAGACTGATGCAGTGTGCGTTTTCCTGGATTTCAAGTGATTCGGGATACATACTCCTTGTTTTTCCACATTGTCTAAGAAACAACATGAGGCTTGCAAGAGATTGAAAAAATGCATCCTAAAACTTATGCCTGCAGTGAAAACACACGTTTCTACAAAGACTTGGAAGGAGCAAGCAAAAGAATAGTGGCTGAGAGTTCTTTCAGAGAGAAACACACGTATTTCATCCTTCTGTAGAGACGGTTAGGGTTACGATTGGACCTAGGGTAGGGTTATGTTGAGGGCTAGGGTTAGAGAGACGATTAGGGTTACGATTGGACCTAGGGTTAGGGTTATGTTGAGGGCTAGGGTTAGAGAGAAGGTTAGGGTTACTTTTGGACCTAGGGTTAGGGTTATGTTGAGGGCTAGGGTTAGAGATATGGTTAGGGTTACACTTGAACCTAGGGTTAGCGTAACGTTGAGGGCTAGGCTTAGAGAGAAGGTTAGGGTTACAATTGGACCTAGGGTTAGGGTTATGTTGATGGCTAGGTTTAGAGATCCGGTTAGGGTTACGATTGGACCTAGGGTTAGGGTTATGTTGAGGGCTGGGATTAGAGATCATGTTAGTATTACGATTGGACATAGGGTTAGGGTTATGTTGAGGGCTAGGGTTAGAGAGAAGGTTAGGGTTACTTTTGGACCTAGGGTTAGGGTTATGTTGAGGGCTAGGGTTAGAGATCAGGTTAGTATTACGATTGGACCTAAGGTTAAGGTTATGTTGAGGGCTAGGGTTCAGATCCGGTTAGGGTTACGATTGGACCTAGGGTTAGTGTAACGTTGAGGGCTAGGGTTAGAGAGACGGTTAGGGTTACGATTGGACCTAGGGTTAGGGTTATGTTGAGGTCTAGGATTAGAGATATGGTTAGGGTTATGATTGGACCTAGGGTTATGGTTATGTATAGGGCTAGGGTTAGAGATCAGGTTAGGGTTACGATTGGACCTAGGGTTAGGGTTATGTTGAGGGCTAGGGTTAGAGAGAAGGTTAGGGTTACTATTGGACGTAGGGTTAGCGTTATGTTGAGGGCTAGGGTTAGAGATCCGGTTAGTATTACGATTGGACCTAGGGTTAGGGTTATGTTGAGGGCTAGGGTTACAGATCCGGTTAGGGTTACGATTGGACCTAGGGTTAGGGTTATGTTTAGGGCTAGGGTTAGAGATCCGGTTAGGGTTACTATTGGTCGTAGGGTTAGGGTTATGTTGAGGGCTAGGGTTAGAGATCCGGTTAGTATTACGATTGGACCTAGGGTTAGGGTTATGTTGAGGGCTAGGGTTACAGATCCGGTTAGGGTTACGATTTGACCTAGGGTTAGGGTTATGTTTAGGGCTAGGGTTAGAGATCCGGTTAGGGTTACTATTGGACGTAGGGTTAGGGTTATGTTGAGGGCTAGGGTTAGAGATCCGGTTAGGGTTACGGTTGGACCTAGGGTTAGGGTTATGTTGAGGGCTAGGGTTAGAGATCAGGTTAGGGTTAAGAGTGGACCTAGGGTTATAGTGATGTTGAGGGCTAGGGTATTCCAGCAGTGAAAACACACATTTCTATAAAGACTTTGAAGCAGCAAGCTAAAGCCTTGTGGCTGAGTGTTCTTTCATAGAGAAACATGCATTTCATCCTTCTGGAGTGAATTTTCATGCTGGAGTTCATATGCATTTTATACTGTGCAGAATGTAGCTACCTGCTGGGGGTTGTGTCATAGAAGCACCTTTTCTGCAGGAGCTTATTGGAACATTCATTGTTTGGCTAAGTTATTTAGGGTTGGTTTTGGAAGGTCTTTCAACCTTGGCCAAATCCCGCTTCGTACGCAAGTTTATAATAGCGCTGTTTCCAAGTGTCCACAAAGAGCTGCTGCTTGAAACTGTCCACATGCACATCTCGTATACTGGTGTGCTCGTTTCACTACCTGGATTTTGGTTTCCTCTTCTTTCTTTGAAATGACAAGTCTTCATTCAGCATTCTACACACACCTTGTACCAGCTTCAGTTTGAAGCATGTTGGTGCTCTCAAAACGCTGTGTAACCTATGTAGAGTGTGTTACTCTCCAGCACTGAATACACAACTTAGAGCTCCTTTCACCACAGACACGCAAACACATCTTTTTGTGAAAGTCCTACTTCAGGTCCCTTGGAAATGTAAGGGTTTCATGGAGAACATGAAGTCAATCATGCTTTTGCACTCTACTACCAATAGAAATGACCTCTTGTACATGCCTGACTGAGTTTCACTGCAAAATGCCCTTGTTTTCTGGTTTCTTGAATGTTCTCAACACATTAGGAGAAAGAGCGTGTTTGAGCAAGATCGATGCAGTGTGCGTTTCCCTAGATTTCAAGTGATTTGGGAAATATAATCCTTATTTTTCCACATTGTGAAAGAAACATGAGGCTTGCAAGAGATTGAAAAAATGCATCCCAAAACGTACTCCAGCGGTGAAAGCACACGTTTCTACAAAGACTTTGAAGTAGCAAGTAAAAGCCAATGGCTGAGTGTTCTTTCAGAGAGAAACATACACATTTCATCCTTCTGGAGTGAATTTTCAGCCTGGAATTCATATGCATTTGTACCGTGCAGAATGTAACTACCTGCTCGGGGGTTGTGTCATAGAAGCAACTTTCCTGCAGGAGCTTATTGGAACATTCATTGTTTGGCTAACTTCTTTGGGTTGGTTTTGGAAGGTCTTTCAACTTTAGCCAAATCCGCTTTCTTACGAAATTTTTTCACAGCCCTGTTTCCAAGAGCCCACAAAGAACTGCTGCTTAAAACTCTCCACATGCACATCTCCCATACTGGTGTGCTCGTTTCACTACCTGGATTTTGGTTTCCTCTTCTTTCTTTGAAATTACAAGCCCTCTTTCTGCATGCTACACACACCTTGTAGCAGTTTCAGTTTGCAGCATATTGGTGCTCTTAAAACGCTGAGTAACCTGTGTAGAGTGTGTCAATCTCCAGCACTGAATACACAACTTAGAGCTCCTTTCACCACAGACACGCAAACACATCTTTTTGTAAAAGTCCTACTTCTTTACTCTTGGAAATGTAAGGGTTTCATCGAGAACTTGAAGTCAATCATGCTTTTGCACTCTGCAACCAATAGGAATGAACTCTTGTACATACCCGTCTGAATTTCAGTGCAAAATGCCCTTCTTTTCTGGTTTGTTGAAAGTTCACAACACATTAGGAGATAGAGCGTGTTTGAAGAAGACTGATGCAGTGTGCGTTTTCCTTTATTTCTTGTGATTTGGGAAACATATTCCGTGATTTTCCACATTGTCTAAGAAACAACATGAGGCTTGCAAGAGATTGAAACAATGCATCCTAAAACTTATTCCAGCAGTTAAAACACA
This sequence comes from Miniopterus natalensis, assembly GCF_054644295.1. Lineage (NCBI taxonomy): Eukaryota > Metazoa > Chordata > Mammalia > Chiroptera > Miniopteridae > Miniopterus > Miniopterus natalensis. Next base: position 84,419,317 of record NC_142088.1, read on the forward strand.
CGGTTCTACAAAGACTTGGAAGGAGCAAGCAAAAGAATAATGGCTGAGTGTCCTTTCAGAGAGAAACACATGCATTTCATCCTTCTGGAGTGAGTTTTCTTGCTGGAATTCATATGCATTTTGTACTGTGCAGAATGTAGCTACCTGCTCGGGGGTTGTGTCATAGATGCACCTTTCCTGTAGGAGCTTATTGGAACTTTCATTGTTTGGCTAAGTTATTTAGGGTTGGTTTTGGAAGGTCTTTCAACTTTGGCCAAATCCGCTTTGTACGAAAGTTTTTCACAGCCCTGTTTCCAAGTGTCCACAAAGAGCTGCTGCTTGAAAGTGTCCACATGCACATCTCCCATACTGGTGTGCTCGTTTCACTACCTGGATTTTGGTTTCCTCTTCTTTCTTTGAAATGACAAGTCTTCATTCAGCATGCTACACACAGCTTGTAGCAGTTTCAGTTTGAAGCATGTTGGTGCTTTGAAAACGCTGTGTATCCTGGGTAGAGTGTGTCACTCTACAGCACTGAATACACAACTTAGAGCTCCATTCAACACAGACACGCAAACACGTCTTTTTGGGAAAGTCCTAACTCAGGTAAATTGGAAATGTAAGGGTTTCATCGAAAACATGAAGACAATCATGCTTTTGAACTCTGCAACCGAAAGAAATGGCTTTTTGTACATGCCATTCGGAATTTCACTGCAAAATGCTCTTCTTGTCTGGTTTGTTGAAAGTTCAAAACACTTTAGGAAATAGAACGTGTTTGAAGAAGACTGATGCAGTGTGCGTTTTCCTGGATTTCAAGTGATTCGGGATACATACTCCTTGTTTTTCCACATTGTCTAAGAAACAACATGAGGCTTGCAAGAGATTGAAAAAATGCATCCTAAAACTTATGCCTGCAGTGAAAACACACGTTTCTACAAAGACTTGGAAGGAGCAAGCAAAAGAATAGTGGCTGAGAGTTCTTTCAGAGAGAAACACACGTATTTCATCCTTCTGTAGAGACGGTTAGGGTTACGATTGGACCTAGGGTAGGGTTATGTTGAGGGCTAGGGTTAGAGAGACGGTTAGGGTTACGATTGGACCTAGGGTTAGGGTTATGTTGAGGGCTAGGGTTAGAGAGACGGTTAGGGTTACTTTTGGACCTAGGGTTAGGGTTATGTTGAGGGCTAGGGTTAGAGATATGGTTAGGGTTACGATTGGACCTAGGGTTAGGGTTATGTTGAGGGCTAGGGTTAGAGTTCCGGTTAGGGTTACACTTGAACCTAGGGTTAGCGTAACGTTGAGGGCTAGGCTTAGAGAGAAGGTTAGGGTTACAATTGGACCTAGGGTTAGGGTTATGTTGATGGCTAGGGTTAGAGATCCGGTTAGGGTTACGATTGGACCTAGGGTTAGGGTTATGTTGAGGGCTAGGATTAGAGATCATGTTAGTATTACGATTGGACATAGGGTTAGGGTTATGTTGAGGGCTAGGGTTAGAGAGAAGGTTAGGGTTACTTTTGGACCTAGGGTTAGGGTTATGTTGAGGGCTAGGGTTAGAGATCAGGTTAGTATTACGATTGGACCTAGGGTTAGGGTTATGTTTAGGGCTAGGGATACAGATCCGGTTAGGGTTACGATTGGACCTAGGGTTAGGGTTATGTTGAGGGCTAGGGTTAGTGATCAGGTTAGTATTACGATTGGACCTAAGGTTAAGGTTATGTTGAGGGCTAGGGTTCAGATCCGGTTAGGGTTACGATTGGACCTAGGGTTAGGTTATGTTGAGGTCTAGGATTAGAGATATGGTTAGGGTTATGATTGGACCTAGGGTTATGGTTATGTATAGGGCTAGGGTTAGAGATCAGGTTAGGGTTACGATTGGACCTAGGGTTAGGGTTATGTTGAGGGCTAGGGTTAGAGAGAAGGTTAGGGTTACTATTGGACGTAGGGTTAGCGTTATGTTGAGGGCTAGGGATACAGATCCGGTTAGGGTTACGATTGGACCTAGGGTTAGGGTTATGTTGAGGGCTAGGGTTAGTGATCAGGTTAATATTACGATTGGACCTAAGGTTAAGGTTATGTTGAGGGCTAGGGTTCAGATCCGGTTAGGGTTACGATTGGACCTAGGGTTAGCGTAACGTTGAGGGCTAGGGTTAGAGAGACGGTTAGGGTTACGACTGGACCTAGGGTTAGGGTTATGTTGAGGTCTAGGATTAGAGATATGGTTAGGGTTATGATTGGACCTAGGGTAAGGGTTATGTATAGGGCTAGGGTTAGAGATCAGGTTAGGGTTAAGATTGGACCTAGGGTTAGGGTTATGTTGAGAGCTAGGGTTAGAGAGAAGGTTAGGGTAACTATTGGACGTAGAGTTAAGGTTATGTTGAGGGCTAGGGTTAGAGATCCGGTTAGTATTACGATTGGACCTAGGGTTAGGGTTATGTTGAGGGCTAGGGTTAGAGATCAGGTTAGCGTTAAGAGTGGACCTAGGGTTATAGTGATGTTGAGGGCTAGGGTATTCCAGCAGTGAAAACACACATTTCTATAAAGACTTTGAAGCAGCAAGCTAAAGCCTTGTGGCTGAGTGTTCTTTCATAGAGAAACATGCATTTCATCCTTCTGGAGTGAATTTTCATGCTGGAGTTCATATGCATTTTATACTGTGCAGAATGTAGCTACCTGCTGGGGGTTGTGTCATAGAAGCACCTTTTCTGCAGGAGCTTATTGGAACATTCATTGTTTGGCTAAGTTATTTAGGGTTGGTTTTGGAAGGTCTTTCAACCTTGGCCAAATCCCGCTTTGTACGCAAGTTTATAATAGCACTGTTTCCAAGTGTCCACAAAGAGCTGCTGCTTGAAACTGTCCACATGCACATCTCGTATACTGGTGTGCTCGTTTCACTACCTGGATTTTGGTTTCCTCTTCTTTCTTTGAAATGACAAGTCTTCATTCAGCATTCTACACACACCTTGTACCAGCTTCAGTTTGAAGCATGTTGGTGCTCTCAAAACGCTGTGTAACCTATGTAGAGTGTGTTACTCTCCAGCACTGAATACACAACTTAGAGCTCCTTTCACCACAGACACGCAAACACATCTTTTTGTGAAAGTCCTACTTCAGGTCCCTTGGAAATGTAAGGGTTTCATGGAGAACATGAAGTCAATCATGCTTTTGCACTCTACTACCAATAGAAATGACCTCTTGTACATGCCTGACTGAGTTTCACTGCAAAATGCCCTTGTTTTCTGGTTTCTTGAATGTTCTCAACACATTAGGAGAAAGAGCGTGTTTGAGCAAGATCGATGCAGTGTGCGTTTCCCTAGATTTCAAGTGATTTGGGAAATATAATCCTTATTTTTCCACATTGTGAAAGAAACATGAGGCTTGCAAGAGATTGAAAAAATGCATCCCAAAACGTACTCCAGCGGTGAAAGCACACGTTTCTACAAAGACTTTGAAGTAGCAAGTAAAAGCCAATGGCTGAGTGTTCTTTCAGAGAGAAACATACACATTTCATCCTTCTGGAGTGAATTTTCAGCCTGGAATTCATATGCATTTGTACCGTGCAGAATGTAACTACCTGCTCGGGGGTTGTGTCATAGAAGCAACTTTCCTGCAGGAGCTTATTGGAACATTCATTGTTTGGCTAACTTCTTTGGGTTGGTTTTGGAAGGTCTTTCAACTTTAGCCAAATCCGCTTTCTTACGAAATTTTTTCACAGCCCTGTTTCCAAGAGCCCACAAAGAACTGCTGCTTAAAACTCTCCACATGCACATCTCCCATACTGGTGTGCTCGTTTCACTACCTGGATTTTGGTTTCCTCTTCTTTCTTTGAAATTACAAGCCCTCTTTCTGCATGCTACACACACCTTGTAGCAGTTTCAGTTTGCAGCATATTGGTGCTCTTAAAACGCTGAGTAACCTGTGTAGAGTGTGTCAATCTCCAGCACTGAATACACAACTTAGAGCTCCTTTCACCACAGACACGCAAACACATCTTTTTGTAAAAGTCCTACTTCTTTACTCTTGGAAATGTAAGGGTTTCATCGAGAACTTGAAGTCAATCATGCTTTTGCACTCTGCAACCAATAGGAATGAACTCTTGTACATACCCGTCTGAATTTCAGTGCAAAATGCCCTTCTTTTCTGGTTTGTTGAAAGTTCACAACACATTAGGAGATAGAGCGTGTTTGAAGAAGACTGATGCAGTGTGCGTTTTCCTTTATTTCTTGTGATTTGGGAAACATATTCCGTGATTTTCCACATTGTCTAAGAAACAACATGAGGCTTGCAAGAGATTGAAACAATGCATCCTAAAACTTATTCCAGCAGTGAAAACACACGGTTCTACAAAGACTTGGAAGGAGCAAGCAAAAGAATAGTGGCTGAGTGTCCTTTCAGAGAGAAACACATGCATTTCATCCTTCTGGAGTGAGTTTTCTTGCTGGAATTCATATGCATTTTGTACTGTGCAGAATGTAGCTACCTGCTCGGGGGTTGTGTCATAGATGCACCTTTCCTGTAGGAGCTTATTGGAACTTTCATTGTTTGGCTAAGTTATTTAGGGTTGGTTTTGGAAGGTCTTTCAACTTTGGCCAAATCCGCTTTGTACGAAAGTTTTTCACAGCCCTGTTTCCAAGTGTCCACAAAGAGCTGCTGCTTGAAAGTGTCCACATGCACATCTCCCATACTGGTGTGCTCGTTTCACTACCTGGATTTTGGTTTCCTCTTCTTTCTTTGAAATGACAAGTCTTCATTCAGCATGCTACACACAGCTTGTAGCAGTTTCAGTTTGAAGCATGTTGGTGCTCTGAAAACGCTGTGTATCCTGGGTAGAGTGTGTCACTCTACAGCACTGAATACACAACTTAGAGCTCCATTCAACACAGACACGCAAACACGTCTTTTTGGGAAAGTCCTAACTCAGGTAAATTGGAAATGTAAGGGTTTCATCGAAAACATGAAGACAATCATGCTTTTGAACTCTGCAACCGAAAGAAATGGCTTTTTGTACATGCCATTCTGAATTTCACTGCAAAATGCCCTTCTTTTCTGGTTTGTTGAAAGTTCAAAACACTTTAGGAAATAGAACGTGTTTGAAGAAGACTGATGCAGTGTGCGTTTTCCTGGATTTCAAGTGATTCGGGATACATACTCCTTGTTTTTCCACATTGTCTAAGAAACAACATGAGGCTTGCAAGAGATTGAAAAAATGCATCCTAAAACTTATGCCTGCAGTGAAAACACACGTTTCTACAAAGACTTGGAAGGAGCAAGCAAAAGAATAGTGGCTGAGAGTTCTTTCAGAGAGAAACACACGTATTTCATCCTTCTGTAGAGACGGTTAGGGTTACTATTGGACCTAGGGTAGGGTTATGTTGAGGGCTAGGGTTAGAGAGACGGTTAGGGTTACGATTGGACCTAGGGTTAGGGTTATGTTGAGGGCTAGGGTTAGAGAGAAGGTTAGGGTTACTTTTGGACCTAGGGATAGGGTTATGTTGAGGGCTAGGGTTAGAGATATGGTTAGGGTTACGATTGGACCTAGGGTTAGGGTTATGTTGAGGGCTAGGGTTAGAGTTCCGGTTAGGGTTACACTTGAACCTAGGGTTAGCGTAACCTTGAGGGCTAGGCTTAGAGAGAAGGTTAGGGTTACAATTGGACCTAGGGTTAGGGTTATGTTGATGGCTAGGGTTAGAGATCCGGTTAGGGTTACGATTGGACCTAGGGTTAGGGTTATGTTGAGGGCTAGGATTAGAGATCATGTTAGTATTACGATTGGACATAGGGTTAGGGTTATGTTGAGGGCTAGGGTTAGAGAGAAGGTTAGGGTTACTTTTGGACCTAGGGTTAGGGTTATGTTGAGGGCTAGGGTTAGAGATCAGGTTAGTATTACGATTTACCTAGGGTTAGGGTTATGTTTAGGGCTAGGGATACAGATCCGGTTAGGGTTACGATTGGACCTAGGGTTAGGGTTATGTTGAGGACTAGGGTTAGTGATCAGGTTAGTATTACGATTGGACCTAAGGTTAAGGTTATGTTGAGGGCTAGGGTTCAGATCCGGTTAGGGTTACGATTGGACCTAGGGTTAGCGTAACGTTGAGGGCTAGGGTTAGAGAGACGGTTAGGGTTACGATTGGACCTAGGGTTAGGGTTATGTTGAGGTCTAGGATTAGAGATATGGTTAGGGTTATGATTGGACCTAGGGTTATGGTTATGTATAGGGCTAGGGTTAGAGATCAGGTTAGGGTTACGATTGGACCTAGGGTTAGGGTTATGTTGAGGGCTAGGGTTAGAGAGAAGGTTAGGGTTACTATTGGACGTAGGGTTAGCGTTATGTTGAGGGCTAGGGTTAGAGATCCGGTTAGTATTACGATTGGACCTAGGGTTAGGGTTATGTTGAGGGTTAGGGTTACAGATCCGGTTAGGGTTACGATTGGACCTAGGGTTAGGGTTATGTTTAGGGCTAGGGTTAGAGATCCGGTTAGGGTTACTATTGGTCGTAGGGTTAGGGTTATGTTGAGGGCTAGGATTAGAGATCCGGTTAGTATTACGATTGGACCTAGGGTTAGGGTTATGTTGAAGGCTAGGGTTACAGATCCGGTTAGGGTTACGATTTGACCTAGGGTTAGGGTTATGTTTAGGGCTAGGGTTAGAGATCCGGTTAGGGTTACTATTGGACGTAGGGTTAGGGTTATGTTGAGGGCTAGGGTTAGAGATCCGGTTAGGGTTACGGTTGGACCTAGGGTTAGGGTTATGTTGAGGGCTAGGGTTAGAGATCAGGTTAGGGTTAAGAGTGGACCTAGGGTTATAGTGATGTTGAGGGCTAGGGTATTCCAGCAGTGATAACACACATTTCTATAAAGACTTTGAAGCAGCAAGCTAAAGCCTTGTGGCTGAGTGTTCTTTCATAGAGAAACATGCATTTCATCCTTCTGGAGTGAATTTTCATGCTGGAGTTCATATGCATTTTATACTGTGCAGAATGTAGCTACCTGCTGGGGGTTGTGTCATAGAAGCACCTTTTCTGCAGGAGCTTATTGGAACATTCATTGTTTGGCTAAGTTATTTAGGGTTGGTTTTGGAAGGTCTTTCAACCTTGGCCAAATCCCGCTTCGTACGCAAGTTTATAATAGCACTGTTTCCAAGTGTCCACAAAGAGCTGCTGCTTGAAACTGTCCACATGCACATCTCGTATACTGGTGTGCTCGTTTCACTACCTGGATTTTGGTTTCCTCTTCTTTCTTTGAAATGACAAGTCTTCATTCAGCATTCTACACACACCTTGTACCAGCTTCAGTTTGAAGCATGTTGGTGCTCTCAAAACGCTGTGTAACCTATGTAGAGTGTGTTACTCTCCAGCACTGAATACACAACTTAGAGCTCCTTTCACCACAGACACGCAAACACATCTTTTTGTGAAAGTCCTACTTCAGGTCCCTTGGAAATGTAAGGGTTTCATGGAGAACATGAAGTCAATCATGCTTTTGCACTCTACTACCAATAGAAATGACCTCTTGTACATGCCTGACTGAGTTTCACTGCAAAATGCCCTTGTTTTCTGGTTTCTTGAATGTTCTCAACACATTAGGAGAAAGAGCGTGTTTGAGCAAGATCGATGCAGTGTGCGTTTCCCTAGATTTCAAGTGATTTGGGAAATATAATCCTTATTTTTCCACATTGTGAAAGAAACATGAGGCTTGCAAGAGATTGAAAAAATGCATCCCAAAACGTACTCCAGCGGTGAAAGCACACGTTTCTACAAAGACTTTGAAGTAGCAAGTAAAAGCCAATGGCTGAGTGTTCTTTCAGAGAGAAACATACACATTTCATCCTTCTGGAGTGAATCTTCAGCCTGGAATTCATATGCATTTGTACCATGCAGAATGTAACTACCTGCTCGGGGGTTGTGTCATAGAAGCAACTTTCCTGCAGGAGCTTATTGGAACATTCATTGTTTGGCTAACTTCTTTGGGTTGGTTTTGGAAGGTCTTTCAACTTTAGCCAAATCCGCTTTCTTACGAAATTTTTTCACAGCCCTGTTTCCAAGAGCCCACAAAGAACTGCTGCTTAAAACTCTCCACATGCACATCTCCCATACTGGTGTGCTCGTTTCACTACCTGGATTTTGGTTTCCTCTTCTTTCTTTGAAATTACAAGCCCTCTTTCTGCATGCTACACACACCTTGTAGCAGTTTCAGTTTGCAGCATATTGGTGCTCTTAAAACGCTGAGTAACCTGTGTAGAGTGTGTCAATCTCCAGCACTGAATACACAACTTAGAGCTCCTTTCACCACAGACACGCAAACACATCTTTTTGTAAAAGTCCTACTTCTTTACTCTTGGAAATGTAAGGGTTTCATCGAGAACTTGAAGTCAATCATGCTTTTGCACTCTGCAACCAATAGGAATGAACTCTTGTACATACCCGTCTGAATTTCAGTGCAAAATGCCCTTCTTTTCTGGTTTGTTGAAAGTTCACAACACATTAGGAGATAGAGCGTGTTTGAAGAAGACTGATGCAGTGTGCGTTTTCCTTTATTTCTTGTGATTTGGGAAACATAATCCGTGATTTTCCACATTGTCTAAGAAACAACATGAGGCTTGCAAGAGATTGAAACAATGCATCCTAAAACTTATTCCAGCAGTGAAAACACACGGTTCTACAAAGACTTGGAAGGAGCAAGCAAAAGAATAGTGGCTGAGTGTCCTTTCAGAGAGAAACACATGCATTTCATCCTTCTGGAGTGAGTTTTCTTGCTGGAATTCATATGCATTTTGTACTGTGCAGAATGTAGCTACCTGCTCGGGGGTTGTGTCATAGATGCACCTTTCCTGTAGGAGCTTATTGGAACTTTCATTGTTTGGCTGTTATTTAGGGTTGGTTTTGGAAGGTCTTTCAACTTTGGCCAAATCCGCTTTGTACGAAAGTTTTTCACAGCCCTGTTTCCAAGTGTCCACAAAGAGCTGCTGCTTGAAAGTGTCCACATGCACATCTCCCATACTGGTGTGCTCGTTTCACTACCTGGATTTTGGTTTCCTCTTCTTTCTTTGAAATGACAAGTCTTCATTCAGCATGCTACACACAGCTTGTAGCAGTTTCAGTTTGAAGCATGTTGGTGCTCTCAAAACGCTGTGTATCCTGTGTAGAGTGTGTCACTCTACAGCACTGAATACACAACTTAGAGCTCCTTTCAACACAGACACGCAAACACGTCTTTTTGGGAAAGTCCTAACTCAGGTAAATTGGAAATGTAAGGGTTTCATCGAAAACATGAAGACAATCATGCTTTTGAACTCTGCAACCGAAAGAAATGGCTTTTTGTACATGCCATTCTGAATTTCACTGCAAAATGCCCTTCTTTTCTGGTTTGTTGAAAGTTCAAAACACTTTAGGAAATAGAACGTGTTTGAAGAAGACTGATGCAGTGTGCGTTTTCCTGGATTTCAAGTGATTCGGGATACATACTCCTTGTTTTTCCACATTGTCTAAGAAACAACATGAGGCTTGCAAGAGATTGAAAAAATGCATCCTAAAACTTATGCCTGCAGTGAAAACACACGTTTCTACAAAGACTTGGAAGGAGCAAGCAAAAGAATAGTGGCTGAGAGTTCTTTCAGAGAGAAACACACGTATTTCATCCTTCTGTAGAGACGGTTAGGGTTACGAATGGACCTAGGGTAGGGTTATGTTGAGGGCTAGGGTTAGAGATATGGTTAGGGTTACGATTGGACCTAGGGTTAGGGTTATGTTGAGGGCTAGGGTTAGAGAGACGGTTAGGGTTACTTTTGGACCTAGGGTTAGGGTTATGTTGAGGGCTAGGGTTAGAGATATGGTTAGGGTTACGATTGGACCTAGGGTTAGGGTTATGTTGAGGGCTAGGGTTAGAGTTCCGGTTAGGGTTACACTTGAACCTAGGGTTAGCGTAACGTTGAGGGCTAGGCTTAGAGAGAAGGTTAGGGTTACAATTGGACCTAGGGTTAGGGTTATGTTGATGGCTAGGGTTAGAGATCCGGTTAGGGTTACGATTGGACCTAGGGTTAGGGTTATGTTGAGGGCTAGGATTAGAGATCATGTTAGTATTACGATTGGACATAGGGTTAGGGTTATGTTGAGGGCTAGGGTTAGAGAGAAGGTTAGGTTTACTTTTGGACCTAGGGTTAGGGTTATGTTGAGGGCTAGGGTTAGAGATCAGGTTAGTATTACGATTGGACCTAGGGTTAGGGTTATGTTTAGGGCTAGGGATACAGATCCGGTTAGGGTTACGATTGGACCTAGGGTTAGGGTTATGTTGAGGGCTAGCGTTAGTGATCAGGTTAGTATTACGATTGGACCTAAGGTTAAGGTTATGTTGAGGGCTAGGGTTCAGATCCGGTTAGGGTTACGATTGGACCTAGGGTTAGCGTAACGTTGAGGGCTAGGGTTAGAGAGACGGTTAGGGTTACGATTGGACCTAGGGTTAGGGTTATGTTGAGGTCTAGGATTAGAGATATGGTTAGGGTTATGATTGGACCTAGGGTTATGGTTATGTATAGGGCTAGGGTTAGAGATCAGGTTAGGGTTACGATTGGACCTAGGGTTAGGGTTATGTTTAGGGCTAGGGTTAGAGAGAAGGTTAGGGTTACTATTGGACGTAGGGTTAGCGTTATGTTGAGGGCTAGGGTTAGAGATCCGGTTAGTATTACGATTGGACCTAGGGTTAGGGTTATGTTGAGGGCTAGGGTTACAGATCCGGTTACGGTTACGATTGGACCTAGGGTTAGGGTTATGTTTAGGGCTAGGGTTAGAGATCCGGTTAGGGTTACTATTGGTCGTAGGGTTAGGGTTATGTTGAGGGCTAGGTTTAGAGATCCGGTTAGTATTACGATTGGACCTAGGGTTAGGGTTATGTTGAGGGCTAGGGTTACAGATCCGGTTAGGGTTACGGTTGGACCTAGGGTTAGGGTTATGTTGAGGGCTAGGGTTAGAGATCCGGTTAGGGTTACTATTGGACGTAGGGTTAGGGTTATGTTGAGGGCTAGGGTTAGAGATCCGGTTAGGGTTACGGTTGGACCTAGGGCTAGGGTTATGTTGAGGACTAGGGTTAGAGATCAGGTTAGGGTTAAGAGTGGACCTAGGGTTATAGTGATGTTGAGGGCTAGGGTATTCCAGCAGTGAAAACACACATTTCTATAAAGACTTTGAAGCAGCAAGCTAAAGCCTTGTGGCTGAGTATTCTTTCATAGAGAAACATGCATTTCATCCTTCTGGAGTGAATTTTCATGCTGGAGTTCATATGCATTTTATACTGTGCAGAATGTAGCTACCGGCTGGGGGTTGTGTCATAGAAGCACCTTTTCTGCAGGAGCTTATTGGAACATTCATTGTTTGGCTAAGTTATTTAGGGTTGGTTTTGGAAGGTCTTTCAACCTTGGCCAAATCCCGCTTCGTACGCAAGTTTATAATAGCGCTGTTTCCAAGTGTCCACAAAGAGCTGCTGCTTGAAACTGTCCACATGCACATCTCGTATACTGGTGTGCTCGTTTCACTACCTGGATTTTGGTTTCCTCTTCTGTCTTTGAAATGACAAGTCTTCATTCAGCATTCTACACACACCTTGTACCAGCTTCAGTTTGAAGCATGTTGGTGCTCTCAAAACGCTGTGTAACCTATGTAGAGTGTGTTACTCTCCAGCACTGAATACACAACTTAGAGTTCCTTTCACCACAGACACGCAAACACATCTTTTTGTGAAAGTCCTACTTCAGGTCCCTTGGAAATGTAAGGGTTTCATGGAGAACATGAAGTCAATCATGCTTTTGCACTCTACTACCAATAGAAATGACCTCTTGTACATGCCTGACTGAGTTTCACTGCAAAATGCCCTTGTTTTCTGGTTTCTTGAATGTTCTCAACACATTAGGAGAAAGAGCGTGTTTGAGCAAGATCGATGCAGTGTGCGTTTCCCTAGATTTCAAGTGATTTGGGAAATATAATCCTTATTTTTCCACATTGTGAAAGAAACATGAGGCTTGCAAGAGATTGAAAAAATGCATCCCAAAACGTACTCCAGCGGTGAAAGCACACGTTTCTACAAAGACTTTGAAGTAGCAAGTAAAAGCCAATGGCTGAGTGTTCTTTCAGAGAGAAACATACACATTTCATCCTTCTGGAGTGAATCTTCTGCCTGGAATTCATATGCATTTGTACCGTGCAGAATGTAACTACCTGCTCGGGGGTTGTGTCATAGAAGCAACTTTCCTGCAGGAGCTTATTGGAACATTCATTGTTTGGCTAACTTCTTTGGGTTGGTTTTGGAAGGTCTTTCAACTTTAGCCAAATCCGCTTTCTTACGAAATTTTTTCACAGCCCTGTTTCCAAGAGCCCACAAAGAACTGCTGCTTAAAACTCTCCACATGCACATCTCCCATACTGGTGTGCTCGTTTCACTACCTGGATTTTGGTTTCCTCTTCTTTCTTTGAAATTACAAGCCCTCTTTCTGCATGCTACACACACCTTGTAGCAGTTTCAGTTTGCAGCATATTGGTGCTCTTAAAACGCTGAGTAACCTGTGTAGAGTGTGTCAATCTCCAGCACTGAATACACAACTTAGAGCTCCTTTCACCACAGACACGCAAACACATCTTTTTGTAAAAGTCCTACTTCTTTACTCTTGGAAATGTAAGGGTTTCATCGAGAACTTGAAGTCAATCATGCTTTTGCACTCTGCAACCAATAGGAATGAACTCTTGTACATACCCGTCTGAATTTCAGTGCAAAATGCCCTTCTTTTCTGGTTTGTTGAAAGTTCACAACACATTAGGAGATAGAGCGTGTTTGAAGAAGACTGATGCAGTGTGCGTTTTCCTTTATTTCTTGTGATTTGGGAAACATATTCCGTGATTTTCCACATTGTCTAAGAAACAACATGAGGCTTGCAAGAGATTGAAACAATGCATCCTAAAACTTATTCCAGCAGTGAAAACACACGGTTCTACAAAGACTTGGAAGGAGCAAGCAAAAGAATAGTGGCTGAGTGTCCTTTCAGAGAGAAACACATGCATTTCATCCTTCTGGAGTGAGTTTTCCTGCTGGAATTCATATGCATTTTGTACTGTGCAGAATGTAGCTACCTGCTCGGGGGTTGTGTCATAGATGCACCTTTCCTGTAGGAGCTTATTGGAACTTTCATTGTTTGGCTAAGTTATTTAGGGTTGGTTTTGGAAGGTCTTTCAACTTTGGCCAAATCCGCTTTGTACGAAAGTTTTTCACAGCCCTGTTTCCAAGTGTCCACAAAGAGCTGCTGCTTGAAAGTGTCCACATGCACATCTCCCATACTGGTGTGCTCGTTTCACTACCTGGATTTTGGTTTCCTCTTCTTTCTTTGAAATGACAAGTCTTCATTCAGCATGCTACACACAGCTTGTAGCAGTTTCAGTTTGAAGCATGTTGGTGCTCTGAAAACGCTGTGTATCCTGGGTAGAGTGTGTCACTCTACAGCACTGAATACACAACTTAGAGCTCCATTCAACACAGACACGCAAACACGTCTTTTTGGGAAAGTCCTAACTCAGGTAAATTGGAAATGTAAGGGTTTCATCGAAAACATGAAGACAATCATGCTTTTGAACTCTGCAACCGAAAGAAATGGCTTTTTGTACATGCCATTCTGAATTTCACTGCAAAATGCCCTTCTTTTCTGGTTTGTTGAAAGTTCAAAACACTTTAGGAAATAGAACGTGTTTGAAGAAGACTGATGCAGTGTGCGTTTTCCTGGATTTCAAGTGATTCGGGATACATACTCCTTGTTTTTCCACATTGTCTAAGAAACAACATGAGGCTTGCAAGAGATTGAAAAAATGCATCCTAAAACTTATGCCTGCAGTGAAAACACACGTTTCTACAAAGACTTGGAAGGAGCAAGCAAAAGAATAGTGGCTGAGAGTTCTTTCAGAGAGAAACACACGTATTTCATCCTTCTGTAGAGACGGTTAGGGTTACGTTTGGACCTAGGGTAGGGTTATGTTGAGGGCTAGGGTTAGAGAGACGGTTAGGGTTACGATTGGACCTAGGGTTAGGGTTATGTTGAGGGCTAGGGTTAGAGAGAAGGTTAGGGTTACTTTTGGACCTAGGGTTAGGGTTATGTTGAGGGCTAGGGTTAGAGATATGGTTAGGGTTACGATTGGACCTAGGGTTAGGGTTATGTTGAGGGCTAGGGTTAGAGTTCCGGTTAGGGTTACACTTGAACCTAGGGTTAGCGTAACGTTGAGGGCTAGGCTTAGAGAGAAGGTTAGGGTTACAATTGGACCTAGGGTTAGGGTTATGTTGAGGGCTAGGGTTAGAGATCCGGTTAGGGTTACGATTGGACCTAGGGTTAGGGTTATGTTGAGGGCCAGGATTAGAGATCATGTTAGTATTACGATTGGACATAGGGTTAGGGTTATGTTTAGGGCTAGGGTTAGAGAGAAGGTTAGGGTTACTTTTGGACCTAGGGTTAGGGTTATGTTGAGGGCTAGGGTTAGAGATCAGGTTAGTATTACGATTGGACCTAGGGTTAGGGTTATGTTTAGGGCTAGGGATACAGATCCGGTTAGGGTTACGATTGGACCTAGGTTTAGGGTTATGTTGAGGGCTAGGGTTAGTGATCAGGTTAGTATTATGATTGGACCTAAGGTTAAGGTTATGTTGAGGGCTAGGGTTCAGATCCGGTTAGGGTTACGATTGGACCTAGGGTTAGCGTAACGTTGAGGGCTAGGGTTAGAGAGACGGTTAGGGTTACGATTGGACCTAGGGTTAGGGTTATGTTGAGGTCTAGGGTTAGAGATATGGTTAGGGTTATGATTGGACCTAGGGTTAGGGTTATGTATAGGGCTAGGGTTAGAGATCAGGTTAGGGTTACGATTGGACCTAGGGTTAGGGTTATGTTGAGGGCTAGGGTTAGAGAGAAGGTTAGGGTTACTATTGGACGTAGGGTTAGGGTTATGTTGAGGGCTAGGGTTAGAGATCCGGTTAGTATTACGATTGGACCTAGGGTTAGGGTTATGTTGAGGGCTAGGGTTACAGATCCGGTTAGGGTTACGATTGGACCTAGGGTTAGGGTTATGTTTAGGGCTAGGGTTAGAGATCCGGTTAGGGTTACTATTGGACGTAGGGTTAGGGTTATGTTGAGGGCTAGGGTTAGAGATCCGGTTAGTATTACGATTGGACCTAGGGTTAGGGTTATGTTGAGGGCTAGGGTTACAGATCCGGTTAGGGTTACGATTTGACCTAGGGTTAGGGTTATGTTTAGGGCTAGCGTTAGAGATCCGGTTAGGGTTACTATTGGACGTAGGGTTAGGGTTATGTTGAGGGCTAGGGTTACAGATCCGGTTAGGGTTACGGTTGGACCTAGGGTTATGGTTATGTTGAGGGCTAGGGTTAGAGATCAGGTTAGGGTTAAGAGTGGACCTAGGGTTATAGTGATGTTGAGGGCTAGGGTATTCCCGCAGTGAAAACACACATTTATATAAAGACTTTGAAGCAGCAAGCTAAAGCCTTGTGGCTGAGTGTTCTTTCATAGAGAAACATGCATTTCATCCTTCTGGAGTGAATTTTCATGCTGGAGTTCATATGCATTTTATACTGTTCAGAATGTAGCTACCTGCTGGGGGTTGTGTCATAGAAGCACCTTTTCTGCAGGAGCTTATTGGAACATTCATTGTTTGGCTAAGTTATTTAGGGTTGGTTTTGGAAGGTCTTTCAACCTTGGCCAAATCCCGCTTCGTACGCAAGTTTATAATAGCACTGTTTCCAAGTGTCCACAAAGAGCTGCTGCTTGAAACTGTCCACATGCACATCTCGTATACTGGTGTGCTCGTTTCACTACCTGGATTTTGGTTTCCTCTTCTTTCTTTGAAATGACAAGTCTTCATTCAGCATTCTACACACACCTTGTACCAGCTTCAGTTTGAAGCATGTTGGTGCTGTCAAAACGCTGTGTAACCTATGTAGAGTGTGTTACTCTCCAGCACTGAATACACAACTTAGAGCTCCTTTCACCACAGACACGCAAACACATCTTTTTGTGAAAGTCCTACTTCAGGTCCCTTGGAAATGTAAGGGTTTCATGGAGAACATGAAGTCAATCATGCTTTTGCACTCTACTACCAATAGAAATGACCTCTTGTACATGCCTGACTGAGTTTCACTGCAAAATGCCCTTGTTTTCTGGTTTCTTGAATGTTCTCAACACATTAGGAGAAAGAGCGTGTTTGAGCAAGATCGATGCAGTGTGCGTTTCTCTAGATTTCAAGTGATTTGGGAAATATAATCCTTATTTTTCCACATTGTGAAAGAAACATGAGGCTTGCAAGAGATTGAAAAAATGCATCCCAAAACGTACTCCAGCGGTGAAAGCACACGTTTCTACAAAGACTTTGAAGTAGCAAGTAAAAGCCAATGGCTGAGTGTTCTTTCAGAGAGAAACATACACATTTCATCCTTCTGGAGTGAATTTTCAGCCTGGAATTCATATGCATTTGTACCGTGCAGAATGTAACTACCTGCTCGGGGGTTGTGTCATAGAAGCAACTTTCCTGCAGGAGCTTATTGGAACATTCATTGTTTAGCTAACTTCTTTGGGTTGGTTTTGGAAGGTCTTTCAACTTTAGCCAAATCCGCTTTCTTACGAAATTTTTTCACAGCCCTGTTTCCAAGAGCCCACAAAGAACTGCTGCTTAAAACTCTCCACATGCACATCTCCCATACTGGTGTGCTCGTTTCACTACCTGGATTTTGGTTTCCTCTTCTTTCTTTGAAATTACAAGCCCTCTTTCTGCATGCTACACACACCTTGTAGCAGTTTCAGTTTGCAGCATATTGGTGCTCTTAAAACGCTGAGTAACCTGTGTAGAGTGTGTCAATCTCCAGCACTGAATACACAACTTAGAGCTCCTTTCACCACAGACACGCAAACACATCTTTTTGTAAAAGTCCTACTTCTTTACTCTTGGAAATGTAAGGGTTTCATCGAGAACTTGAAGTCAATCATGCTTTTGCACTCTGCAACCAATAGGAATGAACTCTTGTACATACCCGTCTGAATTTCAGTGCAAAATGCCCTTCTTTTCTGGTTTGTTGAAAGTTCACAACACATTAGGAGATAGAGCGTGTTTGAAGAAGACTGATGCAGTGTGCGTTTTCCTTTATTTCTTGTGATTTGGGAAACATAATCCGTGATTTTCCACATTGTCTAAGAAACAACATGAGGCTTGCAAGAGATTGAAACAATGCATCCTAAAACTTATTCCAGCAGTGAAAACACACGGTTCTACAAAGACTTGGAAGGAGCAAGCAAAAGAATAGTGGCTGAGTGTCCTTTCAGAGAGAAACACATGCATTTCATCCTTCTGGAGTGAGTTTTCTTGCTGGAATTCATATGCATTTTGTACTGTGCAGAATGTAGCTACCTGCTCGGGGGTTGTGTCATAGATGCACCTTTCCTGTAGGAGCTTATTGGAACTTTCATTGTTTGGCTAAGTTATTTAGGGTTGGTTTTGGAAGGTCTTTCAACTTTGGCCAAATCCGCTTTGTACGAAAGTTTTTCACAGCCCTGTTTCCAAGTGTCCACAAAGAGCTGCTGCTTGAAAGTGTCCACATGCACATCTCCCATACTGGTGTGCTCGTTTCACTACCTGGATTTTGGTTTCCTCTTCTTTCTTTGAAATGACAAGTCTTCATTCAGCATGCTACACACAGCTTGTAGCAGTTTCAGTTTGAAGCATGTTGGTGCTCTCAAAACGCTGTGTATCCTGGGTAGAGTGTGTCACTCTACAGCACTGAATACACAACTTAGAGCTCCATTCAACATAGACACGCAAACACGTCTTTTTGGGAAAGTCCTAACTCAGGTAAATTGGAAATGTAAGGGTTTCATCGAAAACATGAAGACAATCATGCTTTTGAACTCTGCAACCGAAAGAAATGGCTTTTTGTACATGCCATTCTGAATTTCACTGCAAAATGCCCTTCTTTTCTGGTTTGTTGAAAGTTCAAAACACTTTAGGAAATAGAACGTGTTTGAAGAAGACTGATGCAGTGTGCGTTTTCCTGGATTTCAAGTGATTCGGGATACATACTCCTTGTTTTTCCACATTGTCTAAGAAACAACATGAGGCTTGCAAGAGATTGAAAAAATGCATCCTAAAACTTATGCCTGCAGTGAAAACACACGTTTCTACAAAGACTTGGAAGGAGCAAGCAAAAGAATAGTGGCTGAGAGTTCTTTCAGAGAGAAACACACGTATTTCATCCTTCTGTAGAGACGGTTAGGGTTACGATTGGACCTAGGGTAGGGTTATGTTGAGGGCTAGGGTTAGAGAGACGGTTAGGGTTACGATTGGACCTAGGGTTAGGGTTATGTTGAGGGCTAGGGTTAGAGAGAAGGTTAGGGTTACTTTTGGACCTAGGGTTAGGGTTATGTTGAGGGCTAGGGTTAGAGATATGGTTAGGGTTACGATTGGACCTAGGGTTAGGGTTATGTTGAGGGCTAGGGTTAGAGTTCCGGTTAGGGTTACACTTGAACCTAGGGTTAGCGTAACATTGAGGGCTAGGCTTAGAGAGAAGGTTAGGGTTACAATTGGACCTAGGGTTAGGGTTATGTTGATGGCTAGGGTTAGAGATCCGGTTAGGGTTACGATTGGACCTAGGGTTAGGGTTATGTTGAGGGCTAGGATTAGAGATCATGTTAGTATTACGATTGGACATAGGGTTAGGGTTATGTTGAGGGCTAGGGTTAGAGAGAAGGTTAGGGTTACTTTTGGACCTAGGGTTAGGGTTATGTTGAGGGCTAGGGTTAGAGATCAGGTTAGTATTACGATTGGACCTAAGGTTAAGGTTATGTTGAGGGCTAGGGTTCAGATCCGGTTAGGGTTACGATTGGACCTAGGGTTAGTGTAACGTTGAGGGCTAGGGTTAGAGAGACGGTTAGGGTTACGATTGGACCTAGGGTTAGGGTTATGTTGAGGTCTAGGATTAGAGATATGGTTAGGGTTATGATTGGACCTAGGGTTATGGTTATGTATAGGGCTAGGGTTAGAGATCAGGTTAGGGTTACGATTGGACCTAGGGTTAGGGTTATGTTGAGGGCTAGGGTTAGAGAGAAGGTTAGGGTTACTATTGGACGTAGGGTTAGCGTTATGTTGAGGGCTAGGGTTAGAGATCCGGTTAGTATTACGATTGGACCTAGGGTTAGGGTTATGTTGAGGGCTAGGGTTACAGATCCGGTTAGGGTTACGATTGGACCTAGGGTTAGGGTTATGTTTAGGGCTAGGGTTAGAGATCCGGTTAGGGTTACTATTGGTCGTAGGGTTAGGGTTATGTTGAGGGCTAGGGTTAGAGATCCGGTTAGTATTACGATTGGACCTAGGGTTAGGGTTATGTTGAGGGCTAGGGTTACAGATCCGGTTAGGGTTACGATTTGACCTAGGGTTAGGGTTATGTTTAGGGCTAGGGTTAGAGATCCGGTTAGGGTTACTATTGGACGTAGGGTTAGGGTTATGTTGAGGGCTAGGGTTAGAGATCCGGTTAGGGTTACGGTTGGACCTAGGGTTAGGGTTATGTTGAGGGCTAGGGTTAGAGATCAGGTTAGGGTTAAGAGTGGACCTAGGGTTATAGTGATGTTGAGGGCTAGGGTATTCCAGCAGTGAAAACACACATTTCTATAAAGACTTTGAAGCAGCAAGCTAAAGCCTTGTGGCTGAGTGTTCTTTCATAGAGAAACATGCATTTCATCCTTCTGGAGTGAATTTTCATGCTGGAGTTCATATGCATTTTATACTGTGCAGAATGTAGCTACCTGCTGGGGGTTGTGTCATAGAAGCACCTTTTCTGCAGGAGCTTATTGGAACATTCATTGTTTGGCTAAGTTATTTAGGGTTGGTTTTGGAAGGTCTTTCAACCTTGGCCAAATCCCGCTTCGTACGCAAGTTTATAATAGCGCTGTTTCCAAGTGTCCACAAAGAGCTGCTGCTTGAAACTGTCCACATGCACATCTCGTATACTGGTGTGCTCGTTTCACTACCTGGATTTTGGTTTCCTCTTCTTTCTTTGAAATGACAAGTCTTCATTCAGCATTCTACACACACCTTGTACCAGCTTCAGTTTGAAGCATGTTGGTGCTCTCAAAACGCTGTGTAACCTATGTAGAGTGTGTTACTCTCCAGCACTGAATACACAACTTAGAGCTCCTTTCACCACAGACACGCAAACACATCTTTTTGTGAAAGTCCTACTTCAGGTCCCTTGGAAATGTAAGGGTTTCATGGAGAACATGAAGTCAATCATGCTTTTGCACTCTACTACCAATAGAAATGACCTCTTGTACATGCCTGACTGAGTTTCACTGCAAAATGCCCTTGTTTTCTGGTTTCTTGAATGTTCTCAACACATTAGGAGAAAGAGCGTGTTTGAGCAAGATCGATGCAGTGTGCGTTTCCCTAGATTTCAAGTGATTTGGGAAATATAATCCTTATTTTTCCACATTGTGAAAGAAACATGAGGCTTGCAAGAGATTGAAAAAATGCATCCCAAAACGTACTCCAGCGGTGAAAGCACACGTTTCTACAAAGACTTTGAAGTAGCAAGTAAAAGCCAATGGCTGAGTGTTCTTTCAGAGAGAAACATACACATTTCATCCTTCTGGAGTGAATTTTCAGCCTGGAATTCATATGCATTTGTACCGTGCAGAATGTAACTACCTGCTCGGGGGTTGTGTCATAGAAGCAACTTTCCTGCAGGAGCTTATTGGAACATTCATTGTTTGGCTAACTTCTTTGGGTTGGTTTTGGAAGGTCTTTCAACTTTAGCCAAATCCGCTTTCTTACGAAATTTTTTCACAGCCCTGTTTCCAAGAGCCCACAAAGAACTGCTGCTTAAAACTCTCCACATGCACATCTCCCATACTGGTGTGCTCGTTTCACTACCTGGATTTTGGTTTCCTCTTCTTTCTTTGAAATTACAAGCCCTCTTTCTGCATGCTACACACACCTTGTAGCAGTTTCAGTTTGCAGCATATTGGTGCTCTTAAAACGCTGAGTAACCTGTGTAGAGTGTGTCAATCTCCAGCACTGAATACACAACTTAGAGCTCCTTTCACCACAGACACGCAAACACATCTTTTTGTAAAAGTCCTACTTCTTTACTCTTGGAAATGTAAGGGTTTCATCGAGAACTTGAAGTCAATCATGCTTTTGCACTCTGCAACCAATAGGAATGAACTCTTGTACATACCCGTCTGAATTTCAGTGCAAAATGCCCTTCTTTTCTGGTTTGTTGAAAGTTCACAACACATTAGGAGATAGAGCGTGTTTGAAGAAGACTGATGCAGTGTGCGTTTTCCTTTATTTCTTGTGATTTGGGAAACATATTCCGTGATTTTCCACATTGTCTAAGAAACAACATGAGGCTTGCAAGAGATTGAAACAATGCATCCTAAAACTTATTCCAGCAGTTAAAACACACGGTTCTACAAAGACTTGGAAGGAGCAAGCAAAAGAATAATGGCTGAGTGTCCTTTCAGAGAGAAACACATGCATTTCATCCTTCTGGAGTGAGTTTTCTTGCTGGAATTCATATGCATTTTGTACTGTGCAGAATGTAGCTACCTGCTCGGGGGTTGTGTCATAGATGCACCTTTCCTGTAGGAGCTTATTGGAACTTTCATTGTTTGGCTAAGTTATTTAGGGTTGGTTTTGGAAGGTCTTTCAACTTTGGCCAAATCCGCTTTGTACGAAAGTTTTTCACAGCCCTGTTTCCAAGTGTCCACAAAGAGCTGCTGCTTGAAAGTGTCCACATGCACATCTCCCATACTGGTGTGCTCGTTTCACTACCTGGATTTTGGTTTCCTCTTCTTTCTTTGAAATGACAAGTCTTCATTCAGCATGCTACACACAGCTTGTAGCAGTTTCAGTTTGAAGCATGTTGGTGCTCTCAAAACGCTGTGTATCCTGGGTAGAGTGTGTCACTCTACAGCACTGAATACACAACTTAGAGCTCCTTTCAACACAGACACGCAAACACGTCTTTTTGGGAAAGTCCTAACTCAGGTAAATTGGAAATGTAAGGGTTTCATCGAAAACATGAAGACAATCATGCTTTTGAACTCTGCAACCGAAAGAAATGGCTTTTTGTACATGCCATTCGGAATTTCACTGCAAAATGCTCTTCTTGTCTGGTTTGTTGAAAGTTCAAAACACTTTAGGAAATAGAACGTGTTTGAAGAAGACTGATGCAGTGTGCGTTTTCCTGGATTTCAAGTGATTCGGGATACATACTCCTTGTTTTTCCACATTGTCTAAGAAACAACATGAGGCTTGCAAGAGATTGAAAAAATGCATCCTAAACCTTATGCCTGCAGTGAAAACACACGTTTCTACAAAGACTTGGAAGGAGCAAGCAAAAGAATAGTGGCTGAGAGTTCTTTCAGAGAGAAACACACGTATTTCATCCTTCTGTAGAGACGGTTAGGGTTACGATTGGACCTAGGGTAGGGTTATGTTGAGGGCTAGGGTTAGAGAGACGGTTAGGGTTACGATTGGACCTAGGGTTAGGGTTATGTTGAGGGCTAGGGTTAGAGAGACGGTTAGGGTTACTTTTGGACCTAGGGTTAGGGTTATGTTGAGGGCTAGGGTTAGAGATATGGTTAGGGTTACGATTGGACCTAGGGTTAGGGTTATGTTGAGGGCTAGGGTTAGAGTTCCGGTTAGGGTTACACTTGAACCTAGGGTTAGCGTAACGTTGAGGGCTAGGCTTAGAGAGAAGGTTAGGGTTACAATTGGACCTAGGGTTAGGGTTATGTTGATGGCTAGGGTTAGAGATCCGGTTAGGGTTACGATTGGACCTAGGGTTAGGGTTATGTTGAGGGCTAGGATTAGAGATCATGTTAGTATTACGATTGGACATAGGGTTAGGGTTATGTTGAGGGCTAGGGTTAGAGAGAAGGTTAGGGTTACTTTTGGACCTAGGGTTAGGGTTATGTTGAGGGCTAGGGTTAGAGATCAGGTTAGTATTACGATTGGACCTAGGGTTAGGGTTATGTTTAGGGCTAGGGATACAGATCCGGTTAGGGTTACGATTGGACCTAGGGTTAGGGTTATGTTGAGGGCTAGGGTTAGTGATCAGGTTAGTATTACGATTGGACCTAAGGTTAAGGTTATGTTGAGGGCTAGGGTTCAGATCCGGTTAGGGTTACGATTGGACCTAGGGTTAGGTTATGTTGAGGTCTAGGATTAGAGATATGGTTAGGGTTATGATTGGACCTAGGGTTATGGTTATGTATAGGGCTAGGGTTAGAGATCAGGTTAGGGTTACGATTGGACCTAGGGTTAGGGTTATGTTGAGGGCTAGGGTTAGAGAGAAGGTTAGGGTTACTATTGGACGTAGGGTTAGGGTTATGTTGAGGGCTAGGGTTAGAGATCCGGTTAGTATTACGATTGGACCTAGGGTTAGGGTTATGTTGAGGGCTAGGGTTACAGATCCGGTTAGGGTTACGATTGGACCTAGGGTTAGGGTTATGTTTAGGGCTAGGGTTAGAGATCCGGTTAGGGTTACTATTGGTCGTAGGGTTAGGGTTATGTTGAGGGCTAGGGTTAGAGATCCGGTTAGTATTACGATTGGACCTAGGGTTAGGGTTATGTTGAGGGCTAGGGTTACAGATCCGGTTAGGGTTACGATTTGACCTAGGGTTAGGGTTATGTTTAGGGCTAGGGTTAGAGATCCGGTTAGGGTTACTATTGGACGTAGGGTTAGGGTTATGTTGAGGGCTAGGGTTAGAGATCCGGTTAGGGTTACGGTTGGACCTAGGGTTAGGGTTATGTTGAGGGCTAGGGTTAGAGATCAGGTTAGGGTTAAGAGTGGACCTAGGGTTATAGTGATGTTGAGGGCTTGGGTATTCCAGCAGTGAAAACACACATTTCTATAAAGACTTTGAAGCAGCAAGCTAAAGCCTTGTGGCTGAGTGTTCTTTCATAGAGAAACATGCATTTCATCCTTCTGGAGTGAATTTTCATGCTGGAGTTCATATGCATTTTATACTGTGCAGAATGTAGCTACCTGCTGGGGGTTGTGTCATAGAAGCACCTTTTCTGCAGGAGCTTATTGGAACATTCATTGTTTGGCTAAGTTATTTAGGGTTGGTTTTGGAAGGTCTTTCAACCTTGGCCAAATCCCGCTTCGTACGCAAGTTTATAATAGCGCTGTTTCCAAGTGTCCACAAAGAGCTGCTGCTTGAAACTGTCCACATGCACATCTCGTATACTGGTGTGCTCGTTTCACTACCTGGATTTTGGTTTCCTCTTCTTTCTTTGAAATGACAAGTCTTCATTCAGCATTCTACACACACCTTGTACCAGCTTCAGTTTGAAGCATGTTGGTGCTCTCAAAACGCTGTGTAACCTATGTAGAGTGTGTTACTCTCCAGCACTGAATACACAACTTAGAGCTCCTTTCACCACAGACACGCAAACACATCTTTTTGTGAAAGTCCTACTTCAGGTCCCTTGGAAATGTAAGGGTTTCATGGAGAACATGAAGTCAATCATGCTTTTGCACTCTACTACCAATAGAAATGACCTCTTGTACATGCCTGACTGAGTTTCACTGCAAAATGCCCTTGTTTTCTGGTTTCTTGAATGTTCTCAACACATTAGGAGAAAGAGCGTGTTTGAGCAAGATCGATGCAGTGTGCGTTTCCCTAGATTTCAAGTGATTTGGGAAATATAATCCTTATTTTTCCACATTGTGAAAGAAACATGAGGCTTGCAAGAGATTGAAAAAATGCATCCCAAAACGTACTCCAGCGGTGAAAGCACACGTTTCTACAAAGACTTTGAAGTAGCAAGTAAAAGCCAATGGCTGAGTGTTCTTTCAGAGAGAAACATACACATTTCATCCTTCTGGAGTGAATCTTCAGCCTGGAATTCATATGCATTTGTACCGTGCAGAATGTAACTACCTGCTCGGGGGTTGTGTCATAGAAGCAACTTTCCTGCAGGAGCTTATTGGAACATTCATTGTTTGGCTAACTTCTTTGGGTTGGTTTTGGAAGGTCTTTCAACTTTAGCCAAATCCGCTTTCTTACGAAATTTTTTCACAGCCCTGTTTCCAAGAGCCCACAAAGAACTGCTGCTTAAAACTCTCCACATGCACATCTCCCATACTGGTGTGCTCGTTTCACTACCTGGATTTTGGTTTCCTCTTCTTTCTTTGAAATTACAAGCCCTCTTTCTGCATGCTACACACACCTTGTAGCAGTTTCAGTTTGCAGCATATTGGTGCTCTTAAAACGCTGAGTAACCTGTGTAGAGTGTGTCAATCTCCAGCCCTGAATACACAACTTAGAGCTCCTTTCACCACAGACACGCAAACACATCTTTTTGTAAAAGTCCTACTTCTTTACTCTTGGAAATGTAAGGGTTTCATCGAGAACTTGAAGTCAATCATGCTTTTGCACTCTGCAACCAATAGGAATGAACTCTTGTACATACCCGTCTGAATTTCAGTGCAAAATGCCCTTCTTTTCTGGTTTGTTGAAAGTTCACAACACATTAGGAGATAGAGCGTGTTTGAAGAAGACTGATGCAGTGTGCGTTTTCCTTTATTTCTTGTGATTTGGGAAACATATTCCGTGATTTTCCACATTGTCTAAGAAACAACATGAGGCTTGCAAGAGATTGAAACAATGCATCCTAAAACTTATTCCAGCAGTGAAAACACACGGTTCTACAAAGACTTGGAAGGAGCAAGCAAAAGAATAGTGGCTGAGTGTCCTTTCAGAGAGAAACACATGCATTTCATCCTTCTGGAGTGAGTTTTCTTGCTGGAATTCATATGCATTTTGTACTGTGCAGAATGTAGCTACCTGCTCGGGGGTTGTGTCATAGATGCACCTTTCCTGTAGGAGCTTATTGGAACTTTCATTGTTTGGCTAAGTTATTTAGGGTTGGTTTTGGAAGGTCTTTCAACTTTGGCCAAATCCGCTTTGTACGAAAGTTTTTCACAGCCCTGTTTCCAAGTGTCCACAAAGAGTTGCTGCTTGAAAGTGTCCACATGCACATCTCCCATACTGGTGTGCTCGTTTCACTACCTGGATTTTGGTTTCCTCTTCTTTCTTTGAAATGACAAGTCTTCATTCAGCATGCTACACACAGCTTGTAGCAGTTTCAGTTTGAAGCATGTTGGTGCTCTGAAAACGCTGTGTATCCTGGGTAGAGTGTGTCACTCTACAGCACTGAATACACAACTTAGAGCTCCATTCAACACAGACACGCAAACACGTCTTTTTGGGAAAGTCCTAACTCAGGTAAATTGGAAATGTAAGGGTTTCATCGAAAACATGAAGACAATCATGCTTTTGAACTCTGCAACCGAAAGAAACGGCTTTTTGTACATGCCATTCTGAATTTCACTGCAAAATGCCCTTCTTTTCTGGTTTGTTGAAAGTTCAAAACACTTTAGGAAATAGACCGTGTTTGAAGAAGACTGATGCAGTGTGCGTTTTCCTGGATTTCAAGTGATTCGGGATACATACTCCTTGTTTTTCCACATTGTCTAAGAAACAACATGAGGCTTGCAAGAGATTGAAAAAATGCATCCTAAAACTTATGCCTGCAGTGAAAACACACGTTTCTACAAAGACTTGGAAGGAGCAAGCAAAAGAATAGTGGCTGAGAGTTCTTTCAGAGAGAAACACACGTATTTCATCCTTCTGTAGAGACGGTTAGGGTTACGATTGGACCTAGGGTAGGGTTATGTTGAGGGCTAGGGTTAGAGAGACGGTTAGGGTTACGATTGGACCTAGGGTTAGGGTTATGTTGAGGGCTAGGGTTAGAGAGAAGGTTAGGGTTACTTTTGGACCTAGGGTTAGGGTTATGTTGAGGGCTAGGGTTAGAGATATGGTTAGGGTTACGATTGGACCTAGGGTTAGGGTTATGTTGAGGGCTAGGGTTAGAGTTCCGGTTAGGGTTACATTTGAACCTAGGGTTAGCGTAACGTTGAGGGCTAGGCTTAGAGAGAAGGTTAGGGTTACAATTGGACCTAGGGTTAGGGTTATGTTGATGGCTAGGGTTAGAGATCTGGTTAGGGTTACGATTGGACCTAGGGTTAGGGTTATGTTGAGGGCTAGGATTAGAGATCATGTTAGTATTACGATTGGACATAGGGTTAGGGTTATGTTGAGGGCTAGGGTTAGAGAGAAGGTTAGGGTTACTTTTGGACCTAGGGTTAGGGTTATGTTGAGGGCTAGGGTTAGAGATCAGGTTAGTATTACGATTGGACCTAGGGTTAGGGTTATGTTTAGGGCTAGGGATACAGATCCGGTTAGGGTTACGATTGGACCTAGGGTTAGGGTTATGTTGAGGGCTAGGGTTAGTGATCAGGTTAGTATTACGATTGGACCTAAGGTTAAGGTTATGTTGAGGGCTAGGGTTCAGATCCGGTTAGGGTTACGATTGGACCTAGGGTTAGCGTAACGTTGAGGGCTAGGGTTAGAGAGACGGTTAGGGTTACGATTGGACCTAGGGTTAGGGTTATGTTGAGGCCTAGGATTAGAGATATGGTTAGGGTTATGATTGGACCTAGGGTTATGGTTATGTATAGGGCTAGGGTTAGATATCAGGTTAGGGTTACGATTGGACCTAGGGTTAGGGTTATGTTGAGGGCTAGGGTTAGAGAGAAGGTTAGGGTTACTATTGGACGTAGGGTTAGCGTTATGTTGAGGGCTAGGGTTAGAGATCCGGTTAGTATTACGATTGGACCTAGGGTTAGGGTTATGTTGAGGGCTAGGGTTACAGATCCGGTTAGGGTTACGATTGGACCTAGGGTTAGGGTTATGTTTAGGACTAGGGTTAGAGATCCGGTTAGGGTTACTATTGGTCGTAGGGTTAGGGTTATGTTGAGGGTTAGGGTTAGAGATCCGGTTAGTATTACGATTGGACCTAGGGTAGGGTTATGTTGAGGGCTAGGGTTACAGATCCGGTTAGGGTTACGATTTGACCTAGGGTTAGGGTTATGTTTAGGGCTAGGGTTAGAGATCCGGTTAGGGTTACTATTGGACGTAGGGTTAGGGTTATGTTGAGGGCTAGGGTTAGAGATCCGGTTAGGGTTACGGTTGGACCTAGGGTTAGGGTTATGTTGAGGGCTAGCGTTAGAGATCAGGTTAGGGTTAAGAGTGGACCTAGGGTTATAGTGATGTTGAGGGCTATGGTATTCCAGCAGTGAAAACACACATTTCTATAAAGACTTTGAAGCAGCAAGCTAAAGCCTTGTGGCTGAGTGTTCTTTCATAGAGAAACATGCATTTCATCCTTCTGGAGTGAATTTTCATGCTGGAGTTCATATGCATTTTATACTGTGCAGAATGTAGCTACCTGCTGGGGGTTGTGTCATAGAAGCACCTTTTCTGCAGGAGCTTATTGGAACATTCATTGTTTGGCTAAGTTATTTAGGGTTGGTTTTGGAAGGTCTTTCAACCTTGGCCAAATCCCGCTTCGTACGCAAGTTTATAATAGCGCTGTTTCCAAGTGTCCACAAAGAGCTGCTGCTTGAAACTGTCCACATGCACATCTCGTATACTGGTGTGCTCGTTTCACTACCTGGATTTTGGTTTCCTCTTCTGTCTTTGAAATGACAAGTCTTCATTCAGCATTCTACACACACCTTGTACCAGCTTCAGTTTGAAGCATGTTGGTGCTCTCAAAACGCTGTGTAACCTATGTAGAGTGTGTTACTCTCCAGCACTGAATACACAACTTAGAGCTCCTTTCACCACAGACACGCAAACACATCTTTTTGTGAAAGTCCTACTTCAGGTCCCTTGGAAATGTAAGGGTTTCATCGAGAACTTGAAGTCAATCATGCTTTTGCACTCTGCAACCAATTGGAATGAACTCTTGTACATACCCGTCTGAATTTCAGTGCAAAATGCCCTTCTTTTCTGGTTTGTTGAAAGTTCACAACACATTAGGAGATAGAGCGTGTTTGAAGAAGACTGATTCAGTGTGCGTTTTCCTTTATTTCTTGTGATTTGGGAAACATATTCCGTGATTTTCCACATTGTCTAAGAAACAACATGAGGCTTGCAAGAGATTGAAACAATGCATCCTAAAACTTATTCCAGCAGTGAAAACACACGGTTCTACAAAGACTTGGAAGGAGCAAGCAAAAGAATAGTGGCTGAGTGTCCTTTCAGAGAGAAACACATGCATTTCATCCTTCTGGAGTGAGTTTTCTTGCTGGAATTCATATGCATTTTGTACTGTGCAGAATGTAGCTACCTGCTCGGGGGTTGTGTCATAGATGCACCTTTCCTGTAGGAGCTTATTGGAACTTTCATTGTTTGGCTAAGTTATTTAGGGTTGGTTTTGGAAGGTCTTTCAACTTTTGCCAAATCCGCTTTGTACGAAAGTTTTTCACAGCCCTGTTTCCAACTGTCCACAAAGAGCTGCTGCTTGAAAGTGTCCACATGCACATCTCCCATACTGGTGTGCTCGTTTCACTACCTGGATTTTGGTTTCCTCTTCTTTCTTTGAAATGACAAGTCTTCATTCAGCATGCTACACACAGCTTGTAGCAGTTTCAGTTTGAAGCATGTTGGTGCTCTGAAAACGCTGTGTATCCTGGGTAGAGTGTGTCACTCTACAGCACTGAATACACAACTTAGAGCTCCATTCAACACAGACACGCAAACACGTCTTTTTGGGAAAGTCCTAACTCAGGTAAATTGGAAATGTAAGGGTTTCATCGAAAACATGAAGACAATCATGCTTTTGAACTCTGCAACCGAAAGAAACGGCTTTTTGTACATGCCATTCTGAATTTCACTGCAAAATGCCCTTCTTTTCTGGTTTGTTGAAAGTTCAAAACACTTTAGGAAATAGACCGTGTTTGAAGAAGACTGATGCAGTGTGCGTTTTCCTGGATTTCAAGTGATTCGGGATACATACTCCTTGTTTTTCCACATTGTCTAAGAAACAACATGAGGCTTGCAAGAGATTGAAAAAATGCATCCTAAAACTTATGCCTGCAGTGAAAACACACGTTTCTACAAAGACTTGGAAGGAGGAAGCAAAAGAATAGTGGCTGAGAGTTCTTTCAGAGAGAAACACACGTATTTCATCCTTCTGTAGAGACGGTTAGGGTTACGATTGGACCTAGGGTAGGGTTATGTTGAGGGCTAGGGTTAGAGAGACGGTTAGGGTTACGATTGGACCTAGGGTTAGGGTTATGTTGAGGGCTAGGGTTAGAGAGAAGGTTAGGGTTACTTTTGGACCTAGGGTTAGGGTTATGTTGAGGGCTAGGGTTAGAGATATGGTTAGGGTTACGATTGGACCTAGGGTTAGGGTTATGTTGAGGGCTAGGGTTAGAGTTCCGGTTAGGGTTACATTTGAACCTAGGGTTAGCGTAACGTTGAGGGCTAGGCTTAGAGAGAAGGTTAGGGTTACAATTGGACCTAGGGTTAGGGTTATGTTGATGGCTAGGGTTAGAGATCCGGTTAGGGTTACGATTGGACCTAGGGTTAGGGTTATGTTGAGGGCTAGGATTAGAGATCATGTTAGTATTACGATTGGACATAGGGTTAGGGTTATGTTGAGGGCTAGGGTTAGAGAGAAGGTTAGGGTTACTTTTGGACCTAGGGTTAGGGTTATGTTGAGGGCTAGGGTTAGAGATCAGGTTAGTATTACGATTGGACCTAGGGTTAGGGTTATGTTTAGGGCTAGGGATACAGATCCGGTTAGGGTTACGATTGGACCTAGGGTTAGGGTTATGTTGAGGGCTAGGGTTAGTGATCAGGTTAGTATTACGATTGGACCTAAGGTTAAGGTTATGCTGAGGGCTAGGGTTCAGATCCGGTTAGGGTTACGATTGGACCTAGGGTTAGCGTAACGTTGAGGGCTAGGGTTAGAGAGACGGTTAGGGTTACGATTGGACCTAGGGTTAGGGTTATGTTGAGGGCTAGGGTTAGTGATCAGGTTAGTATTACGATTGGACCTAAGGTTAAGGTTATGTTGAGGGCTAGGGTTCAGATCCGGTTAGGGTTACGATTGGACCTAGGGTTAGGTTATGTTGAGGTCTAGGATTAGAGATATGGTTAGGGTTATGATTGGACCTAGGGTTATGGTTATGTATAGGGCTAGGGTTAGAGATCAGGTTAGGGTTACGATTGGACCTAGGGTTAGGGTTATGTTGAGGGCTAGGGTTAGAGAGAAGGTTAGGGTTACTATAGGACGTAGGGTTAGCGTTATGTTGAGGGCTAGGGTTAGAGATCCGGTTAGTATTACGATTGGACCTAGGGTTAGGGTTATGTTGAGGGCTAGGGTTACAGATCCGGTTAGGGTTACGATTGGACCTAGGGTTAGGGTTATGTTTAGGGCTAGGGTTAGAGATCCGGTTAGGGTTACTATTGGTCGTAGGGTTAGGGTTATGTTGAGGGCTAGGGTTAGAGATCCGGTTAGTATTACGATTGGACCTAGGGTTAGGGTTATGTTGAGGGCTAGGGTTACAGATCCGGTTAGGGTTACGATTTGACCTAGGGTTAGGGTTATGTTTAGGGCTAGGGTTAGAGATCCGGTTAGGGTTACTATTGGACGTAGGGTTAGGGTTATGTTGAGGGCTAGGGTTAGAGATCCGGTTAGGGTTACGGTTGGACCTAGGGTTAGGGTTATGTTGAGGGCTAGGGTTAGAGATCAGGTTAGGGTTAAGAGTGGACCTAGGGTTATAGTGATGTTGAGGGCTAGGGTATTCCAGCAGTGAAAACACACATTTCTATAAAGACTTTGAAGCAGCAAGCTAAAGCCTTGTGGCTGAGTGTTCTTTCATAGAGAAACATGCATTTCATCCTTCTGGAGTGAATTTTCATGCTGGAGTTCATATGCATTTTATACTGTGCAGAATGTAGCTACCTGCTGGGGGTTGTGTCATAGAAGCACCTTTTCTGCAGGAGCTTATTGGAACATTCATTGTTTGGCTAAGTTATTTAGGGTTGGTTTTGGAAGGTCTTTCAACCTTGGCCAAATCCCGCTTCGTACGCAAGTTTATAATAGCGCTGTTTCCAAGTGTCCACAAAGAGCTGCTGCTTGAAACTGTCCACATGCACATCTCGTATACTGGTGTGCTCGTTTCACTACCTGGATTTTGGTTTCCTCTTCTTTCTTTGAAATGACAAGTCTTCATTCAGCATTCTACACACACCTTGTACCAGCTTCAGTTTGAAGCATGTTGGTGCTCTCAAAACGCTGTGTAACCTATGTAGAGTGTGTTACTCTCCAGCACTGAATACACAACTTAGAGCTCCTTTCACCACAGACACGCAAACACATCTTTTTGTGAAAGTCCTACTTCAGGTCCCTTGGAAATGTAAGGGTTTCATGGAGAACATGAAGTCAATCATGCTTTTGCACTCTACTACCAATAGAAATGACCTCTTGTACATGCCTGACTGAGTTTCACTGCAAAATGCCCTTGTTTTCTGGTTTCTTGAATGTTCTCAACACATTAGGAGAAAGAGCGTGTTTGAGCAAGATCGATGCAGTGTGCGTTTCCCTAGATTTCAAGTGATTTGGGAAATATAATCCTTATTTTTCCACATTGTGAAAGAAACATGAGGCTTGCAAGAGATTGAAAAAATGCATCCCAAAACGTACTCCAGCGGTGAAAGCACACGTTTCTACAAAGACTTTGAAGTAGCAAGTAAAAGCCAATGGCTGAGTGTTCTTTCAGAGAGAAACATACACATTTCATCCTTCTGGAGTGAATCTTCAGCCTGGAATTCATATGCATTTGTACCGTGCAGAATGTAACTACCTGCTCGGGGGTTGTGTCATAGAAGCAACTTTCCTGCAGGAGCTTATTGGAACATTCATTGTTTGGCTAACTTCTTTGGGTTGGTTTTGGAAGGTCTTTCAACTTTAGCCAAATCCGCTTTCTTACGAAATTTTTTCACAGCCCTGTTTCCAAGAGCCCACAAAGAACTGCTGCTTAAAACTCTCCACATGCACATCTCCCATACTGGTGTGCTCGTTTCACTACCTGGATTTTGGTTTCCTCTTCTTTCTTTGAAATTACAAGCCCTCTTTCTGCATGCTACACACACCTTGTAGCAGTTTCAGTTTGCAGCATATTGGTGCTCTTAAAACGCTGAGTAACCTTTGTAGAGTGTGTCAATCTCCAGCACTGAATACACAACTTAGAGCTCCTTTCACCACAGACACGCAAACACATCTTTTTGTAAAAGTCCTACTTCTTTACTCTTGGAAATGTAAGGGTTTCATCGAGAACTTGAAGTCAATCATGCTTTTGCACTCTGCAACCAATAGGAATGAACTCTTGTACATACCCGTCTGAATTTCAGTGCAAAATGCCCTTCTTTTCTGGTTTGTTGAAAGTTCACAACACATTAGGAGATAGAGCGTGTTTGAAGAAGACTGATGCAGTGTGCGTTTTCCTTTATTTCTTGTGATTTGGGAAACATATTCCGTGATTTTCCACATTGTCTAAGAAACAACATGAGGCTTGCAAGAGATTGAAACAATGCATCCTAAAACTTATTCCAGCAGTGAAAACACACGGTTCTACAAAGACTTGGAAGGAGCAAGCAAAAGAATAGTGGCTGAGTGTCCTTTCAGAGAGAAACACATGCATTTCATCCTTCTGGAGTGAGTTTTCTTGCTGGAATTCATATGCATTTTGTACTGTGCAGAATGTAGCTACCTGCTCGGGGGTTGTGTCATAGATGCACCTTTCCTGTAGGAGCTTATTGGAACTTTCATTGTTTGGCTAAGTTATTTAGGGTTGGTTTTGGAAGGTCTTTCAACTTTGGCCAAATCCGCTTTGTACGAAAGTTTTTCACAGCCCTGTTTCCAAGTGTCCACAAAGAGCTGCTGCTTGAAAGTGTCCACATGCACATCTCCCATACTGGTGTGCTCGTTTCACTACCTGGATTTTGGTTTCCTCTTCTTTCTTTGAAATGACAAGTCTTCATTCAGCATGCTACACACACCTTGTAGCAGTTTCAGTTTGAAGCATGTTGGTGCTCTCAAAACGCTGTGTATCCTGGGTAGAGTGTGTCACTCTACAGCACTGAATACACAACTTAGAGCTCCATTCAACACAGACACGCAAACACGTCTTTTTGGGAAAGTCCTAACTCAGGTAAATTGGAAATGTAAGGGTTTCATCGAAAACATGAAGACAATCATGCTTTTGAACTCTGCAACCGAAAGAAATGGCTTTTTGTACATGCCATTCTGAATTTCACTGCAAAATGCCCTTCTTTTCTGGTTTGTTGAAAGTTCAAAACACTTTAGGAAATAGAACGTGTTTGAAGAAGACTGATGCAGTGTGCGTTTTCCTGGATTTCAAGTGATTCGGGATACATACTCCTTGTTTTTCCACATTGTCTAAGAAACAACATGAGGCTTGCAAGAGATTGAAAAAATGCATCCTAAAACTTATGCCTGCAGTGAAAACACACGTTTCTACAAAGACTTGGAAGGAGCAAGCAAAAGAATAGTGGCTGAGAGTTCTTTCAGAGAGAAACACACGTATTTCATCCTTCTGTAGAGACGGTTAGGGTTACGATTGGACCTAGGGTAGGGTTATGTTGAGGGCTAGGGTTAGAGAGAGGGTTAGGGTTACGATTGGACCTAGGGTTAGGGTTATGTTGAGGGCTAGGGTTAGAGAGAAGGTTAGGGTTACTTTTGGACCTAGGGTTAGGGTTATGTTGAGGGCTAGGGTTAGAGATATGGTTAGGGTTACGATTGGACCTAGGGTTAGGGTTATGTTGAGGGCTAGGGTTAGAGTTCCGGTTAGGGTTACATTTGAACCTAGGGTTAGCGTAACGTTGAGGGCTAGGCTTAGAGAGAAGGTTAGGGTTACAATTGGACCTAGGGTTAGGGTTATGTTGATGGCTAGGGTTAGAGATCCGGTTAGGGTTACGATTGGACCTAGGGTTAGGGTTATGTTGAGGGCTAGGATTAGAGATCATGTTAGTATTACGATTGGACATAGGGTTAGGGTTATGTTGAGGGCTAGGGTTAGAGAGAAGGTTAGGGTACTTTTGGACCTAGGGTTAGGGTTATGTTGAGGGCTAGGGTTAGAGATCAGGTTAGTATTACGATTGGACCTAGGGTTAGGGTTATGTTTAGGGCTAGGGATACAGATCCGGTTAGGGTTACGATTGGACCTAGGGTTAGGGTTATGTTGAGGGCTAGGGTTAGTGATCAGGTTAGTATTACGATTGGACCTAAGGTTAAGGTTATGTTGAGGGCTAGGGTTCAGATCCGGTTAGGGTTACGACTGGACCTAGGGTTAGCGTAACGTTGAGGGCTAGGGTTAGAGAGACGGTTAGGGTTACGATTGGACCTAGGGTTAGGGTTATGTTGAGGCCTAGGTTTAGAGATATGGTTAGGGTTATGATTGGACCTAGGGTTATGGTTATGTATAGGGCTAGGGTTAGATATCAGGTTAGGGTTACGATTGGACCTAGGGTTAGGGTTATGTTGAGGGCTAGGGTTAGAGAGAAGGTTAGGGTTACTATTGGACGTAGGGTTAGCGTTATGTTGAGGGCTAGGGTTAGAGATCCGGTTAGTATTACGATTGGACCTAGGGTTAGGGTTATGTTGAGGGCTAGGGTTACAGATCCGGTTAGGGTTACGATTGGACCTAGGGTTAGGGTTATGTTTAGGACTAGGGTTAGAGATCCGGTTAGGGTTACTATTGGTCGTAGGGTTAGGGTTATGTTGAGGGCTAGGGTTAGAGATCCGGTTAGTATTACGATTGGACCTAGGGTAGGGTTATGTTGAGGGCTAGGGTTACAGATCCGGTTAGGGTTACGATTTGACCTAGGGTTAGGGTTATGTTTAGGGCTAGGGTTAGAGATCCGGTTAGGGTTACTATTGGACGTAGGGTTAGGGTTATGTTGAGGGCTAGGGTTAGAGATCCGGTTAGGGTTACGGTTGGACCTAGGGTTAGGGTTATGTTGTGGGCTAGGGTTAGAGATCAGGTTAGGGTTAAGAGTGGACCTAGGGTTATAGTGATGTTGAGGGCTAGGGTATTCCAGCAGTGAAAACACACATTTCTATAAAGACTTTGAAGCAGCAAGCTAAAGCCTTGTGGCTGAGTGTTCTTTCATAGGGAAACATGCATTTCATCCTTCTGGAGTGAATTTTCATGCTGGAGTTCATATGCATTTTATACTGTGCAGAATGTAGCTACCTGCTGGGGGTTGTGTCATAGAAGCACCTTTTCTGCAGGAGCTTATTGGAACATTCATTGTTTGGCTAAGTTATTTAGGGTTGGTTTTGGAAGGTCTTTCAACCTTGGCCAAATCCCGCTTCGTACGCAAGTTTATAATAGCACTGTTTCCAAGTGTCCACAAAGAGCTGCTGCTTGAAACTGTCCACATGCACATCTCGTATACTGGTGTGCTCGTTTCACTACCTGGATTTTGGTTTCCTCTTCTTTCTTTGAAATGACAAGTCTTCATTCAGCATTCTACACACACCTTGTACCAGCTTCAGTTTGAAGCATGTTGGTGCTCTCAAAACGCTGTGTAACCTATGTAGAGTGTGTTACTCTCCAGCACTGAATACACAACTTAGAGCTCCTTTCACCACAGACACGCAAACACATCTTTTTGTGAAAGTCCTACTTCAGGTCCCTTGGAAATGTAAGGGTTTCATGGAGAACATGAAGTCAATCATGCTTTTGCACTCTACTACCAATAGAAATGACCTCTTGTACATGCCTGACTGAGTTTCACTGCAAAATGCCCTTGTTTTCTGGTTTCTTGAATGTTCTCAACACATTAGGAGAAAGAGCGTGTTTGAGCAAGATCGATGCAGTGTGCGTTTCCCTAGATTTCAAGTGATTTGGGAAATATAATCCTTATTTTTCCACATTGTGAAAGAAACATGAGGCTTGCAAGAGATTGAAAAAATGCATCCCAAAACGTACTCCAGCGGTGAAAGCACACGTTTCTACAAAGACTTTGAAGTAGCAAGTAAAAGCCAATGGCTGAGTGTTCTTTCAGAGAGAAACATACACATTTCATCCTTCTGGAGTGAATTTTCAGCCTGGAATTCATATGCATTTGTACCGTGCAGAATGTAACTACCTGCTCGGGGGTTGTGTCATAGAAGCAACTTTCCTGCAGGAGCTTATTGGAACATTCATTGTTTGGCTAACTTCTTTGGGTTGGTTTTGGAAGGTCTTTCAACTTTAGCCAAATCCGCTTTCTTACGAAATTTTTTCACAGCCCTGTTTCCAAGAGCCCACAAAGAACTGCTGCTTAAAACTCTCCACATGCACATCTCCCATACTGGTGTGCTCGTTTCACTACCTGGATTTTGGTTTCCTCTTCTTTCTTTGAAATTACAAGCCCTCTTTCTGCATGCTACACACACCTTGTAGCAGTTTCAGTTTGCAGCATATTGGTGCTCTTAAAACGCTGAGTAACCTGTGTAGAGTGTGTCAATCTCCAGCACTGAATACACAACTTAGAGCTCCTTTCACCACAGACACGCAAACACATCTTTTTGTAAAAGTCCTACTTCTTTACTCTTGGAAATGTAAGGGTTTCATCGAGAACTTGAAGTCAATCATGCTTTTGCACTCTGCAACCAATAGGAATGAACTCTTGTACATACCCGTCTGAATTTCAGTGCAAAATGGCCTTCTTTTCTGGTTTGTTGAAAGTTCACAACACATTAGGAGATAGAGCGTGTTTGAAGAAGACTGATGCAGTGTGCGTTTTCCTTTATTTCTTGTGATTTGGGAAACATAATCCGTGATTTTCCACATTGTCTAAGAAACAACATGAGGCTTGCAAGAGATTGAAACAATGCATCCTAAAACTTATTCCAGCAGTGAAAACACACGGTTCTACAAAGACTTGGAAGGAGCAAGCAAAAGAATAGTGGCTGAGTGTCCTTTCAGAGAGAAACACATGCATTTCATCCTTCTGGAGTGAGTTTTCTTGCTGGAATTCATATGCATTTTGTACTGTGCAGAATGTAGCTACCTGCTCGGGGGTTGTGTCATAGATGCACCTTTCCTGTAGGAGCTTATTGGAACTTTCATTGTTTGGCTGTTATTTCGGGTTGGTTTTGGAAGGTCTTTCAACTTTGGCCAAATCCGCTTTGTACGAAAGTTTTTCACAGCCCTGTTTCCAAGTGTCCACAAAGAGCTGCTGCTTGAAAGTGTCCACATGCACATCTCCCATACTGGTGTGCTCGTTTCACTACCTGGATTTTGGTTTCCTCTTCTTTCTTTGAAATGACAAGTCTTCATTCAGCATGCTACACACAGCTTCTAGCAGTTTCAGTTTGAAGCATGTTGGTGCTCTCAAAACGCTGTGTATCCTGTGTAGAGTGTGTCACTCTACAGCACTGAATACACAACTTAGAGCTCCTTTCAACACAGACACGCAAACACGTCTTTTTGGGAAAGTCCTAACTCAGGTAATTTGGAAATGTAAGGGTTTCATCGAAAACATGAAGACAATCATGCTTTTGAACTCTGCAACCGAAAGAAATGGCTTTTTGTACATGCCATTCTGAATTTCACTGCAAAATGCCCTTCTTTTCTGGTTTGTTGAAAGTTCAAAACACTTTAGGAAATAGAACGTGTTTGAAGAAGACTGATGCAGTGTGCGTTTTCCTGGATTTCAAGTGATTCGGGATACATACTCCTTGTTTTTCCACATTGTCTAAGATACAACATGAGGCTTGCAAGAGATTGAAAAAATGCATCCTAAAACTTATGCCTGCAGTGAAAACACACGTTTCTACAAAGACTTGGAAGGAGCAAGCAAAAGAATAGTGGCTGAGAGTTCTTTCAGAGAGAAACACACGTATTTCATCCTTCTGTAGAGACGGTTAGGGTTACGATTGGACCTAGGGTAGGGTTATGTTGAGGGCTAGGGTTAGAGAGAAGGTTAGGGTTACTTTTGGACCTAGGGTTAGGGTTATGTTGAGGGCTAGGGTTAGAGATATGGTTAGGGTTACGATTGGACCTAGGGTTAGGGTTATGTTGAGGGCTAGGGTTAGAGTTCCGGTTAGGGTTACACTTGAACCTAGGGTTAGCGTAACGTTGAGGGCTAGGCTTAGAGAGAAGGTTAGGGTTACAATTGGACCTAGGGTTAGGGTTATGTTGATGGCTAGGGTTAGAGATCCGGTTAGGGTTACGATTGGACCTAGGGTTAGGGTTATGTTGAGGGCTAGGATTAGAGATCATGTTAGTATTACGATTGGACCTAGGGTTAGGGTTATGTTGAGGGCTAGGGTTAGAGAGAAGGTTAGGGTTACTTTTGGACCTAGGGTTAGGGTTATGTTGAGGGCTAGGGTTAGAGATCAGGTTAGTATTACGATTGGACCTAGGGTTAGGGTTATGTTTAGGGCTCGGGATACAGATCCGGTTAGGGTTACGATTGGACCTAGGGTTAGGGTTATGTTGAGGGCTAGGGTTAGTGATCAGGTTAGTATTACGATTGGACCTAAGGTTAAGGTTATATTGAGGGCTAGGGTTCAGATCCGGTTAGGGTTACGATTGGACCTAGGGTTAGCGTAACGTTGAGGGCTAGGCTTAGAGAGACGGTTAGGGTTACGATTTGATCTAGGGTTAGGGTTATGTTGAGGTCTAGGATTAGAGATATGGTTAGGGTTATGATTGGACCTAGGGTTATGGTTATGTATAGGGCTAGGGTTAGAGATCAGGTTAGGGTTACGATTGGACCTAGGGTTAGGCTTATGTTGAGGGCTAGGGTTAGAGAGAAGGTTAGGGTTACTATTGTACGTAGGGTTAGCGTTATGTTGAGGGCTAGGGTTAGAGATCCGGTTAGTATTACGATTGGACCTAGGGTTAGGGTTATGTTGAGGGCTAGGGTTACAGATCTGGTTAGGGTTACGATTGGACCTAGGGTTAGGGTTATGTTTAGGGCTAGGGTTAGACATCCGGTTAGGGTTACTATTGGTCGTAGGGTTAGGGTTATGTTGAGGGCTAGGGTTAGAGATCCGGTTAGTATTACGATTGGACCTAGGGTTAGGGTTACGTTGAGGGCTAGGGTTACAGATCCGGTTAGGGTTACGATTTGACCTAGGGTTAGGGTTATGTTGACGGCTAGGGTTAGAGAGAAGGTTAGGGTTACTTTTGGACCTAGGGTTAGGGTTATGTTGAGGGCTAGGGTTAGAGATATGGTTAGGGTTACGATTGGACCTAGGGTTAGGGTTATGTTGAGGGCTAGGGTTAGTGATCAGGTTAGTATTACGATTGGATCTAGGGTTAGGGTTATGTTGAGGGCTAGGGTTAGTGATCAGGTTAGTATTACGATTGGATCTAGGGTTAGGGTTATGTTGAGGGCTAGGGTTACAGATCCGGTTAGGGTTACGATTGGACCTAGGGTTAGGGTTATGTTTAGGGCTAGGGTTAGAGATCCGGTTAGGGTTACTATTGGACGTAGGGTTAGGGTTATGTTGAGGGCTAGGTTTAGAGATCCGGTTAGTATTACGATTGGACCTAGGGTTAGGGTTATGTTGAGGGCTAGGGTTACAGATCCGGTTAGGGTTACGATTTGACCTAGGGTAAGGGTTATGTTTAGGGCTAGGGTTAGAGATCCGGTTAGGGTTACTATTGGACGTAGGGTTAGGGTTATGTTGAGGGCTAGGGTTAGAGATCCGGTTAGGGTTACGGTTGGACCTAGGGTTAGGGTTATGTTGAGGGCTAGGGTTAGAGATCAGGTTAGGGTTAAGAGTGGACCTAGGGTTATAGTGATGTTGAGGGCTAGGGTATTCCAGCAGTGAAAACACACATTTCTATAAAGACTTTGAAGCAGCAAGCTAAAGCCTTGTGGCTGAGTGTTCTTTCATAGAGAAACATGCATTTCATCCTTCTGGAGTGAATTTTCATGCTGGAGTTCATATGCATTTTATACTGTGCAGAATGTAGCTACCTGCTGGGGGTTGTGTCATAGAAGCACCTTTTCTGCAGGAGCTTATTGGAACATTCATTGTTTGGCTAAGTTATTTATGGTTGGTTTTGGAAGGTCTTTCAACCTTGGCCAAATCCCGCTTCGTACGCAAGTTTATAATAGCACTGTTTCCAAGTGTCCACAAAGAGCTGCTGCTTGAAACTGTCCACATGCACATCTCGTATACTGGTGTGCTCGTTTCACTACCTGGATTTTGGTTTCCTCTTCTTTCTTTGAAATGACAAGTCTTCATTCAGCATTCTACACACACCTTGTACCAGCTTCAGTTTGAAGCATGTTGGTGCTCTCAAAACGCTGTGTAACCTATGTAGAGTGTGTTACTCTCCAGCACTGAATACACAACTTAGAGCTCCTTTCACCACAGACACGCAAACACATCTTTTTGTGAAAGTCCTACTTCAGGTCCCTTGGAAATGTAAGGGTTTCATGGAGAACATGAAGTCAATCATGCTTTTGCACTCTACTACCAATAGAAATGACCTCTTGTACATGCCTGACTGAGTTTCACTGCAAAATGCCCTTGTTTTCTGGTTTCTTGAATGTTCTCAACACATTAGGAGAAAGAGCGTGTTTGAGCAAGATCGATGCAGTGTGCGTTTCCCTAGATTTCAAGTGATTTGGGAAATATAATCCTTATTTTTCCACATTGTGAAAGAAACATGAGGCTTGCAAGAGATTGAAAAAATGCATCCCAAAACGTACTCCAGCGGTGAAAGCACACGTTTCTACAAAGACTTTGAAGTAGCAAGTAAAAGCCAATGGCTGAGTGTTCTTTCAGAGAGAAACATACACATTTCATCCTTCTGGAGTGAATTTTCAGCCTGGAATTCATATGCATTTGTACCGTGCAGAATGTAACTACCTGCTCGGGGGTTGTGTCATAGAAGCAACTTTCCTGCAGGAGCTTATTGGAACATTCATTGTTTGGCTAACTTCTTTGGGTTGGTTTTGGAAGGTCTTTCAACTTTAGCCAAATCCGCTTTCTTACGAAATTTTTTCACAGCCCTGTTTCCAAGAGCCCACAAAGAACTGCTGCTTAAAACTCTCCACATGCACATCTCCCATACTGGTGTGCTCGTTTCACTACCTGGATTTTGGTTTCCTCTTCTTTCTTTGAAATTACAAGCCCTCTTTCTGCATGCTACACACACCTTGTAGCAGTTTCAGTTTGCAGCATATTGGTGCTCTTAAAACGCTGAGTAACCTGTGTAGAGTGTGTCAATCTCCAGCACTGAATACACAACTTAGAGCTCCTTTCACCACAGACACGCAAACACATCTTTTTGTAAAAGTCCTACTTCTTTACTCTTGGAAATGTAAGGGTTTCATCGAGAACTTGAAGTCAATCATGCTTTTGCACTCTGCAACCAATAGGAATGAACTCTTGTACATACCCGTCTGAATTTCAGTGCAAAATGCCCTTCTTTTCTGGTTTGTTGAAAGTTCACAACACATTAGGAGATAGAGCGTGTTTGAAGAAGACTGATGCAGTGTGCGTTTTCCTTTATTTCTTGTGATTTGGGAAACATATTCCGTGATTTTCCACATTGTCTAAGAAACAACATGAGGCTTGCAAGAGATTGAAACAATGCATCCTAAAACTTATTCCAGCAGTGAAAACACACGGTTCTACAAAGACTTGGAAGGAGCAAGCAAAAGAATAGTGGCTGAGTGTCCTTTCAGAGAGAAACACATGCATTTCATCCTTCTGGAGTGAGTTTTCTTGCTGGAATTCATATGCATTTTGTACTGTGC
The DNA here is from genome assembly GCF_054644295.1 of Miniopterus natalensis. Classification (NCBI taxonomy): domain Eukaryota; kingdom Metazoa; phylum Chordata; class Mammalia; order Chiroptera; family Miniopteridae; genus Miniopterus; species Miniopterus natalensis. The sequence continues at coordinate 84,462,034 of NC_142088.1, forward strand.
AGAATGTAGCTACCTGCTCGGGGGTTGTGTCATAGATGCACCTTTCCTGTAGGAGCTTATTGGAACTTTCATTGTTTGGCTAAGTTATTTAGGGTTGGTTTTGGAAGGTCTTTCAACTTTGGCCAAATCCACTTTGTACGAAAGTTTTTCACAGCCCTGTTTCCAAGTGTCCACAAAGAGCTGTTGCTTGAAAGTGTCCACATGCACATCTCCCATACTGGTGTGCTCGTTTCACTACCTGGATTTTGGTTTCCTCTTCTTTCTTTGAAATGACAAGTCTTCATTCAGCATGCTACACACAGCTTGTAGCAGTTTCAGTTTGAAGCATGTTGGTGCTCTGAAAACGCTGTGTATCCTGGGTAGAGTGTGTCACTCTACAGCACTGAATACACAACTTAGAGCTCCATTCAACACAGACACGCAAACACGTCTTTTTGGGAAAGTCCTAACTCAGGTAAATTGGAAATGTAAGGGTTTCATCGAAAACATGAAGACAATCATGCTTTTGAACTCTGCAACCGAAAGAAATGGCTTTTTGTACATGCCATTCTGAATTTCACTGCAAAATGCCCTTCTTTTCTGGTTTGTTGAAAGTTCAAAACACTTTAGGAAATAGAACGTGTTTGAAGAAGACTGATGCAGTGTGCGTTTTCCTGGATTTCAAGTGATTCGGGATACATACTCCTTGTTTTTCCACATTGTCTAAGAAACAACATGAGGCTTGCAAGAGATTGAAAAAATGCATCCTAAAACTTATGCCTGCAGTGAAAACACACGTTTCTACAAAGACTTGGAAGGAGCAAGCAAAAGAATAGTGGCTGAGAGTTCTTTCAGAGAGAAACACACGTATTTCATCCTTCTGTAGAGACGGTTAGGGTTACGATTGGACCTAGGGTAGGGTTATGTTGAGGGCTAGGGTTAGAGAGACGGTTAGGGTTACGATTGGACCTAGGGTTAGGGTTATGTTGAGGGCTAGGGTTAGAGAGAAGGTTAGGGTTACTTTTGGACCTAGGGTTAGGGTTATGTTGAGGGCTAGGGTTAGAGATATGGTTAGGGTTACGATTGGACCTAGGGTTAGGGTTATGTTGAGGGCTAGGGTTAGAGTTCCGGTTAGGGTTACATTTGAACCTAGGGTTAGCGTAACGTTGAGGGCTAGGCTTAGAGAGAAGGTTAGGGTTACAATTGGACCTAGGGTTAGGGTTATGTTGATGGCTAGGGTTAGAGATCCGGTTAGGGTTATGATTGGACCTAGGGTTAGGGTTATGTTGAGGGCTAGGATTAGAGATCATGTTAGTATTACGATTGGACATAGGGTTAGGGTTATGTTGAGGGCTAGGGTTAGAGAGAAGGTTAGGGTTACTTTTGGACCTAGGGTTAGGGTTATGTTGAGGGCTAGGGTTAGAGATCAGGTTAGTATTACGATTGGACCTAGGGTTAGGGTTATGTTTAGGGCTAGGGATACAGATCCGGTTAGGGTTACGATTGGACCTAGGGTTAGGGTTATGTTGAGGGCTAGGGTTAGTGATCAGGTTAGTATTACGATTGGACCTAAGGTTAAGGTTATGTTGAGGGCTAGGGTTCAGATCCGGTTAGGGTTACGATTGGACCTAGGGTTAGCGTAACGTTGAGGGCTAGGGTTAGAGAGACGGTTAGGGTTACGATTGGACCTAGGGTTAGGGTTATGTTGAGGCCTAGGATTAGAGATATGGTTAGGGTTATGATTGGACCTAGGGTTATGGTTATGTATAGGGCTAGGTTTAGATATCAGGTTAGGGTTACGATTGGACCTAGGGTTAGGGTTATGTTGAGGGCTAGGGTTAGAGAGAAGGTTAGGGTTACTATTGGACGTAGGGTTAGCGTTATGTTGAGGGCTAGGGTTAGAGATCCGGTTAGGATTACGATTGGACCTAGGGTTAGGGTTATGTTGAGGGCTAGGGTTACAGATCCGGTTAGGGTTACGATTGAACCTAGGGTTAGGGTTATGTTTAGGACTAGGGTTAGAGATCCGGTTAGGGTTACTATTGGTCGTAGGGTTAGGGTTATGTTGAGGGCTATGGTTAGAGATCCGGTTAGTATTACGATTGGACCTAGGGTAGGGTTATGTTGAGGGCTAGGGTTACAGATCCGGTTAGGGTTACGATTTGACCTAGGGTTAGGGTTATGTTTAGGGCTAGGGTTAGAGATCCGGTTAGGGTTACTATTGGATGTAGGGTTAGGGTTATGTTGAGGGCTAGGGTTAGAGATCCGGTTAGGGTTACGGTTGGACCTAGGGTTAGGGTTATGTTGAGGGCTAGGGTTAGAGATCAGGTTAGGGTTAAGAGTGGACCTAGGGTTATAGTGATGTTGAGGGCTAGGGTATTCCAGCAGTGAAAACACACATTTCTATAAAGACTTTGAAGCAGCAAGCTAAAGCCTTGTGGCTGAGTGTTCTTTCATAGAGAAACATGCATTTCATCCTTCTGGAGTGAATTTTCATGCTGGAGTTCATATGCATTTTATACTGTGCAGAATGTAGCTACCTGCTGGGGGTTGTGTCATAGAAGCACCTTTTCTGCAGGAGCTTATTGGAACATTCATTGTTTGGCTAAGTTATTTAGGGTTGGTTTTGGAAGGTCTTTCAACCTTGGCCAAATCCCGCTTCGTACGCAAGTTTATAATAGCACTGTTTCCAAGTGTCCACAAAGAGCTGCTGCTTGAAACTGTCCACATGCACATCTCGTATACTGGTGTGCTCGTTTCACTACCTGGATTTTGGTTTCCTCTTCTTTCTTTGAAATGACAAGTCTTCATTCAGCATTCTACACACACCTTGTACCAGCTTCAGTTTGAAGCATGTTGGTGCTCTCAAAACGCTGTGTAACCTATGTAGAGTGTGTTACTCTCCAGCACTGAATACACAACTTAGAGCTCCTTTCACCACAGACACGCAAACACATCTTTTTGTGAAAGTCCTACTTCAGGTCCCTTGGAAATGTAAGGGTTTCATGGAGAACATGAAGTCAATCATGCTTTTGCACTCTACTACCAATAGAAATGACCTCTTGTACATGCCTGACTGAGTTTCACTGCAAAATGCCCTTGTTTTCTGGTTTCTTGAATGTTCTCAACACATTAGGAGAAAGAGCGTGTTTGAGCAAGATCGATGCAGTGTGCGTTTCCCTAGATTTCAAGTGATTTGGGAAATATAATCCTTATTTTTCCACATTGTGAAAGAAACATGAGGCTTGCAAGAGATTGAAAAAATGCATCCCAAAACGTACTCCAGCGGTGAAAGCACACGTTTCTACAAAGACTTTGAAGTAGCAAGTAAAAGCCAATGGCTGAGTGTTCTTTCAGAGAGAAACATACACATTTCATCCTTCTGGAGTGAATTTTCAGCCTGGAATTCATATGCATTTGTACCGTGCAGAATGTAACTACCTGCTCGGGGGTTGTGTCATAGAAGCAACTTTCCTGCAGGAGCTTATTGGAACATTCATTGTTTGGCTAACTTCTTTGGGTTGGTTTTGGAAGGTCTTTCAACTTTAGCCAAATCCGCTTTCTTACGAAATTTTTTCACAGCCCTGTTTCCAAGAGCCCACAAAGAACTGCTGCTTAAAACTCTCCACATGCACATCTCCCATACTGGTGTGCTCGTTTCACTACCTGGATTTTGGTTTCCTCTTCTTTCTTTGAAATTACAAGCCCTCTTTCTGCATGCTACACACACCTTGTAGCAGTTTCAGTTTGCAGCATATTGGTGCTCTTAAAACGCTGAGTAACCTGTGTAGAGTGTGTCAATCTCCAGCACTGAATACACAACTTAGAGCTCCTTTCACCACAGACACGCAAACACATCTTTTTGTAAAAGTCCTACTTCTTTACTCTTGGAAATGTAAGGGTTTCATCGAGAACTTGAAGTCAATCATGCTTTTGCACTCTGCAACCAATAGGAATGAACTCTTGTACATACCCGTCTGAATTTCAGTGCAAAATGCCCTTCTTTTCTGGTTTGTTGAAAGTTCACAACACATTAGGAGATAGAGCGTGTTTGAAGAAGACTGATGCAGTGTGCGTTTTCCTTTATTTCTTGTGATTTGGGAAACATAATCCGTGATTTTCCACATTGTCTAAGAAACAACATGAGGCTTGCAAGAGATTGAAACAATGCATCCTAAAACTTATTCCAGCAGTGAAAACACACGGTTCTACAAAGACTTGGAAGGAGCAAGCAAAAGAATAGTGGCTGAGTGTCCTTTCAGAGAGAAACACATGCATTTCATCCTTCTGGAGTGAGTTTTCTTGCTGGAATTCATATGCATGTTGTACTGTGCAGAATGTAGCTACCTGCTCGGGGGTTGTGTCATAGATGCACCTTTCCTGTAGGAGCTTATTGGAACTTTCATTGTTTGGCTGTTATTTAGGGTTGGTTTTGGAAGGTCTTTCAACTTTGGCCAAATCCGCTTTGTACGAAAGTTTTTCACAGCCCTGTTTCCAAGTGTCCACAAAGAGCTGCTGCTTGAAAGTGTCCACATGCACATCTCCCATACTGGTGTGCTCGTTTCACTACCTGGATTTTGGTTTCCTCTTCTTTCTTTGAAATGACAAGTCTTCATTCAGCATGCTACACACAGCTTGTAGCAGTTTCAGTTTGAAGCATGTTGGTGCTCTCAAAACGCTGTGTATCCTGTGTAGAGTGTGTCACTCTACAGCACTGAATACACAACTTAGAGCTCCTTTCAACACAGACACGCAAACACGTCTTTTTGGGAAAGTCCTAACTCAGGTAATTTGGAAATGTAAGGGTTTCATCGAAAACATGAAGACAATCATGCTTTTGAACTCTGCAACCGAAAGAAATGGCTTTTTGTACATGCCATTCTGAATTTCACTGCAAAATGCCCTTCTTTTCTGGTTTGTTGAAAGTTCAAAACACTTTAGGAAATAGAACGTGTTTGAAGAAGACTGATGCAGTGTGCGTTTTCCTGGATTTCAAGTGATTCGGGATACATACTCCTTGTTTTTCCACATTGTCTAAGAAACAACATGAGGCTTGCAAGAGATTGAAAAAATGCATCCTAAAACTTATGCCTGCAGTGAAAACACACGTTTCTACAAAGACTTGGAAGGAGCAAGCAAAAGAATAGTGGCTGAGAGTTCTTTCAGAGAGAAACACACGTATTTCATCCTTCTGTAGAGACGGTTAGGGTTACGATTGGACCTAGGGTAGGGTTATGTTGAGGGCTAGGGTTAGAGAGACGGTTAGGGTTACGATTGGACCTAGGGTTAGGGTTATGTTGAGGGCTAGGGTTAGAGAGAAGGTTAGGGTTACTTTTGGACCTAGGGTTAGGGTTATGTTGAGGGCTAGGGTTAGAGATATGGTTAGGGTTACGATTGGACCTAGGGTTAGGGTTATGTTGAGGGCTAGGGTTAGAGTTCCGGTTAGGGTTACACTTGAACCTAGGGTTAGCGTAACGTTGAGGGCTAGGCTTAGAGAGAAGGTTAGGGTTACAATTGGACCTAGGGTTAGGGTTATGTTGATGGCTAGGGTTAGAGATCCGGTTAGGGTTACGATTGGACCTAGGGTTAGGGTTATGTTGAGGGCTAGGATTAGAGATCATGTTAGTATTACGATTGGACATAGGGTTAGGGTTATGTTGAGGGCTAGGGTTAGAGAGAAGGTTAGGGTTACTTTTGGACCTAGGGTTAGGGTTATGTTGAGGGCTAGGGTTAGAGATCAGGTTAGTATTACGATTGGACCTAGGGTTAGGGTTATGTTTAGGGCTAGGGATACAGATCCGGTTAGGGTTACGATTGGACCTAGGGTTAGGGTTATGTTGAGGGCTAGGGTTAGTGATCAGGTTAGTATTACGATTGGACCTAAGGTTAAGGTTATGTTGAGGGCTAGGGTTCAGATCCGGTTAGGGTTACGATTGGACCTAGGGTTAGCGTAACGTTGAGGGCTAGGGTTAGAGAGACGGTTAGGGTTACGATTGGACCTAGGGTTAGGGTTATGTTGAGGCCTAGGATTAGAGATATGGTTAGGGTTATGATTGGACCTAGGGTTATGGTTATGTATAGGGCTAGGGTTAGAGATCAGGTTAGGGTTACGATTGGACCTAGGGTTAGGGTTATGTTGAGGGCTAGGGTTAGAGAGAAGGTTAGGGTTACTATTGGACGTAGGGTTAGCGTTATGTTGAGGGCTAGGGTTAGAGATCCGGTTAGTATTACGATTGGACCTAGGGTTAGGGTTATGTTGAGGGCTAGGGTTACAGATCCGGTTAGGGTTACGATTGGACCTAGGGTTAGGGTTATGTTTAGGACTAGGGTTAGAGATCCGGTTAGGGTTACTATTGGTCGTAGGGTTAGGGTTATGTTGAGGGCTAGGGTTAGAGATCCGGTTAGGGTTACGGTTGGACCTAGGGTTAGGGTTATGTTGAGGGCTAGGGTTAGAGATCAGGTTAGGGTTAAGAGTGGACCTAGGGTTATAGTGATGTTGAGGGCTAGGGTATTCCAGCAGTGAAAACACACATTTCTATAAAGACTTTGAAGCAGCAAGCTAAAGCCTTGTGGCTGAGTGTTCTTTCATAGAGAAACATGCATTTCATCCTTCTGGAGTGAATTTTCATGCTGGAGTTCATATGCATTTTATACTGTGCAGAATGTAGCTACCTGCTGGGGGTTGTGTCATAGAAGCACCTTTTCTGCAGGAGCTTATTGGAACATTCATTGTTTGGCTAAGTTATTTAGGGTTGGTTTTGGAAGGTCTTTCAACCTTGGCCAAATCCCGCTTCGTACGCAAGTTTATAATAGCACTGTTTCCAAGTGTCCACAAAGAGCTGCTGCTTGAAACTGTCCACATGCACATCTCGTATACTGGTGTGCTCGTTTCACTACCTGGATTTTGGTTTCCTCTTCTTTCTTTGAAATGACAAGTCTTCATTCAGCATTCTACACACACCTTGTACCAGCTTCAGTTTGAAGCATGTTGGTGCTCTCAAAACGCTGTGTAACCTATGTAGAGTGTGTCAATCTCCAGCACTGAATACACATCTTAGAGATCCTTTCACCACAGACACGCAAACACATCTTTTTGTGAAAGTCCTACTTCAGGTCCCTTGGAAATGTAAGGGTTTCATGGAGAACATGAAGTCAATCATGCTTTTGCACTCTACTACCAATAGAAATGACCTCTTGTACATGCCTGACTGAGTTTCACTGCAAAATGCCCTTGTTTTCTGGTTTCTTGAATGTTCTCAACACATTAGGAGAAAGAGCGTGTTTGAGCAAGATCGATGCAGTGTGCGTTTCCCTAGATTTCAAGTGATTTGGGAAATATAATCCTTATTTTTCCACATTGTGAAAGAAACATGAGGCTTGCAAGAGATTGAAAAAATGCATCCCAAAACGTACTCCAGCGGTGAAAGCACACGTTTCTACAAAGACTTTGAAGTAGCAAGTAAAAGCCAATGGCTGAGTGTTCTTTCAGAGAGAAACATACACATTTCATCCTTCTGGAGTGAATTTTCAGCCTGGAATTCATATGCATTTGTACCGTGCAGAATGTAACTACCTGCTCGGGGGTTGTGTCATAGAAGCAACTTTCCTGCAGGAGCTTATTGGAACATTCATTGTTTGGCTAACTTCTTTGGGTTGGTTTTGGAAGGTCTTTCAACTTTAGCCAAATCCGCTTTCTTACGAAATTTTTTCACAGCCCTGTTTCCAAGAGCCCACAAAGAACTGCTGCTTAAAACTCTCCACATGCACATCTCCCATACTGGTGTGCTCGTTTCACTACCTGGATTTTGGTTTCCTCTTCTTTCTTTGAAATTACAAGCCCTCTTTCTGCATGCTACACACACCTTGTAGCAGTTTCAGTTTGCAGCATATTGGTGCTCTTAAAACGCTGAGTAACCTGTGTAGAGTGTGTCAATCTCCAGCACTGAATACACAACTTAGAGCTCCTTTCACCACAGACACGCAAACACATCTTTTTGTAAAAGTCCTACTTCTTTACTCTTGGAAATGTAAGGGTTTCATCGAGAACTTGAAGTCAATCATGCTTTTGCACTCTGCAACCAATAGGAATGAACTCTTGTACATACCCGTCTGAATTTCAGTGCAAAATGCCCTTCTTTTCTGGTTTGTTGAAAGTTCACAACACATTAGGAGATAGAGCGTGTTTGAAGAAGACTGATGCAGTGTGCGTTTTCCTTTATTTCTTGTGATTTGGGAAACATAATCCGTGATTTTCCACATTGTCTAAGAAACAACATGAGGCTTGCAAGAGATTGAAACAATGCATCCTAAAACTTATTCCAGCAGTGAAAACACACGGTTCTACAAAGACTTGGAAGGAGCAAGCAAAAGAATAGTGGCTGAGTGTCCTTTCAGAGAGAAACACATGCATTTCATCCTTCTGGAGTGAGTTTTCTTGCTGGAATTCATATGCATTTTGTACTGTGCAGAATGTAGCTACCTGCTCGGGGGTTGTGTCATAGATGCACCTTTCCTGTAGGAGCTTATTGGAACTTTCATTGTTTGGCTGTTATTTAGGGTTGGTTTTGGAAGGTCTTTCAACTTTGGCCAAATCCGCTTTGTACGAAAGTTTTTCACAGCCCTGTTTCCAAGTGTCCACAAAGAGCTGCTGCTTGAAAGTGTCCACATGCACATCTCCCATACTGGTGTGCTCGTTTCACTACCTGGATTTTGGTTTCCTCTTCTTTCTTTGAAATGACAAGTCTTCATTCAGCATGCTACACACAGCTTGTAGCAGTTTCAGTTTGAAGCATGTTGGTGCTCTCAAAACGCTGTGTATCCTGTGTAGAGTGTGTCACTCTACAGCACTGAATACACAACTTAGAGCTCCTTTCAACACAGACACGCAAACACGTCTTTTTGGGAAAGTCCTAACTCAGGTAATTTGGAAATGTAAGGGTTTCATCGAAAACATGAAGACAATCATGCTTTTGAACTCTGCAACCGAAAGAAATGGCTTTTTGTACATGCCATTCTGAATTTCACTGCAAAATGCCCTTCTTTTCTGGTTTGTTGAAAGTTCAAAACACTTTAGGAAATAGAACGTGTTTGAAGAAGACTGATGCAGTGTGCGTTTTCCTGGATTTCAAGTGATTCGGGATACATACTCCTTGTTTTTCCACATTGTCTAAGAAACAACATGAGGCTTGCAAGAGATTGAAAAAATGCATCCTAAAACTTATGCCTGCAGTGAAAACACACGTTTCTACAAAGACTTGGAAGGAGCAAGCAAAAGAATAGTGGCTGAGAGTTCTTTCAGAGAGAAACACACGTATTTCATCCTTCTGTAGAGACGGTTAGGGTTACGATTGGACCTAGGGTAGGGTTATGTTGAGGGCTAGGGTTAGAGAGACGGTTAGGGTTACGATTGGACCTAGGGTTAGGGTTATGTTGAGGGCTAGGGTTAGAGAGAAGGTTAGGGTTACTTTTGGACCTAGGGTTAGGGTTATGTTGAGGGCTAGGGTTAGAGATATGGTTAGGGTTACGATTGGACCTAGGGTTAGGGTTATGTTGAGGGCTAGGGTTAGAGTTCCGGTTAGGGTTACACTTGAACCTAGGGTTAGCGTAACGTTGAGGGCTAGGCTTAGAGAGAAGGTTAGGGTTACAATTGGACCTAGGGTTAGGGTTATGTTGAGGTCTAGGATTAGAGATATGGTTAGGGTTATGATTGGACCTAGGGTTATGGTTATGTATAGGGCTAGGGTTAGAGATCAGGTTAGGGTTACGATTGGACCTAGGGTTAGCGTAACGTTGAGGGCTAGGGTTAGAGAGACGGTTAGGGTTACGATTTGATCTAGGGTTAGGGTTATGTTGAGGTCTAGGATTAGAGATATGGTTAGGGTTATGATTGGACCTAGGGTTATGGTTATGTATAGGGCTAGGGTTAGAGATCAGGTTAGGGTTACGATTGGACCTAGGGTTAGGGTTATGTTGAGGGCTAGGGTTAGTGAGAAGGTTAGGGTTACTATTGGACGTAGGGTTAGCGTTATGTTGAGGGCTAGGGTTAGAGATCCGGTTAGTATTACAATTGGACCTAGGGTTAGGGTTATGTTGAGGGCTAGGGTTACAGATCTGGTTAGGGTTACGATAGGACCTAGGGTTAGGGTTATGTTTAGGGCTAGGGTTAGACATCCGGTTAGGGTTACTATTGGTCGTAGGGTTAGGGTTATGTTGAGGGCTAGGGTTAGAGATCCGGTTAGTATTACGATTGGACCTAGGGTTAGGGTTACGTTGAGGGCTAGGGTTACAGATCCGGTTAGGGTTACGATTGGACCTAGGGTTAGGGTTATGTTGAGGGCTAGGGTTAGAGAGAAGGTTAGGGTTACTTTTGGACCTAGGGTTAGGGTTATGTTGAGGGCTAGGGTTAGAGATATGGTTAGGGTTACGATTGGACCTAGGGTTAGGGTTATGTTGAGGGCTAGGGTTAGAGTTCCGGTTAGGGTTACACTTGAACCTAGGGTTAGCGTAACCTTGAGGGCTAGGCTTAGAGAGAAGGTTAGGGTTACAATTGGACCTAGGGTTAGGGTTATGTTGATGGCTAGGGTTCGAGATCCGGTTAGGGTTACGATTGGACCTAGGGTTAGGGTTATGTTGAGGGCTAGGATTAGAGATCATGTTAGTATTACGATTGGACATAGGGTTAGGGTTATGTTGAGGGCTAGGGTTAGAGAGAAGGTTAGGGTTACTTTTGGACCTAGGGTTAGGGTTATGTTGAGGGCTAGGGTTAGAGATCAGGTTAGTATTACGATTTACCTAGGGTTAGGGTTATGTTTAGGGCTAGGGATACAGATCCGGTTAGGGTTACGATTGGACCTAGGGTTAGGGTTATGTTGAGGACTAGGGTTATTGATCAGGTTAGTATTACGATTGGACCTAAGGTTAAGGTTATGTTCAGGGCTAGGGTTCAGATCCGGTTAGGGTTACGATTGGACCTAGGGTTAGCGTAACGTTGAGGGCTAGGGTTAGAGAGACGGTTAGGGTTACGATTGGACCTAGGGTTAGGGTTATGTTGAGGTCTAGGATTAGAGATATGGTTAGGGTTATGATTGGACCTAGGGTTATGGTTATGTATAGGGCTAGGGTTAGAGATCAGGTTAGGGTTACGATTGGACCTAGGGTTAGGGTTATGTTGAGGGCTAGGGTTAGAGAGAAGGTTAGGGTTACTATTGGACGTAGGGTTAGCGTTATGTTGAGGGCTAGGGTTAGAGATCCGGTTAGTATTACGATTGGACCTAGGGTTAGGGTTATGTTGAGGGCTAGGGTTACAGATCCGGTTAGGGTTACGATTGGACCTAGGGTTAGGGTTATGTTTAGGGCTAGGGTTAGAGATCCGGTTAGGGTTACTATTGGTCGTAGGGTTAGGGTTATGTTGAGGGCTAGGGTTAGAGATCCGGTTAGTATTACGATTGGACCTAGGGTTAGGGTTATGTTGAGGGCTAGGGTTACAGATCCGGTTAGGGTTACGATTTGACCTAGGGTTAGGGTTATGTTTAGGGCTAGGGTTAGAGATCCGGTTAGGGTTACTATTGGACGTAGGGTTAGGGTTATGTTGAGGGCTAGGGTTAGAGATCCGGTTAGGGTTACGGTTGGACCTAGGGTTAGGGTTATGTTGAGGGCTAGGGTTAGAGATCAGGGTAGGGTTAAGAGTGGACCTAGGGTTATAGTGATGTTGAGGGCTAGGGTATTCCAGCAGTGATAACACACATTTCTATAAAGACTTTGAAGCAGCAAGCTAAAGCCTTGTGGCTGAGTGTTCTTTCATAGAGAAACATGCATTTCATCCTTCTGGAGTGAATTTTCATGCTGGAGTTCATATGCATTTTATACTGTGCAGAATGTAGCTACCTGCTGGGGGTTGTGTCATAGAAGAACCTTTTCTGCAGGAGCTTATTGGAACATTCATTGTTTGGCTAAGTTATTTAGGGTTGGTTTTGGAAGGTCTTTCAACCTTGGCCAAATCCCGCTTCGTACGCAAGTTTATAATAGCACTGTTTCCAAGTGTCCACAAAGAGCTGCTGCTTGAAACTGTCCACATGCACATCTCGTATACTGGTGTGCTCGTTTCACTACCTGGATTTTGGTTTCCTCTTCTTTCTTTGAAATGACAAGTCTTCATTCAGCATTCTACACACAACTTGTACCAGCTTCAGTTTGAAGCATGTTGGTGCTCTCAAAACGCTGTGTAACCTATGTAGAGTGTGTTACTCTCCAGCACTGAATACACAACTTAGAGCTCCTTTCACCACAGACACGCAAACACATCTTTTTGTGAAAGTCCTACTTCAGGTCCCTTGGAAATGTAAGGGTTTCATGGAGAACATGAAGTCAATCATGCTTTTGCACTCTACTACCAATAGAAATGACCTCTTGTACATGCCTGACTGAGTTTCACTGCAAAATGCCCTTGTTTTCTGGTTTCTTGAATGTTCTCAACACATTAGGAGAAAGAGCGTGTTTGAGCAAGATCGATGCAGTGTGCGTTTCCCTAGATTTCAAGTGATTTGGGAAATATAATCCTTATTTTTCCACATTGTGAAAGAAACATGAGGCTTGCAAGAGATTGAAAAAATGCATCCCAAAACGTACTCCAGCGGTGAAAGCACACGTTTCTACAAAGACTTTGAAGTAGCAAGTAAAAGCCAATGGCTGAGTGTTCTTTCAGAGAGAAACATACACATTTCATCCTTCTGGAGTGAATTTTCAGCCTGGAATTCATATGCATTTGTATCGTGCAGAATGTAACTACCTGCTCGGGGGTTGTGTCATAGAAGCAACTTTCCTGCAGGAGCTTATTGGAACATTCATTGTTTGGCTAACTTCTTTGGGTTGGTTTTGGAAGGTCTTTCAACTTTAGCCAAATCCGCTTTCTTACGAAATTTTTTCACAGCCCTGTTTCCAAGAGCCCACAAAGAACTGCTGCTTAAAACTCTCCACATGCACATCTCCCATACTGGTGTGCTCGTTTCACTACCTGGATTTTGGTTTCCTCTTCTTTCTTTGAAATTACAAGCCCTCTTTCTGCATGCTACACACACCTTGTAGCAGTTTCAGTTTGCAGCATATTGGTGCTCTTAAAACGCTGAGTAACCTGTGTAGAGTGTGTCAATCTCCAGCACTGAATACACAACTTAGAGCTCCTTTCACCACAGACACGCAAACACATCTTTTTGTAAAAGTCCTACTTCTTTACTCTTGGAAATGTAAGGGTTTCATCGAGAACTTGAAGTCAATCATGCTTTTGCACTCTGCAACCAATAGGAATGAACTCTTGTACATACCCGTCTGAATTTCAGTGCAAAATGCCCTTCTTTTCTGGTTTGTTGAAAGTTCACAACACATTAGGAGATAGAGCGTGTTTGAAGAAGGCTGATGCAGTGTGCGTTTTCCTTTATTTCTTGTGAATTGGGAAACATAATCCGTGATTTTCCACATTGTCTAAGAAACAACATGAGGCTTGCAAGAGATTGAAACAATGCATCCTAAAACTTATTCCAGCAGTGAAAACACACGGTTCTACAAAGACTTGGAAGGAGCAAGCAAAAGAATAGTGGCTGAGTGTCCTTTCAGAGAGAAACACATGCATTTCATCCTTCTGGAGTGAGTTTTCTTGCTGGAATTCATATGCATTTTGTACTGTGCAGAATGTAGCTACCTGCTCGGGGGTTGTGTCATAGATGCACCTTTCCTGTAGGAGCTTATTGGAACTTTCATTGTTTGGCTGTTATTTAGGGTTGGTTTTGGAAGGTCTTTCAACTTTGGCCAAATCCGCTTTGTACGAAAGTTTTTCACAGCCCTGTTTCCAAGTGTCCACAAAGAGCTGCTGCTTGAAAGTGTCCACATGCACATCTCCCATACTGGTGTGCTCGTTTCACTACCTGGATTTTGGTTTCCTCTTCTTTCTTTGAAATGACAAGTCTTCATTCAGCATGCTACACACAGCTTGTAGCAGTTTCAGTTTGAAGCATGTTGGTGCTCTCAAAACGCTGTGTATCCTGTGTAGAGTGTGTCAGTCTACAGCACTGAATACACAACTTAGAGCTCCTTTCAACACAGACACGCAAACACGTCTTTTTGGGAAAGTCCTAACTCAGGTAAATTGGAAATGTAAGGGTTTCATCGAAAACATGAAGACAATCATGCTTTTGAACTCTGCAACGGAAAGAAATGGCTTTTTGTACATGCCATTCTGAATTTCACTGCAAAATGCCCTTCTTTTCTGGTTTGTTGAAAGTTCAAAACACTTTAGGAAATAGAACGTGTTTGAAGAAGACTGATGCAGTGTGCGTTTTCCTGGATTTCAAGTGATTCGGGATACATACTCCTTGTTTTTCCACATTGTCTAAGAAACAACATGAGGCTTGCAAGAGATTGAAAAAATGCATCCTAAAACTTATGCCTGCAGTGAAAACACACGTTTCTACAAAGACTTGGAAGGAGCAAGCAAAAGAATAGTGGCTGAGAGTTCTTTCAGAGAGAAACACACGTATTTCATCCTTCTGTAGAGACGGTTAGGGTTACGATTGGACCTAGGGTAGGGTTATGTTGAGGGCTAGGGTTAGAGAGACGGTTAGGGTTACGATTGGACCTAGGGTTAGGGTTATGTTGAGGGCTAGGGTTAGAGAGAAGGTTAGGGTTACTTTTGGACCTAGGGTTAGGGTTATGTTGAGGGCTAGGGTTAGAGATATGGTTAGGGTTACGATTGGACCTAGGGTTAGGGTTATGTTGAGGGCTAGGGTTAGAGTTCCGGTTAGGGTTACACTTGAACCTAGGGTTAGCGTAACGTTGAGGGCTAGGCTTAGAGAGAAGGTTAGGGTTACAATTGGACCTAGGGTTAGGGTTATGTTGATGGCTAGGGTTAGAGATCCGGTTAGGGTTACGATTGGACCTAGGGTTAGGGTTATGTTGAGGGCTAGGATTAGAGATCATGTTAGTATTACGATTGGACATAGGGTTAGGGTTATGTTGAGGGCTAGGGTTAGAGAGAAGGTTAGGGTTACTTTTGGACCTAGGGTTAGGGTTATGTTGAGGGCTAGGGTTAGAGATCAGGTTAGTATTACGATTGGACCTAGGGTTAGGGTTATGTTTAGGGCTAGGGATACAGATCCGGTTAGGGTTACGATTGGACCTAGGGTTAGGGTTATGTTGAGGGCTAGGGTTAGTGATCAGGTTAGTATTACGATTAGACCTAAGGTTAAGGTTATGTTGAGGGCTAGGGTTCAGATCCGGTTAGGGTTACGATTGGACCTAGGGTTAGCGTAACGTTGAGGGCTAGGGTTAGAGAGACGGTTAGGGTTACGATTGGACCTAGGGTTAGGGTTATGTTGAGGTCTAGGATTAGAGATATGGTTAGGGTTATGATTGGACCTAGGGTTATGGTTATGTATAGGGCTAGGGTTAGAGATCAGGTTAGGGTTACGATTGGACCTAGGGTTAGGGTTATGTTGAGGGCTAGGGTTAGAGAGAAGGTTAGGGTTACTATTGGACGTAGGGTTAGCGTTATGTTGAGGGCTAGGGTTAGAGATCCGCTTAGTATTACGATTGGACCTAGGGTTAGGGTTATGTTGAGGGCTAGGGTTACAGATCCGGTTAGGGTTACGATTGGACCTAGGGTTAGGGTTATGTTTAGGGCTAGGGTTAGAGATCCGGTTAGGGTTACTATTGGTCGTAGGGTTAGGGTTATGTTGAGGGCTAGGGTTAGAGATCCGGTTAGTATTACGATTGGACCTAGGGTTAGGGTTATGTTGAGGGCTAGGGTTACAGATCCGGTTAGGGTTACGATTTGACCTAGGGTTAGGGTTATGTTTAGGGCTAGGGTTAGAGATCCGGTTAGGGTTACTATTGGACTTAGGGTTAGGGTTATGTTGAGGGCTAGGGTTAGAGATCCGGTTAGGGTTACGGTTGGACCTAGGGTTAGGGTTATGTTGAGGGCTAGGGTTAGAGATCAGGTTAGGGTTAAGAGTGGACCTAGGGTTATAGTGATGTTGAGGGCTAGGGTATTCCAGCAGTGAAAACACACATTTCTATAAAGACTTTGAAGCAGCAAGCTAAAGCCTTGTGGCTGAGTGTTCTTTCATAGAGAAACATGCATTTCATCCTTCTGGAGTGAATTTTCATGCTGGAGTTCATATGCATT
Source organism: Miniopterus natalensis (assembly GCF_054644295.1). Classification (NCBI taxonomy): domain Eukaryota; kingdom Metazoa; phylum Chordata; class Mammalia; order Chiroptera; family Miniopteridae; genus Miniopterus; species Miniopterus natalensis. Next base: position 84,478,184 of record NC_142088.1, read on the forward strand.
TTATACTGTGCAGAATGTAGCTACCTGCTGGGGGTTGTGTCATAGAAGCACCTTTTCTGAAGGAGCTTATTGGAACATTCATTGTTTGGCTAAGTTATTTAGGGTTGGTTTTGGAAGGTCTTTCAACCTTGGCCAAATCCCGCTTCGTACGCAAGTTTATAATAGCACTGTTTCCAAGTGTCCACAAAGAGCTGCTGCTTGAAACTGTCCACATGCACATCTCGTATACTGGTGTGCTCGTTTCACTACCTGGATTTTGGTTTCCTCTTCTGTCTTTGAAATGACAAGTCTTCATTCAGCATTCTACACACACCTTGTACCAGCTTCAGTTTGAAGCATGTTGGTGCTCTCAAAACGCTGTGTAACCTATGTAGAGTGTGTTACTCTCCAGCACTGAATACACAACTTAGAGCTCCTTTCACCACAGACACGCAAACACATCTTTTTGTGAAAGTCCTACTTCAGTTCCCTTGGAAATGTAAGGGTTTCATGGAGAACATGAAGTCAATCATGCTTTTGCACTCTACTACCAATAGAAATGACCTCTTGTACATGCCTGACTGAGTTTCACTGCAAAATGCCCTTGTTTTCTGGTTTCTTGAATGTTCTCAACACATTAGGAGAAAGAGCGTGTTTGAGCAAGATCGATGCAGTGTGCGTTTCCCTAGATTTCAAGTGATTTGGGAAATATAATCCTTATTTTTCCACATTGTGAAAGAAACATGAGGCTTGCAAGAGATTGAAAAAATGCATCCCAAAACGTACTCCAGCGGTGAAAGCACACGTTTCTACAAAGACTTTGAAGTAGCAAGTAAAAGCCAATGGCTGAGTGTTCTTTCAGAGAGAAACATACACATTTCATCCTTCTGGAGTGAATTTTCAGCCTGGAATTCATATGCATTTGTACCGTGCAGAATGTAACTACCTGCTCGGGGGTTGTGTCATAGAAGCAACTTTCCTGCAGGAGCTTATTGGAACATTCATTGTTTGGCTAACTTCTTTGGGTTGGTTTTGGAAGGTCTTTCAACTTTAGCCAAATCTGCTTTCTTACGAAATTTTTTCACAGCCCTGTTTCCAAGAGCCCACAAAGAACTGCTGCTTAAAACTCTCCACATGCACATCTCCCATACTGGTGTGCTCGTTTCACTACCTGGATTTTGGTTTCCTCTTCTTTCTTTGAAATTACAAGCCCTCTTTCTGCATGCTACACACACCTTGTAGCAGTTTCAGTTTGCAGCATATTGGTGCTCTTAAAACGCTGAGTAACCTGTGTAGAGTGTGTCAATCTCCAGCACTGAATACACAACTTAGAGCTCCTTTCACCACAGACACGCAAACACATCTTTTTGTAAAAGTCCTACTTCTTTACTCTTGGAAATGTAAGGGTTTCATCGAGAACTTGAAGTCAATCATGCTTTTGCACTCTGCAACCAATAGGAATGAACTCTTGTACATACCCGTCTGAATTTCAGTGCAAAATGCCCTTCTTTTCTGGTTTGTTGAAAGTTCACAACACATTAGGAGATAGAGCGTGTTTGAAGAAGACTGATGCAGTGTGCGTTTTCCTTTATTTCTTGTGATTTGGGAAACATATTCCGTGATTTTCCACATTGTCTAAGAAACAACATGAGGCTTGCAAGAGATTGAAACAATGCATCCTAAAACTTATTCCAGCAGTGAAAACACACGGTTCTACAAAGACTTGGAAGGAGCAAGCAAAAGAATAGTGGCTGAGTGTCCTTTCAGAGAGAAACACATGCATTTCATCCTTCTGGAGTGAGTTTTCTTGCTGGAATTCATATGCATTTTGTACTGTGCAGAATGTAGCTACCTGCTCGGGGGTTGTGTCATAGATGCACCTTTCCTGTAGGAGCTTATTGGAACTTTCATTGTTTGGCTAAGTTATTTAGGGTTGGTTTTGGAAGGTCTTTCAACTTTGGCCAAATCCGCTTTGTACGAAAGTTTTTCACAGCCCTGTTTCCAAGTGTCCACAAAGAGCTGCTTCTTGAAAGTGTCCACATGCACATCTCCCATACTGGTGTGCTCGTTTCACTTCCTGGATTTTGGTTTCCTCTTCTTTCTTTGAAATGACAAGTCTTCATTCAGCATGCTACACACAGCTTGTAGCAGTTTCAGTTTGAAGCATGTTGGTGCTCTGAAAACGCTGTGTATCCTGGGTAGAGTGTGTCACTCTACAGCACTGAATACACAACTTAGAGCTCCATTCAACACAGACACGCAAACACGTCTTTTTGGGAAAGTCCTAACTCAGGTAAATGGGAAATGTAAGGGTTTCATCGAAAACATGAAGACAATCATGCTTTTGAACTCTGCAACGGAAAGAAATGGCTTTTTGTACATGCCATTCTGAATTTCACTGCAAAATGCCCTTCTTTTCTGGTTTGTTGAAAGTTCAAAACACTTTAGGAAATAGAACGTGTTTGAAGAAGACTGATGCAGTGTGCGTTTTCCTGGATTTCAAGTGATTCGGGATACATACTCCTTGTTTTTCCACATTGTCTAAGAAACAACATGAGGCTTGCAAGAGATTGAAAAAATGCATCCTAAAACTTATGCCTGCAGTGAAAACACACGTTTCTACAAAGACTTGGAAGGAGCAAGCAAAAGAATAGTGGCTGAGAGTTCTTTCAGAGAGAAAAACACGTATTTCATCCTTCTGTAGAGACGGTTAGGGTTACGATTGGACCTAGGGTAGGGTTATGTTGAGGGCTAGGGTTAGAGAGACGGTTAGGGTTACGATTGGACCTAGGGTTAGGGTTATGTTGAGGGCTAGGGTTAGAGAGAAGGTTAGGGTTACTTTTGGACCTAGGGTTAGGGTTATGTTGAGGGCTAGGGTTAGAGATATGGTTAGGGTTACGATTGGACCTAGGGTTAGGGTTATGTTGAGGGCTAGGGTTAGAGTTCCGGTTAGGGTTACACTTGAACCTAGGGTTAGCGTAACGTTGAGGGCTAGGCTTAGAGAGAAGGTTAGGGTTACAATTGGACCTAGGGTTAGGGTTATGTTGATGGCTAGGGTTAGAGATCCGGTTAGGGTTACGATTGGACCTAGGGTTAGGGTTATGTTGAGGGCTAGGATTAGAGATCATGTTAGTATTACGATTGGACATAGGGTTAGGGTTATGTTGAGGGCTAGGGTTAGAGAGAAGGTTAGGTTTACTTTTGGACCTAGGGTTAGGGTTATGTTGAGGGCTAGGGTTAGAGATCAGGTTAGTATTACGATTGGACCTAGGGTTAGGGTTATGTTTAGGGCTAGGGATACAGATCCGGTTAGGGTTACGATTGGACCTAGGGTTAGGGTTATGTTGAGGACTAGCGTTAGTGATCAGGTTAGTATTACGATTGGACCTAAGGTTAAGGTTATGTTGAGGGCTAGGGTTCAGATCCGGTTAGGGTTACGATTGGACCTAGGGTTAGCGTAACGTTGAGGGCTAGGGTTAGAGAGACGGTTAGGGTTACGATTGGACCTAGGGTTAGGGTTATGTTGAGGTCTAGGATTAGAGATATGGTTAGGGTTATGATTGGACCTAGGGTTATGGTTATGTATAGGGCTAGGGTTAGAGATCAGGTTAGGGTTACGATTGGACCTAGGGTTAGGGTTATGTTGAGGGCTAGGGTTAGAGAGAAGGTTAGGGTTACTATTGGACGTAGGGTTAGCGTTATGTTGAGGGCTAGGGTTAGAGATCCGCTTAGTATTACGATTGGACCTAGGGTTAGGGTTATGTTGAGGGCTAGGGTTACAGATCCGGTTAGGGTTACGATTGGACCTAGGGTTAGGGTTATGTTTAGGGCTAGGGTTAGAGATCCGGTTAGGGTTACTATTGGTCGTAGGGTTAGGGTTATGTTGAGGGCTAGGTTTAGAGATCCGGTTAGTATTACGATTGGACCTAGGGTTAGGGTTATGTTGAGGGCTAGGGTTACAGATCCGGTTAGGGTTACGGTTGGACCTAGGGTTAGGGTTATGTTGAGGGCTAGGGTTAGAGATCCGGTTAGGGTTACTATTGGACGTAGGGTTAGGGTTATGTTGAGGGCTAGGGTTAGAGATCCGGTTAGGGTTACGGTTGGACCTAGGGTTAGGGTTATGTTGAGGGCTAGGGTTAGAGATCAGGTTAGGGTTAAGAGTGGACCTAGGGTTATAGTGATGTTGAGGGCTAGGGTATTCCAGCAGTGAAAACACACATTTCTATAAAGACTTTGAAGCAGCAAGCTAAAGCCTTGTGGCTGAGTGTTCTTTCATAGAGAAACATGCATTTCATCCTTCTGGAGTGAATTTTCATGCTGGAGTTCATATGCATTTTATACTGTGCAGAATGTAGCTACCTGCTGGGGGTTGTGTCATAGAAGCACCTTTTCTGCAGGAGCTTATTGGAACATTCATTGTTTGGCTAAGTTATTTAGGGTTGGTTTTGGAAGGTCTTTCAACCTTGGCCAAATCCCGCTTCGTACGCAAGTTTATAATAGCGCTGTTTCCAAGTGTCCACAAAGAGCTGCTGCTTGAAACTGTCCACGTGCACATCTCGTATACTGGTGTGCTCGTTTCACTACCTGGATTTTGGTTTTCTCTTCTTTCTTTGAAATGACAAGTCTTCATTCAGCATTCTACACACACCTTGTACCAGCTTCCGTTTGAAGCATGTTGGTGCTCTCAAAACGCTGTGTAACCTATGTAGAGTGTGTTACTCTCCAGCACTGAATACACAACTTAGAGCTCCTTTCACCACAGACACGCAAACACATCTTTTTGTGAAAGTCCTACTTCAGGTCCCTTGGAAATGTAAGGGTTTCATGGAGAACATGAAGTCAATCATGCTTTTGCACTCTACTACCAATAGAAATGACCTCTTGTACATGCCTGACTGAGTTTCACTGCAAAATGCCCTTGTTTTCTGGTTTCTTGAATGTTCTCAACACATTAGGAGAAAGAGCGTGTTTGAGCAAGATCGATGCAGTGTGCGTTTCCCTAGATTTCAAGTGATTTGGGAAATATAATCCTTATTTTTCCACATTGTGAAAGAAACATGAGGCTTGCAAGAGATTGAAAAAATGCATCCCAAAACGTACTCCAGCGGTGAAAGCACACGTTTCTACAAAGACTTTGAAGTAGCAAGTAAAAGCCAATGGCTGAGTGTTCTTTCAGAGAGAAACATACACATTTCATCCTTCTGGAGTGAATTTTCAGCCTGGAATTCATATGCATTTGTACCGTGCAGAATGTAACTACCTGCTCGGGGGTTGTGTCATAGAAGCAACTTTCCTGCAGGAGCTTATTGGAACATTCATTGTTTGGCTAACTTCTTTGGGTTGGTTTTGGAAGGTCTTTCAACTTTAGCCAAATCCGCTTTCTTACGAAATTTTTTCACAGCCCTGTTTCCAAGAGCCCACAAAGAACTGCTGCTTAAAACTCTCCACATGCACATCTCCCATACTGGTGTGCTCGTTTCACTACCTGGATTTTGGTTTCCTCTTCTTTCTTTGAAATTACAAGCCCTCTTTCTGCATGCTACACACACCTTGTAGCAGTTTCAGTTTGCAGCATATTGGTGCTCTTAAAACGCTGAGTAACCTGTGTAGAGTGTGTCAATCTCCAGCACTGAATACACAACTTAGAGCTCCTTTCACCACAGACACGCAAACACATCTTTTTGTAAAAGTCCTACTTCTTTACTCTTGGAAATGTAAGGGTTTCATCGAGAACTTGAAGTCAATCATGCTTTTGCACTCTGCAACCAATAGGAATGAACTCTTGTACATACCCGTCTGAATTTCAGTGCAAAATGCCCTTCTTTTCTGGTTTGTTGAAAGTTCACAACACATTAGGAGATAGAGCGTGTTTGAAGAAGACTGATGCAGTGTGCGTTTTCCTTTATTTCTTGTGATTTGGGAAACATATTCCGTGATTTTCCACATTGTCTAAGAAACAACATGAGGCTTGCAAGAGATTGAAACAATGCATCCTAAAACTTATTCCAGCAGTGAAAACACACGGTTCTACAAAGACTTGGAAGGAGCAAGCAAAAGAATAGTGGCTGAGTGTCCTTTCAGAGAGAAACACATGCATTTCATCCTTCTGGAGTGAGTTTTCTTGCTGGAATTCATATGCATTTTGTACTGTGCAGAATGTAGCTACCTGCTCGGGGGTTGTGTCATAGATGCACCTTTCCTGTAGGAGCTTATTGGAACTTTCATTGTTTGGCTAAGTTATTTAGGGTTGGTTTTGGAAGGTCTTTCAACTTTGGCCAAATCCGCTTTGTACGAAAGTTTTTCACAGCCCTGTTTCCAAGTGTCCACAAAGAGCTGCTTCTTGAAAGTGTCCACATGCACATCTCCCATACTGGTGTGCTCGTTTCACTTCCTGGATTTTGGTTTCCTCTTCTTTCTTTGAAATGACAAGTCTTCATTCAGCATGCTACACACAGCTTGTAGCAGTTTCAGTTTGAAGCATGTTGGTGCTCTGAAAACGCTGTGTATCCTGGGTAGAGTGTGTCACTCTACAGCACTGAATACACAACTTAGAGCTCCATTCAACACAGACACGCAAACACGTCTTTTTGGGAAAGTCCTAACTCAGGTAAATTGGAAATGTAAGGGTTTCATCGAAAACATGAAGACAATCATGCTTTTGAACTCTGCAACGGAAAGAAATGGCTTTTTGTACATGCCATTCTGAATTTCACTGCAAAATGCCCTTCTTTTCTGGTTTGTTGAAAGTTCAAAACACTTTAGGAAATAGAACGTGTTTGAAGAAGACTGATGCAGTGTGCGTTTTCCTGGATTTCAAGTGATTCGGGATACATACTCCTTGTTTTTCCACATTGTCTAAGAAACAACATGAGGCTTGCAAGAGATTGAAAAAATGCATCCTAAAACTTATGCCTGCAGTGAAAACACACGTTTCTACAAAGACTTGGAAGGAGCAAGCAAAAGAATAGTGGCTGAGAGTTCTTTCAGAGAGAAACACACGTATTTCATCCTTCTGTAGAGACGGTTAGGGTTACGATTGGACCTAGGGTAGGGTTATGTTGAGGGCTAGGGTTAGAGAGAAGGTTAGGGTTACTATTGGACGTAGGGTTAGCGTTATGTTGAGGGCTAGGGTTAGAGATCCGGTTAGGGTTACGATTGGACCTAGGGTTAGGGTTATGTTGAGGGCTAGGGTTACAGATCCGGTTAGGGTTACGATTGGACCTAGGGTTAGCGTAACGTTGAGGGCTAGGGTTAGAGAGACGGTTAGGGTTACGATTGGACCTAGGGTTAGGGTTATGTTGAGGTCTAGGATTAGAGATATGGTTAGGGTTATGATTGGACCTAGGGTTATGGTTATGTATAGGGCTATTGTTAGAGATCAGGTTAGGGTTACGATTGGACCTAGGGTTAGGGTTATGTTGAGGGCTAGGGTTAGAGAGAAGGTTAGGGTTACTATTGGACGTAGGGTTAGCGTTATGTTGAGGGCTAGGGTTAGAGATCCGGTTAGGGTTACGATTGGACCTAGGGTTAGGGTTATGTTGAGGGCTAGGGTTACAGATCCGGTTAGGGTTACGATTGGACCTAGGGTTAGGGTTATGTTTAGGGCTAGGGTTAGAGATCCGGTTAGGGTTACTATTGGTCGTAGGGTTAGGGTTATGTTGAGGGCTAGGGTTAGAGATCCGGTTAGTATTACGATTGGACCTAGGGTTAGGGTTATGTTGAGGGCTAGGGTTACAGATCCGGTTAGGGTTACGATTTGACCTAGGGTTAGGGTTATGTTTAGGGCTAGGGTTAGAGATCCGGTTAGGGTTACTATTGGACGTAGGGTTAGGGTTATGTTGAGGGCTAGGGTTAGAGATCCGGTTAGGGTTACGGTTGGACCTAGGGTTAGGGTTATGTTGAGGGCTAGGGTTAGAGATCAGGTTAGGGTTAAGAGTGGACCTAGGGTTATAGTGATGTTGAGGGCTAGGGTATTCCAGCAGTGAAAACACACATTTCTATAAAGACTTTGAAGCAGCAAGCTAAAGCCTTGTGGCTGAGTGTTCTTTCATAGAGAAACATGCATTTCATCCTTCTGGAGTGAATTTTCATGCTGGAGTTCATATGCATTTTATACTGTGCAGAATGTAGCTACCTGCTGGGGGTTGTGTCATAGAAGCACCTTTTCTGCAGGAGCTTATTGGAACATTCATTGTTTGGCTAAGTTATTTAGGGTTGGTTTTGGAAGGTCTTTCAACCTTGGCCAAATCCCGCTTCGTACGCAAGTTTATAATAGCACTGTTTCCAAGTGTCCACAAAGAGCTGCTGCTTGAAACTGTCCACATGCACATCTCGTATACTGGTGTGCTCGTTTCACTACCTGGATTTTGGTTTCCTCTTCTTTCTTTGAAATGACAAGTCTTCATTCAGCATTCTACACACACCTTGTACCAGCTTCAGTTTGAAGCATGTTGGTGCTCTCAAAACGCTGTGTAACCTATGTAGAGTGTGTTACTCTCCAGCACTGAATACACAACTTAGAGCTCCTTTCACCACAGACACGCAAACACATCTTTTTGTGAAAGTCCTACTTCAGGTCCCTTGGAAATGTAAGGGTTTCATGGAGAACATGAAGTCAATCATGCTTTTGCACTCTACTACCAATAGAAATGACCTCTTGTACATGCCTGACTGAGTTTCACTGCAAAATGCCCTTGTTTTCTGGTTTCTTGAATGTTCTCAACACATTAGGAGAAAGAGCGTGTTTGAGCAAGATCGATGCAGTGTGCGTTTCCCTAGATTTCAAGTGATTTGGGAAATATAATCCTTATTTTTCCACATTGTGAAAGAAACATGAGGCTTGCAAGAGATTGAAAAAATGCATCCCAAAACGTACTCCAGCGGTGAAAGCACACGTTTCTACAAAGACTTTGAAGTAGCAAGTAAAAGCCAATGGCTGAGTGTTCTTTCAGAGAGAAACATACACATTTCATCCTTCTGGAGTGAATTTTCAGCCTGGAATTCATATGCATTTGTACCGTGCAGAATGTAACTACCTGCTCGGGGGTTGTGTCATAGAAGCAACTTTCCTGCAGGAGCTTATTGGAACATTCATTGTTTGGCTAACTTCTTTGGGTTGGTTTTGGAAGGTCTTTCAACTTTAGCCAAATCCGCTTTCTTACGAAATTTTTTCACAGCCCTGTTTCCAAGAGCCCACAAAGAACTGCTGCTTAAAACTCTCCACATGCACATCTCCCATACTGGTGTGCTCGTTTCACTACCTGGATTTTGGTTTCCTCTTCTTTCTTTGAAATTACAAGCCCTCTTTCTGCATGCTACACACACCTTGTAGCAGTTTCAGTTTGCAGCATATTGGTGCTCTTAAAACGCTGAGTAACCTGTGTAGAGTGTGTCAATCTCCAGCACTGAATACACAACTTAGAGCTCCTTTCACCACAGACACGCAAACACATCTTTTTGTAAAAGTCCTACTTCTTTACTCTTGGAAATGTAAGGGTTTCATCGAGAACTTGAAGTCAATCATGCTTTTGCACTCTGCAACCAATAGGAATGAACTCTTGTACATACCCGTCTGAATTTCAGTGCAAAATGCCCTTCTTTTCTGGTTTGTTGAAAGTTCACAACACATTAGGAGATAGAGCGTGTTTGAAGAAGACTGATGCAGTGTGCGTTTTCCTTTATTTCTTGTGATTTGGGAAACATAATCCGTGATTTTCCACATTGTCTAAGAAACAACATGAGGCTTGCAAGAGATTGAAACAATGCATCCTAAAACTTATTCCAGCAGTGAAAACACACGGTTCTACAAAGACTTGGAAGGAGCAAGCAAAAGAATAGTGGCTGAGTGTCCTTTCAGAGAGAAACACATGCATTTCATCCTTCTGGAGTGAGTTTTCTTGCTGGAATTCATATGCATGTTGTACTGTGCAGAATGTAGCTACCTGCTCGGGGGTTGTGTCATAGATGCACCTTTCCTGTAGGAGCTTATTGGAACTTTCATTGTTTGGCTGTTATTTAGGGTTGGTTTTGGAAGGTCTTTCAACTTTGGCCAAATCCGCTTTGTACGAAAGTTATTCACAGCCCTGTTTCCAAGTGTCCACAAAGAGCTGCTGCTTGAAAGTGTCCACATGCACATCTCCCATACTGGTGTGCTCGTTTCACTACCTGGATTTTGGTTTCCTCTTCTTTCTTTGAAATGACAAGTCTTCATTCAGCATGCTACACACAGCTTGTAGCAGTTTCAGTTTGAAGCATGTTGGTGCTCTCAAAACGCTGTGTATCCTGTGTAGAGTGTGTCACTCTACAGCACTGAATACACAACTTAGAGCTCCTTTCAACACAGACACGCAAACACGTCTTTTTGGGAAAGTCCTAACTCAGGTAAATTGGAAATGTAAGGGTTTCATCGAAAACATGAAGACAATCATGCTTTTGAACTCTGCAACCGAAAGAAATGGCTTTTTGTACATGCCATTCTGAATTTCACTGCAAAATGCCCTTCTTTTCTGGTTTGTTGAAAGTTCAAAACACTTTAGGAAATAGAACGTGTTTGAAGAAGACTGAGGCAGTGTGCGTTTTCCTGGATTTCAAGTGATTCGGGATACATACTCCTTGTTTTTCCACATTGTCTAAGAAACAACATGAGGCTTGCAAGAGATTGAAAAAATGCATCCTAAAACTTATGCCTGCAGTGAAAACACACGTTTCTACAAAGACTTGGAAGGAGCAAGCAAAAGAATAGTGGCTGAGAGTTCTTTCAGAGAGAAACACACGTATTTCATCCTTCTGTAGAGACGGTTAGGGTTACGATTGGACCTAGGGTAGGGTTATGTTGAGGGCTAGGGTTAGAGAGACGGTTAGGGTTACGATTGGACCTAGGGTTAGGGTTATGTTGAGGGCTAGGGTTAGAGAGAAGGTTAGGGTTACTTTTGGACCTAGGGTTAGGGTTATGTTGAGGGCTAGGGTTAGAGATATGGTTAGGGTTACGATTGGACCTAGGGTTAGGGTTATGTTGAGGGCTAGGGTTAGAGTTCCGGTTAGGGTTACACTTGAACCTAGGGTTAGCGTAACGTTGAGGGCTAGGCTTAGAGAGAAGGTTAGGGTTACAATTGGACCTAGGGTTAGGGTTATGTTGATGGCTACGGTTAGAGATCCGGTTAGGGTTACGATTGGACCTAGGGTTAGGGTTATGTTGAGGGCTAGGATTAGAGATCATGTTAGTATTACGATTGGACCTAGGGTTAGGGTTATGTTGAGGGCTAGGGTTAGAGAGAAGGTTAGGGTTACTTTTGGACCTAGGGTTAGGGTTATGTGGAGGGCTAGGGTTAGAGATCAGGTTAGTATTACGATTGGACCTAGGGTTAGGGTTATGTTTAGGGCTAGGGATACAGATCCGGTTAGGGTTACGATTGGACCTAGGGTTAGGGTTATGTTGAGGGCTAGGGTTAGTGATCAGGTTAGTATTACGATTGGACCTAAGGTTAAGGTTATGTTGAGGGCTAGGGTTCAGATCCGGTTAGGGTTACGATTGGACCTAGGGTTAGCGTAACGTTGAGGGCTAGGGTTAGAGAGACGGTTAGGGTTACGATTGGACCTAGGGTTAGGGTTATGTTGAGGTCTAGGATTAGAGATATGGTTAGGGTTATGATTGGACCTAGGGTTATGGTTATGTATAGGGCTAGGGTTAGAGATCAGGTTAGGGTTACGATTGGACCTAGGGTTAGGGTTATGTTGAGGGCTAGGGTTAGAGAGAAGGTTAGGGTTACTATTGGACGTAGGGTTAGCGTTATGTTGAGGGCTAGGGTTAGAGATCCGGTTAGTATTACGATTGGACCTAGGGTTAGGGTTATGTTGAGGGCTAGGGTTACAGATCTGGTTAGGGTTACGATTGGACCTAGGGTTAGGGTTATGTTTAGGGCTAGGGTTAGAGATCCGGTTAGGGTTACTATTGGACGTAGGGTTAGGGTTATGTTGAGGGCTAGGGTTAGAGATCCGGTTAGTATTACGATTGGACCTAGGGTTAGGGTTATGTTGAGGGCTAGGGTTACAGATCCGGTTAGGGTTACGATTTGACCTAGGGTTAGGGTAATGTTTAGGGCTAGGGTTAGAGATCCGGTTAGGGTTACTATTGGACGTAGGGTTAGGGTTATGTTGAGGGCTAGGGTTAGAGATCCGGTTAGGGTTACGGTTGGACCTAGGGTTAGGGTTATGTTGAGGGCTAGGGTTAGAGATCAGGTTAGGGTTAAGAGTGGACCTAGGGTTATAGTGATGTTGAGGGCTAGGGTATTCCAGCAGTGAAAACACACATTTCTATAAAGACTTTGAAGCAGCAAGCTAAAGCCTTGTGGCTGAGTGTTCTTTCATAGAGAAACATGCATTTCATCCTTCTGGAGTGAATTTTCATGCTGGAGTTCATATGCATTTTATACTGTGCAGAATGTAGCTACCTGCTGGGGGTTGTGTCATAGAAGCACCTTTTCTGCAGGAGCTTATTGGAACATTCATTGTTTGGCTAAGTTATTTAGGGTTGGTTTTGGAAGGTCTTTCAACCTTGGCCAAATCCCGCTTCGTACGCAAGTTTATAATAGCACTGTTTCCAAGTGTCCACAAAGAGCTGCTGCTTGAAACTGTCCACATGCACATCTCGTATACTGGTGTGCTCGTTTCACTACCTGGATTTTGGTTTCCTCTTCTTTCTTTGAAATGACAAGTCTTCATTCAGCATTCTACACACACCTTGTACCAGCTTCAGTTTGAAGCATGTTGGTGCTCTCAAAACGCTGTGTAACCTATGTAGAGTGTGTTACTCTCCAGCACTGAATACACAACTTAGAGCTCCTTTCACCACAGACACGCAAACACATCTTTTTGTGAAAGTCCTACTTCAGGTCCCTTGGAAATGTAAGGGTTTCATGGAGAACATGAAGTCAATCATGCTTTTGCACTCTACTACCAATAGAAATGACCTCTTGTACATGCCTGACTGAGTTTCACTGCAAAATGCCCTTGTTTTCTGGTTTCTTGAATGTTCTCAACACATTAGGAGAAAGAGCGTGTTTGAGCAAGATCGATGCAGTGTGCGTTTCCCTAGATTTCAAGTGATTTGGGAAATATAATCCTTATTTTTCCACATTGTGAAAGAAACATGAGGCTTGCAAGAGATTGAAAAAATGCATCCCAAAACGTACTCCAGCGGTGAAAGCACACGTTTCTACAAAGACTTTGAAGTAGCAAGTAAAAGCCAATGGCTGAGTGTTCTTTCAGAGAGAAACATACACATTTCATCCTTCTGGAGTGAATTTTCAGCCTGGAATTCATATGCATTTGTACCGTGCAGAATGTAACTACCTGCTCGGGGGTTGTGTCATAGAAGCAACTTTCCTGCAGGAGCTTATTGGAACATTCATTGTTTGGCTAACTTCTTTGGGTTGGTTTTGGAAGGTCTTTCAACTTTAGCCAAATCCGCTTTCTTACGAAATTTTTTCACAGCCCTGTTTCCAAGAGCCCACAAAGAACTGCTGCTTAAAACTCTCCACATGCACATCTCCCATACTGGTGTGCTCGTTTCACTACCTGGATTTTGGTTTCCTCTTCTTTCTTTGAAATTACAAGCCCTCTTTCTGCATGCTACACACACCTTGTAGCAGTTTCAGTTTGCAGCATATTGGTGCTCTTAAAACGCTGAGTAACCTGTGTAGAGTGTGTCAATCTCCAGCACTGAATACACAACTTAGAGCTCCTTTCACCACAGACACGCAAACACATCTTTTTGTAAAAGTCCTACTTCTTTACTCTTGGAAATGTAAGGGTTTCATCGAGAACTTGAAGTCAATCATGCTTTTGCACTCTGCAACCAATAGGAATGAACTCTTGTACATACCCGTCTGAATTTCAGTGCAAAATGGCCTTCTTTTCTGGTTTGTTGAAAGTTCACAACACATTAGGAGATAGAGCGTGTTTGAAGAAGACTGATGCAGTGTGCGTTTTCCTTTATTTCTTGTGATTTGGGAAACATAATCCGTGATTTTCCACATTGTCTAAGAAACAACATGAGGCTTGCAAGAGATTGAAACAATGCATCCTAAAACTTATTCCAGCAGTGAAAACACACGGTTCTACAAAGACTTGGAAGGAGCAAGCAAAAGAATAGTGGCTGAGTGTCCTTTCAGAGAGAAACACATGCATTTCATCCTTCTGGAGTGAGTTTTCTTGCTGGAATTCATATGCATGTTGTACTGTGCAGAATGTAGCTACCTGCTCGGGGGTTGTGTCATAGATGCACCTTTCCTGTAGGAGCTTATTGAAACTTTCATTGTTTGGCTGTTATTTAGGGTTGGTTTTGGAAGGTCTTTCAACTTTGGCCAAATCCGCTTTGTACGAAAGTTTTTCACAGCCCTGTTTCCAAGTGTCCACAAAGAGCTGCTGCTTGAAAGTGTCCACATGCACATCTCCCATACTGGTGTGCTCGTTTCACTACCTGGATTTTGGTTTCCTCTTCTTTCTTTGAAATGACAAGTCTTCATTCAGCATGCTACACACAGCTTGTAGCAGTTTCAGTTTGAAGCATGTTGGTGCTCTCAAAACGCTGTGTATCCTGTGTAGAGTGTGTCACTCTACAGCACTGAATACACAACTTAGAGCTCCTTTCAACACAGACACGCAAACACGTCTTTTTGGGAAAGTCCTAACTCAGGTAAATTGGAAATGTAAGGGTTTCATCGAAAACATGAAGACAATCATGCTTTTGAACTCTGCAACCGAAAGAAATGGCTTTTTGTACATGCCATTCTGAATTTCACTGCAAAATGCCCTTCTTTTCTGGTTTGTTGAAAGTTCAAAACACTTTAGGAAATAGAACGTGTTTGAAGAAGACTGATGCAGTGTGCGTTTTCCTGGATTTCAAGTGATTCGGGATACATACTCCTTGTTTTTCCACATTGTCTAAGAAACAACATGAGGCTTGCAAGAGATTGAAAAAATGCATCCTAAAACTTATGCCTGCAGTGAAAACACACGTTTCTACAAAGACTTGGAAGGAGCAAGCAAAAGAATAGTGGCTGAGAGTTCTTTCAGAGAGAAACACACGTATTTCATCCTTCTGTAGAGACGGTTAGGGTTACGATTGGACCTAGGGTAGGGTTATGTTGAGGGCTAGGGTTAGAGAGACGGTTAGGGTTACGATTGGACCTAGGGTTAGGGTTATGTTGAGGGCTAGGGTTAGAGAGAAGGTTAGGGGTACTTTTGGACCTAGGGTTAGGGTTATGTTGAGGGCTAGGGTTAGAGATATGGTTAGGGTTACGATTGGACCTAGGGTTAGGGTTATGTTGAGGGCTAGGGTTAGAGAGAAGGTTAGGGTTACTTTTGGACCTAGGGTTAGGGTTATGTTGAGGGCTAGGGTTAGAGATATGGTTAGGGTTACGATTGGACCTAGGGTTAGGGTTATGTTGAGGGCTAGGGTTAGAGTTCCGGTTAGGGTTACACTTGAACCTAGGGTTAGCGTAACGTTGAGGGCTAGGCTTAGAGAGAAGGTTAGGGTTACAATTGGACCTAGGGTTAGGGTTATGTTGAGGGCTAGGGTTAGAGATCCGGTTAGGGTTACGATTGGACCTAGGGTTAGGGTTATGTTCAGGGCTAGGATTAGAGATCATGTTAGTATTACGATTGGACATAGGGTTAGGGTTATGTTGAGGGCTAGGGTTAGAGAGAAGGTTAGGGTTACTTTTGGACCTAAGGTTAGGGTTATGTTGAGGGCTAGGGTTAGAGATCAGGTTAGTATTACGATTGGACCTAGGGTTAGGGTTATGTTTAGGGCTAGGGATACAGATCCGGTTAGGGTTACGATTGGACCTAGTGTTAGGGTTATGTTGAGGGCTAGGGTTAGTGATCAGGTTAGTATTACGATTGGACCTAAGGTTAAGGTTATGTTGAGGGCTAGGGTTCAGATCCGGTTAGGGTTACGATTGGACCTAGGGTTAGCGTAACGTTGAGGTCTAGGGTTAGAGAGACGGTTAGGGTTACGATTGGACCTAGGGTTAGGGTTATGTTGAGGTCTAGGGTTAGAGATATGGTTAGGGTTATGATTGGACCTAGGGTTAGGGTTATGTATAGGGCTAGGGTTAGAGATCAGGTTAGGGTTACGATCGGACCTAGGGTTAGGGTTATGTTGAGGGCTAGGGTTAGAGATCCGGTTAGTATTACGATTGGACCTAGGGTTAGGGTTATGTTGAGGGCTAGGGTTACAGATCCGGTTAGGGTTACGATTGGACCTAGGGTTAGGGTTATGTTTAGGGCTAGGGTTAGAGATCCGGTTAGGGTTACTATTGGACGTAGGGTTAGGGTTATGTTGAGGGCTAGGTTTAGAGATCCGGTTAGTATTACGATTGGACCTAGGGTTAGGGTTATGTTGAGGGCTAGGGTTACAGATCCGGTTAGGGTTACGATTGGACCTAGGGTTAGGGTTATGTTGAGGGCTAGGGTTAGAGAGAAGGTTAGGGTTACTTTTGGACCTAGGGTTAGGGTTATGTTGAGGGCTAGGGTTAGAGATATGGTTAGGGTTACGATTGGACCTAGGGTTAGGGTTATGTTGAGGGCTAGGGTTAGAGTTCCGGTTAGGGTTACACTTGAACCTAGGGTTAGCGTAACGTTGAGGGCTAGGCTTAGAGAGAAGGTTAGGGTTACAATTGGACCTAGGGTTAGGGTTATGTTGATGGCTAGGGTTAGAGATCCGGTTAGGGTTACGATTGGACCTAGGGTTAGGGTTATGTTGAGGGCTAGGTTTAGAGATCATGTTAGTATTACGATTGGACATAGGGTTAGGGTTATGTTGAGGGCTAGGGTTAGAGAGAAGGTTAGGGTTACTTTTCGACCTAGGGTTAGGGTTATGTTGAGGGCTAGGGTTAGAGATCAGGTTAGTATTACGATTGGACCTAGGGTTAGGGTTATGTTTAGGGCTAGGGATACAGATCCGGTTTGGGTTACGATTGGACCTAGGGTTAGGGTTATGTTGAGGGCTAGGGTTAGTGATCAGGTTAGTATTACGATTGGACCTAAGGTTAAGGTTATGTTGAGGGCTAGGGTTCAGATCCGGTTAGGGTTACGATTGGACCTAGGGTTAGCGTAACGTTGAGGGCTAGGGTTAGAGAGACGGTTAGGGTTACGATTGGACCTAGGGTTAGGGTTATGTTGAGGTCTAGGATTAGAGATATGGTTAGGGTTATGATTGGACCTAGGGTTATGGTTATGTATAGGGCTAGGGGTAGAGATCAGGTTAGGGTTACGATTGGACCTAGGGTTAGGGTTATGTTGAGGGCTAGGGTTAGAGAGAAGGTTAGGGTTACTATTGGACGTAGGGTTAGCGTTATGTTGAGGGCTAGGGTTAGAGATCCGGTTAGTATTACGATTGGACCTAGGGTTAGGGTTATGTTGAGGGCTAGGGTTACAGATCCGGTTAGGGTTACGATTGGACCTAGGGTTAGGGTTATGTTGAGGGCTAGGGTTAGACATCCGGTTAGGGTTACTATTGGTCGTAGGGTTAGGGTTATGTTGAGGGCTAGCGTTAGAGATCCGGTTAGTATTACGATTGGACCTAGGGTTAGGGTTATGTTGAGGGCTAGGGTTACAGATCCGGTTAGGGTTACGATTTGACCTAGGGTTAGGGTTATGTTTAGGGCTAGGGTTAGAGATCCGGTTAGGGTTACTATTGGACGTAGGGTTAGGGTTATGTTGAGGGCTAGGGTTAGAGATCCGGTTAGGGTTACGGTTGGACCTAGGGTTAGGGTTATGTTGAGGGCTAGGGTTAGAGATCAGGTTAGGGTTAAGAGTGGACCTAGGGTTATAGTGATGTTGAGGGCTAGGGTATTCCAGCAGTGAAAACACACATTTCTATAAAGACTTTGAAGCAGCAAGCTAAAGCCTTGTGGCTGAGTGTTCTTTCATAGAGAAACATGCATTTCATCCTTCTGGAGTGAATTTTCATGCTGGAGTTCATATGCATTTTATACTGTGCAGAATGTAGCTACCTGCTGGGGGTTGTGTCATAGAAGCACCTTTTCTGCAGGAGCTTATTGGAACATTCATTGTTTGGCTAAGTTATTTAGGGTTGGTTTTGGAAGGTCTTTCAACCTTGGCCAAATCCCGCTTCGTACGCAAGTTTATAATAGCGCTGTTTCCAAGTGTCCACAAAGAGCTGCTGCTTGAAACTGTCCACATGCACATCTCGTATACTGGTGTGCTCGTTTCACTACCTGGATTTTGGTTTCCTCTTCTTTCTTTGAAATGACAAGTCTTCATTCAGCATTCTACACACACCTTGTACCAGCTTCAGTTTGAAGCATGTTGGTGCTCTCAAAACGCTGTGTAACCTATGTAGAGTGTGTTACTCTCCAGCACTGAATACACAACTTAGAGCTCCTTTCACCACAGACACGCAAACACATCTTTTTGTGAAAGTCCTACTTCAGGTCCCTTGGAAATGTAAGGTTTCATGGAGAACATGAAGTCAATCATGTTTTTGCACTCTTCTACCAATAGAAATGACCTCTTGTACATGCCTGACTGAGTTTCACTGCAAAATGCCCTTGTTTTCTGGTTTCTTGAATGTTCTCAACACATTAGGAGAAAGAGCGTGTTTGAGCAAGATCGATGCAGTGTGCGTTTCCCTAGATTTCAAGTGATTTGGGAAATATAATCCTTATTTTTCCACATTGTGAAAGAAACATGAGGCTTGCAAGAGATTGAAAAAATGCATCCCAAAACGTACTCCAGCGGTGAAAGCACACGTTTCTACAAAGACTTTGAAGTAGCAAGTAAAAGCCAATGGCTGAGTGTTCTTTCAGAGAGAAACATACACATTTCATCCTTCTGGAGTGAATTTTCAGCCTGGAATTCATATGCATTTGTACCGTGCAGAATGTAACTACCTGCTCGGGGGTTGTGTCATAGAAGCAACTTTCCTGCAGGAGCTTATTGGAACATTCATTGTTTGGCTAACTTCTTTGGGTTGGTTTTGGAAGGTCTTTCAACTTTAGCCAAATCCGCTTTCTTACGAAATTTTTTCACAGCCCTGTTTCCAAGAGCCCACAAAGAACTGCTGCTTAAAACTCTCCACATGCACATCTCCCATACTGGTGTGCTCGTTTCACTACCTGGATTTTGGTTTCCTCTTCTTTCTTTGAAATTACAAGCCCTCTTTCTGCATGCTACACACACCTTGTAGCAGTTTCAGTTTGCAGCATATTGGTGCTCTTAAAACGCTGAGTAACCTGTGTAGAGTGTGTCAATCTCCAGCACTGAATACACAACTTAGAGCTCCTTTCACCACAGACACGCAAACACATCTTTTTGTAAAAGTCCTACTTCTTTACTCTTGGAAATGTAAGGGTTTCATCGAGAACTTGAAGTCAATCATGCTTTTGCACTCTGCAACCAATAGGAATGAACTCTTGTACATACCCGTCTGAATTTCAGTGCAAAATGCCCTTCTTTTCTGGTTTGTTGAAAGTTCACAACACATTAGGAGATAGAGCGTGTTTGAAGAAGACTGATGCAGTGTGCGTTTTCCTTTATTTCTTGTGATTTGGGAAACATAATCCGTGATTTTCCACATTGTCTAAGAAACAACATGAGGCTTGCAAGAGATTGAAACAATGCATCCTAAAACTTATTCCAGCAGTGAAAACACACGGTTCTACAAAGACTTGGAAGGAGCAAGCAAAAGAATAGTGGCTGAGTGTCCTTTCAGAGAGAAACACATGCATTTCATCCTTCTGGAGTGAGTTTTCTTGCTGGAATTCATATGCATTTTGTACTGTGCAGAATGTAGCTACCTGCTCGGGGGTTGTGTCATAGATGCACCTTTCCTGTAGGAGCTTATTGGAACTTTCATTGTTTGGCTGTTATTTAGGGTTGGTTTTGGAAGGTCTTTCAACTTTGGCCAAATCCGCTTTGTACGAAAGTTTTTCACAGCCCTGTTTCCAAGTGTCCACAAAGAGCTGCTGCTTGAAAGTGTCCACATGCACATCTCCCATACTGGTGTGCTCGTTTCACTACCTGGATTTTGGTTTCCTCTTCTTTCTTTGAAATGACAAGTCTTCATTCAGCATGCTACACACAGCTTGTAGCAGTTTCAGTTTGAAGCATGTTGGTGCTCTCAAAACGCTGTGTATCCTGTGTAGAGTGTGTCAGTCTACAGCACTGAATACACAACTTAGAGCTCCTTTCAACACAGACACGCAAACACGTCTTTTTGGGAAAGTCCTAACTCAGGTAAATTGGAAATGTAAGGGTTTCATCGAAAACATGAAGACAATCATGCTTTTGAACTCTGCAACCGAAAGAAATGGCTTTTTGTACATGCCATTCTGAATTTCACTGCAAAATGCCCTTCTTTTCTGGTTTGTTGAAAGTTCAAAACACTTTAGGAAATAGAACGTGTTTGAAGAAGACTGATGCAGTGTGCGTTTTCCTGGATTTCAAGTGATTCGGGATACATACTCCTTGTTTTTCCACATTGTCTAAGAAACAACATGAGGCTTGCAAGAGATTGAAAAAATGCATCCTAAAACTTATGCCTGCAGTGAAAACACACGTTTCTACAAAGACTTGGAAGGAGCAAGCAAAAGAATAGTGGCTGAGAGTTCTTTCAGAGAGAAACACACGTATTTCATCCTTCTGTAGAGACGGTTAGGGTTACGATTGGACCTAGGGTAGGGTTATGTTGAGGGCTAGGGTTAGAGAGACGGTTAGGGTTACGATTGGACCTAGGGTTAGGGTTATGTTGAGGGCTAGGGTTAGAGAGAAGGTTAGGGTTACTTTTGGACCTAGGGTTAGGGTTATGTTGAGGGCTAGGGTTAGAGATATGGTTAGGGTTACGATTGGACCTAGGGTTAGGGTTATGTTGAGGGCTAGGGTTAGAATTCCGGTTAGGGTTACACTTGAACCTAGGGTTAGCGTAACGTTGAGGGCTAGGCTTAGAGAGAAGGTTAGGGTTACAATTGGACCTAGGGTTAGGGTTATGTTGATGGCTAGGGTTAGAGATCCGGTTAGGGTTACGATTGGACCTAGGGTTAGGGTTATGTTGAGGGCTAGGATTAGAGATCATGTTAGTATTACGATTGGACATAGGGTTAGGGTTATGTTGAGGGCTAGGGTTAGAGAGAAGGTTAGGGTTACTTTTCGACCTAGGGTTAGGGTTATGTTGAGGGCTAGGGTTAGAGATCAGGTTAGTATTACGATTGGACCTAGGGTTAGGGTTATGTTTAGGGCTAGGGATACAGATCCGGTTTGGGTTACGATTGGACCTAGGGTTAGGGTTATGTTGAGGGCTAGGGTTAGTGATCAGGTTAGTATTACGATTGGACCTAAGGTTAAGGTTATGTTGAGGGCTAGGGTTCAGATCCGGTTAGGGTTACGATTGGACCTAGGGTTAGCGTAACGTTGAGGGCTAGGGTTAGAGAGACGGTTAGGGTTACGATTGGACCTAGGGTTAGGGTTATGTTGAGGTCTAGGATTAGAGATATGGTTAGGGTTATGATTGGACCTAGGGTTATGGTTATGTATAGGGCTAGGGGTAGAGATCAGGTTAGGGTTACGATTGGACCTAGGGTTAGGGTTATGTTGAGGGCTAGGGTTAGAGAGAAGGTTAGGGTTACTATTGGACGTAGGGTTAGCATTATGTTGAGGGCTAGGGTTAGAGATCCGGTTAGTATTACGATTGGACCTAGGGTTAGGGTTATGTTGAGGGCTAGGGTTACAGATCCGGTTAGGGTTACGATTGGACCTAGGGTTAGGGTTATGTTGAGGGCTAGGGTTAGACATCCGGTTAGGGTTACTATTGGTCGTAGGGTTAGGGTTATGTTGAGGGCTAGGGTTAGAGATCCGGTTAGTATTACGATTGGACCTAGGGTTAGGGTTATGTTGAGGGCTAGGGTTACAGATCCGGTTAGGGTTACGATTTGACCTAGGGTTAGGGTTATGTTTAGGGCTAGGGTTAGAGATCCGGTTAGGGTTACTATTGGACGTAGGGTTAGGGTTATGTTGAGGGCTAGGGTTAGAGATCCGGTTAGGGTTACGGTTGGACCTAGGGTTAGGGTTATGTTGAGGGCTAGGGTTAGAGATCCGGTTAGGATTACTATTGGACGTAGGGTTAGGGTTATGTTGAGGGCTAGGGTTAGAGATCCGGTTAGTATTACGATTGGACCTAGGGTTAGGGTTATGTTGAGGGCTAGGGTTACAGATCCGGTTAGGGTTACGATGTGACCTAGGGTTAGGGTTATGTTTAGGGCTAGGGTTAGAGATCCGGTTAGGGTTACGGTTGGGCCTAGGGTTAGGGTTATGTTGAGGGCTAGGGTTAGAGATCAGGTTAGGGTTAAGATTGGACCTAGGGTTATAGTGATGTTGAGGGCTAGGGTATTCCAGCAGTGAAAACACACATTTCTATAAAGACTTTGAAGCAGCAAGCTAAAGCCTTGTGGCTGAGTGTTCTTTCATAGAGAAATATGCATTTCATCCTTCTGGAGTGAATTTTCATGCTGGAGTTCATATGCATTTTATACTGTGCAGAATGTAGCTACCTGCTGGGGGTTGTGTCATAGAAGCACCTTTTCTGCAGGAGCTTATTGGAACATTCATTGTTTGGCTAAGTTATTTAGGGTTGGTTTTGGAAGGTCTTTCAACCTTGGCCAAATCCCGCTTCGTACGCAAGTTTATAATAGCACTGTTTCCAAGTGTCCACAAAGAGCTGCTGCTTGAAACTGTCCACATGCACATCTCGTATACTGGTGTGCTCGTTTCACTACCTGGATTTTGGTTTCCTCTTCTTTCTTTGAAATGACAAGTCTTCATTCAGCATTCTACACACACCTTGTACCAGCTTCAGTTTGAAGCATGTTGGTGCTCTCAAAACGCTGTGTAACCTATGTAGAGTGTGTTACTCTCCAGCACTGAATACACAACTTAGAGCTCCTTTCACCACAGACACGCAAACACATCTTTTTGTGAAAGTCCTACTTCAGGTCCCTTGGAAATGTAAGGGTTTCATGGAGAACATGAAGTCAATCATGCTTTTGCACTCTACTACCAATAGAAATGACCTCTTGTACATGCCTGACTGAGTTTCACTGCAAAATGCCCTTGTTTTCTGGTTTCTTGAATGTTCTCAACACATTAGGAGAAAGAGCGTGTTTGAGCAAGATCGATGCAGTGTGCGTTTCCCTAGATTTCAAGTGATTTGGGAAATATAATCCTTATTTTTCCACATTGTGAAAGAAACATGAGGCTTGCAAGAGATTGAAAAAATGCATCCCAAAACGTACTCCAGCGGTGAAAGCACACGTTTCTACAAAGACTTTGAAGTAGCAAGTAAAAGCCAATGGCTGAGTGTTCTTTCAGAGAGAAACATACACATTTCATCCTTCTGGAGTGAATTTTCAGCCTGGAATTCATATGCATTTGTACCGTGCAGAATGTAACTACCTGCTCGGGGGTTGTGTCATAGAAGCAACTTTCCTGCAGGAGCTTATTGGAACATTCATTGTTTGGCTAACTTCTTTGGGTTGGTTTTGGAAGGTCTTTCAACTTTAGCCAAATCCGCTTTCTTACGAAATTTTTTCACAGCCCTGTTTCCAAGAGCCCACAAAGAACTGCTGCTTAAAACTCTCCACATGCACATCTCCCATACTGGTGTGCTCGTTTCACTACCTGGATTTTGGTTTCCTCTTCTTTCTTTGAAATTACAAGCCCTCTTTCTGCATGCTACACACACCTTGTAGCAGTTTCAGTTTGCAGCATATTGGTGCTCTTAAAACGCTGAGTAACCTGTGTAGAGTGTGTCAATCTCCAGCACTGAATACACAACTTAGAGCTCCTTTCACCACAGACACGCAAACACATCTTTTTGTAAAAGTCCTACTTCTTTACTCTTGGAAATGTAAGGGTTTCATCGAGAACTTGAAGTCAATCATGCTTTTGCACTCTGCAACCAATAGGAATGAACTCTTGTACATACCCGTCTGAATTTCAGTGCAAAATGCCCTTCTTTTCTGGTTTGTTGAAAGTTCACAACACATTAGGAGATAGAGCGTGTTTGAAGAAGACTGATGCAGTGTGCGTTTTCCTTTATTTCTTGTGATTTGGGAAACATAATCCGTGATTTTCCACATTGTCTAAGAAACAACATGAGGCTTGCAAGAGATTGAAACAATGCATCCTAAAACTTATTCCAGCAGTGAAAACACACGGTTCTACAAAGACTTGGAAGGAGCAAGCAAAAGAATAGTGGCTGAGTGTCCTTTCAGAGAGAAACACATGCATTTCATCCTTCTGGAGTGAGTTTTCTTGCTGGAATTCATATGCATTTTGTACTGTGCAGAATGTAGCTACCTGCTCGGGGGTTGTGTCATAGATGCACCTTTCCTGTAGGAGCTTATTGGAACTTTCATTGTTTGGCTAAGTTATTTAGGGTTGGTTTTGGAAGGTCTTTCAACTTTGGCCAAATCCGCTTTGTACGAAAGTTTTTCACAGCCCTGTTTCCAAGTGTCCACAAAGAGCTGCTGCTTGAAAGTGTCCACATGCACATCTCCCATACTGGTGTGCTCGTTTCACTACCTGGATTTTGGTTTCCTCTTCTTTCTTTGAAATGACAAGTCTTCATTCAGCATGCTACACACAGCTTGTAGCAGTTTCAGTTTGAAGCATGTTGGTGCTCTCAAAACGCTGTGTATCCTGGGTAGAGTGTGTCACTCTACAGCACTGAATACACAACTTAGAGCTCCTTTCAACACAGACACGCAAACACGTCTTTTTGGGAAAGTCCTAACTCAGGTAAATTGGAAATGTAAGGGTTTCATCGAAAACATGAAGACAATCATGCTTTTGAACTCTGCAACCGAAAGAAATGGCTTTTTGTACATGCCATTCTGAATTTCACTGCAAAATGCCCTTCTTTTCTGGTTTGTTGAAAGTTCAAAACACTTTAGGAAATAGAACGTGTTTGAAGAAGACTGATGCAGTGTGCGTTTTCCTGGATTTCAAGTGATTCGGGATACATACTCCTTGTTTTTCCACATTGTCTAAGAAACAACATGAGGCTTGCAAGAGATTGAAAAAATGCATCCTAAAACTTATGCCTGCAGTGAAAACACACGTTTCTACAAAGACTTGGAAGGAGCAAGCAAAAGAATAGTGGCTGAGAGTTCTTTCAGAGAGAAACACACGTATTTCATCCTTCTGTAGAGACGGTTAGGGTTACGATTGGACCTAGGGTAGGGTTATGTTGAGGGCTAGGGTTAGAGAGACGGTTAGGGTTACGATTGGACCTAGGGTTAGGGTTATGTTGAGGGCTAGGGTTAGAGAGAAGGTTAGGGTTACTTTTGGACCTAGGGTTAGGGTTATGTTGAGGGCTAGGGTTAGAGATATGGTTAGGGTTACGATTGGACCTAGGGTTAGGGTTATGTTGAGGGCTAGGGTTAGAGTTCCGGTTAGGGTTACACTTGAACCTAGGGTTAGCGTAACGTTGAGGGCTAGGCTTAGAGAGAAGGTTAGGGTTACAATTGGACCTAGGGTTAGGGTTATGTTGATGGCTAGGGTTAGAGATCCGGTTAGGGTTACGATTGGACCTAGGGTTAGGGTTATGTTGAGGGCTAGGATTAGAGATCATGTTAGTAATACGATTGGACATACGGTTAGGGTTATGTTGAGGGCTAGGGTTAGAGAGAAGGTTAGGGTTACTTTTGGACCTAGGGTTATGGTTATGTTGAGGGCTAGGGTTAGAGATCAGGTTAGTATTACGATTGGACCTAGGGTTAGGGTTATGTTTAGGGCTAGGGATACAGATCCGGTTAGGGTTACGATTGGACCTAGGGTTAGGGTTATGTTGAGGGCTAGGGTTAGTGATCAGGTTAGTATTACGATTGGACCTAAGGTTAAGGTTATGTTGAGGGCTAGGGTTCAGATCCTGTTAGGGTTACGATTGGACCTAGGGTTAGGGTTATGTTGTGGTCTAGGGTTAGAGATATGGTTAGGGTTATGATTGGACCTAGGGTTAGGGTTATGTATAGGGCTAGGGTTAGAGATCAGGTTAGGGTTACGATTGGACCTAGGGTTAGGGTTATGTTGAGGGCTAGGGTTAGAGAGAAGGTTAGGGTTACTATTGGACGTAGGGTTAGCGTTATGTTGAGGGCTAGGGTTAGAGATCCGGTTAGTATTACGATTGGACCTAGGGTTAGGGTTATGTTGAGGGCTAGGGTTACAGATCCGGTTAGGGTTACGATTGGACCTAGGGTTAGGGTTATGTTTAGGGCTAGGGTTAGAGATCCGTTTAGGGTTACTATTGGTCGTAGGGTTAGGGTTATGTTAAGGGCTAGGGTTAGAGATCCGGTTAGTATTACGAATGGACCTAGGGTTAGGGTTATGTTGAGGGCTAGGGTTACAGATCCGGTTAGGGTTACGATTTGACCTAGGGTTAGGGTTATGTTTAGGGCTAGGGTTAGAGATCCGGTTAGGGTTACTATTGGACTTAGGGTTAGGGTTATGTTGAGGGCTAGGGTTAGAGATCCGGTTAGGGTTACGGTTGGACCTAGGGTTAGGGTTATGTTGAGGGCTAGGGTTAGAGATCAGGTTAGGGTTAAGAGTGGACCTAGGGTTATAGTGATGTTGAGGGCTAGGGTATTCCAGCAGTGAAAACACACATTTCTATAAAGACTTTGAAGCAGCAAGCTAAAGCCTTGTGGCTGAGTGTTCTTTCATAGAGAAACATGCATTTCATCCTTCTGGAGTGAATTTTCATGCTGGAGTTCATATGCATTTTATACTGTGCAGAATGTAGCTACCTGCTGGGGGTTGTGTCATAGAAGCACCTTTTCTGCAGGAGCTTATTGGAACATTCATTGTTTGGCTAAGTTATTTAGGGTTGGT
Organism: Miniopterus natalensis; assembly: GCF_054644295.1. NCBI lineage: Eukaryota > Metazoa > Chordata > Mammalia > Chiroptera > Miniopteridae > Miniopterus > Miniopterus natalensis. Next base: position 84,505,070 of record NC_142088.1, read on the forward strand.
TTTGGAAGGTCTTTCAACCTTGGCCAAATCCCGCTTCGTACGCAAGTTTATAATAGCACTGTTTCCAAGTGTCCACAAAGAGCTGCTGCTTGAAACTGTCCACATGCACATCTCGTATACTGGTGTGCTCGTTTCACTACCTGGATTTTGGTTTCCTCTTCTTTCTTTGAAATGACAAGTCTTCATTCAGCATTCTACACACACCTTGTACCAGCTTCAGTTTGAAGCATGTTGGTGCTCTCAAAGCGCTGTGTAACTTATGTAGAGTGTGTTACTCTCCAGCACTGAATACACAACTTAGAGCTCCTTTCACCACAGACACGCAAACACATCTTTTTGTGAAAGTCCTACTTCAGGTCCCTTGGAAATGTAAGGGTTTCATGGAGAACATGAAGTCTATCATGGTTTTGCACTCTACTACCAATAGAAATGACCTCTTGTACATGCCTGACTGAGTTTCACTGCAAAATGCCCTTGTTTTCTGGTTTCTTGAATGTTCTCAACACATTAGGAGAAAGAGCGTGTTTGAGCAAGATCGATGCAGTGTGCGTTTCCCTAGATTTCAAGTGATTTGGGAAATATAATCCTTATTTTTCCACATTGTGAAAGAAACATGAGGCTTGCAAGAGATTGAAAAAATGCATCCCAAAACGTACTCCAGCGGTGAAAGCACACGTTTCTACAAAGACTTTGAAGTAGCAAGTAAAAGCCAATGGCTGAGTGTTCTTTCAGAGAGAAACATACACATTTCATCCTTCTGGAGTGAATTTTCAGCCTGGAATTCATATGCATTTGTACCGTGCAGAATGTAACTACCTGCTCGGGGGTTGTGTCATAGAAGCAACTTTCCTGCAGGAGCTTATTGGAACATTCATTGTTTGGCTAACTTCTTTGGGTTGGTTTTGGAAGGTCTTTCAACTTTAGCCAAATCCGCTTTCTTACGAAATTTTTTCACAGCCCTGTTTCCAAGAGCCCACAAAGAACTGCTGCTTAAAACTCTCCACATGCACATCTCCCATACTGGTGTGCTCGTTTCACTACCTGGATTTTGGTTTCCTCTTCTTTCTTTGAAATTACAAGCCCTCTTTCTGCATGCTACACACACCTTGTAGCAGTTTCAGTTTGCAGCATATTGGTGCTCTTAAAACGCTGAGTAACCTGTGTAGAGTGTGTCAATCTCCAGCACTGAATACACAACTTAGAGCTCCTTTCACCACAGACACGCAAACACATCTTTTTGTAAAAGTCCTACTTCTTTACTCTTGGAAATGTAAGGGTTTCATCGAGAACTTGAAGTCAATCATGCTTTTGCACTCTGCAACCAATAGGAATGAACTCTTGTACATACCCGTCTGAATTTCAGTGCAAAATGCCCTTCTTTTCTGGTTTGTTGAAAGTTCACAACACATTAGGAGATAGAGCGTGTTTGAAGAAGACTGATGCAGTGTGCGTTTTCCTTTATTTCTTGTGATTTGGGAAACATATTCCGTGATTTTCCACATTGTCTAAGAAACAACATGAGGCTTGCAAGAGATTGAAACAATGCATCCTAAAACTTATTCCAGCAGTGAAAACACACGGTTCTACAAAGACTTGGAAGGAGCAAGCAAAAGAATAGTGGCTGAGTGTCCTTTCAGAGAGAAACACATGCATTTCATCCTTCTGGAGTGAGTTTTCTTGCTGGAATTCATATGCATTTTGTACTGTGCAGAATGTAGCTACCTGCTCGGGGGTTGTGTCATAGATGCACCTTTCCTGCAGGAGCTTATTGGAACTTTCATTGTTTGGCTGTTATTTAGGGTTGGTTTTGGAAGGTCTTTCAACTTTGGCCAAATCCGCTTTGTACGAAAGTTTTTCACAGCCCTGTTTCCAAGTGTCCACAAAGAGCTGCTGCTTGAAAGTGTCCACATGCACATCTCCCATACTGGTGTGCTCGTTTCACTACCTGGATTTTGGTTTCCTCTTCTTTCTTTGAAATGACAAGTCTTCATTCAGCATGCTACACACAGCTTGTAGCAGTTTCAGTTTGAAGCATGTTGGTGCTCTCAAAACGCTGTGTATCCTGTGTAGAGTGTGTCACTCTACAGCACTGAATACACAACTTAGAGCTCCTTTCAACACAGACACGCAAACACGTCTTTTTGGGAAAGTCCTAACTCAGGTAAATTGGAAATGTAAGGGTTTCATCGAAAACATGAAGACAATCATGCTTTTGAACTCTGCAACCGAAAGAAATGGCTTTTTGTACATGCCATTCTGAATTTCACTGCAAAATGCCCTTCTTTTCTGGTTTGTTGAAAGTTCAAAACACTTTAGGAAATAGAACGTGTTTGAAGAAGACTGATGCAGTGTGCGTTTTCCTGGATTTCAAGTGATTCGGGATACATACTCCTTGTTTTTCCACATTGTCTAAGAAACAACATGAGGCTTGCAAGAGATTGAAAAAATGCATCCTAAAACTTATGCCTGCAGTGAAAACACACGTTTCTACAAAGACTTGGAAGGAGCAAGCAAAAGAATAGTGGCTGAGAGTTCTTTCAGAGAGATACACACGTATTTCATCCTTCTGTAGTGACGGTTAGGGTTACGATTGGACCTAGGGTAGGGTTATGTTGAGGGCTAGGGTTAGAGAGAAGGTTAGGGTTACTTTTGGACCTAGGGTTAGGGTTATGTTGAGGGCTAGGGTTAGAGATATGGTTAGGGTTACGATTGGACCTAGGGTTAGGGTTATGTTGAGGGCTAGGGTTAGAGTTCCGGTTAGGGTTACACTTGAACCTAGGGTTAGCGTAACTTTGAGGGCTAGGCTTAGAGAGAAGGTTAGGGTTACAATTGGACCTAGGGTTAGGGTTATGTTGATGGCTAGGGTTAGAGATCCGGTTAGGGTTACGATTGGACCTAGGGTTAGGGTTATGTTGAGGGCTAGGATTAGAGATCATCTTAGTATTACGATTGGACATAGGGTTAGGGTTATGTTGAGGGCTAGGGTTAGAGAGAAGGTTAGGGTTACTTTTGGACCTAGGGTTAGGGTTATGTTGAGGGCTAGGGTTAGAGATCAGGTTAGTATTACGATTGGACCTAGGGTTAGGGTTATGTTTAGGGCTAGGGATACAGATCCGGTTAGGGTTACGATTGGACCTAGGGTTAGGGTTATGTTGAGGGCTAGGGTTAGTGATCAGGTTAGTATTACGATTGGACCTAAGGTTAAGGTTATGTTGAGGGCTAGGGTTCAGATCCGGTTAGGGTTACGATTGGACCTAGGGTTAGCGTAACGTTGAGGGCTAGGGTTAGAGAGACGGTTAGGGTTACGATTGGACCTAGGGTTAGGGTTATGTTGAGGTCTAGGATTAGAGATATGGTTAGGGTTATGATTGGACCTATGGTTATGGTTATGTATAGGGCTAGGGTTAGAGATCAGGTTAGGGTTACGATTGGACCTAGGGTTAGGGTTATGTTGAGGGCTAGGGTTAGAGAGAAGGTTAGGGTTACTATTGGACGTAGGGTTAGGGTTATGTTGAGGGCTAGGGTTAGAGATCCGGTTAGTATTACGATTGGACCTAGGGTTAGGGTTATGTTGAGGGCTAGGGTTACAGATCCGGTTAGGGTTACGATTGGACCTAGGGTTAGGGTTATGTTGAGGGCTAGGGTTAGACATCCGGTTAGGGTTACTATTGGTCGTAGGGTTAGGGTTATGTTGAGGGCTAGGGTTAGAGATCCGGTTAGTATTACGATTGGACCTAGGGTTAGGGTTATGTTGAGGGCTAGGGTTACAGATCCGGTTAGGGTTACGATTTGACCTAGGGTTAGGGTTATGTTTAGGGCTAGGGTTAGAGATCCGGTTAGGGTTACTATTGGACGTAGGGTTAGGGTTATGTTGAGGGCTAGGGTTAGAGATCCGGTTAGGGTTACGGTTGGACCTAGGGTTAGGGTTATGTTGAGGGCTAGGGTTAGAGATCCGGTTAGGATTACTATTGGACGTAGGGTTAGGGTTATGTTGAGGGCTAGGGTTAGAGATCCGGTTAGTATTACGATTGGACCTAGGGTTAGGGTTATGTTGAGGGCTAGGGTTACAGATCCGGTTAGGGTTACGATGTGACCTAGGGTTAGGGTTATGTTTAGGGCTAGGGTTAGAGATCCGGTTAGGGTTACGGTTGGGCCTAGGGTTAGGGTTATGTTGAGGGCTAGGGTTAGAGATCAGGTTAGGGTTAAGATTGGACCTAGGGTTATAGTGATGTTGAGGGCTAGGGTATTCCAGCAGTGAAAACACACATTTCTATAAAGACTTTGAAGCAGCAAGCTAAAGCCTTGTGGCTGAGTGTTCTTTCATAGAGAAACATGCATTTCATCCTTCTGGAGTGAATTTTCATGCTGGAGTTCATATGCATTTTATACTGTGCAGAATGTAGCTACCTGCTGGGGGTTGTGTCATAGAAGCACCTTTTCTGCAGGAGCTTATTGGAACATTCATTGTTTGGCTAAGTTATTTAGGGTTGGTTTTGGAAGGTCTTTCAACCTTGGCCAAATCCCGCTTCGTACGCAAGTTTATAATAGCACTGTTTCCAAGTGTCCACAAAGAGCTGCTGCTTGAAACTGTCCACATGCACATCTCGTATACTGGTGTGCTCGTTTCACTACCTGGATTTTGGTTTCCTCTTCTTTCTTTGAAATGACAAGTCTTCATTCAGCATTCTACACACACCTTGTACCAGCTTCAGTTTGAAGCATGTTGGTGCTCTCAAAACGCTGTGTAACCTATGTAGAGTGTGTTACTCTCCAGCACTGAATACACAACTTAGAGCTCCTTTCACCACAGACACGCAAACACATCTTTTTGTGAAAGTCCTACTTCAGGTCCCTTGGAAATGTAAGGGTTTCATGGAGAACATGAAGTCAATCATGCTTTTGCACTCTACTACCAATAGAAATGACCTCTTGTACATGCCTGACTGAGTTTCACTGCAAAATGCCCTTGTTTTCTGGTTTCTTGAATGTTCTCAACACATTAGGAGAAAGAGCGTGTTTGAGCAAGATCGATGCAGTGTGCGTTTCCCTAGATTTCAAGTGATTTGGGAAATATAATCCTTATTTTTCCACATTGTGAAAGAAACATGAGGCTTGCAAGAGATTGAAAAAATGCATCCCAAAACGTACTCCAGCGGTGAAAGCACACGTTTCTACAAAGACTTTGAAGTAGCAAGTAAAAGCCAATGGCTGAGTGTTCTTTCAGAGAGAAACATACACATTTCATCCTTCTGGAGTGAATTTTCAGCCTGGAATTCATATGCATTTGTACCGTGCAGAATGTAACTACCTGCTCGGGGGTTGTGTCATAGAAGCAACTTTCCTGCAGGAGCTTATTGGAACATTCATTGTTTGGCTAACTTCTTTGGGTTGGTTTTGGAAGGTCTTTCAACTTTAGCCAAATCCGCTTTCTTACGAAATTTTTTCACAGCCCTGTTTCCAAGAGCCCACAAAGAACTGCTGCTTAAAACTCTCCACATGCACATCTCCCATACTGGTGTGCTCGTTTCACTACCTGGATTTTGGTTTCCTCTTCTTTCTTTGAAATTACAAGCCCTCTTTCTGCATGCTACACACACCTTGTAGCAGTTTCAGTTTGCAGCATATTGGTGCTCTTAAAACGCTGAGTAACCTGTGTAGAGTGTGTCAATCTCCAGCACTGAATACACAACTTAGAGCTCCTTTCACCACAGACACGCAAACACATCTTTTTGTAAAAGTCCTACTTCTTTACTCTTGGAAATGTAAGGGTTTCATCGAGAACTTGAAGTCAATCATGCTTTTGCACTCTGCAACCAATAGGAATGAACTCTTGTACATACCCGTCTGAATTTCAGTGCAAAATGCCCTTCTTTTCTGGTTTGTTGAAAGTTCACAACACATTAGGAGATAGAGCGTGTTTGAAGAAGACTGATGCAGTGTGCGTTTTCCTTTATTTCTTGTGATTTGGGAAACATATTCCGTGATTTTCCACATTGTCTAAGAAACAACATGAGGCTTGCAAGAGATTGAAACAATGCATCCTAAAACTTATTCCAGCAGTGAAAACACACGGTTCTACAAAGACTTGGAAGGAGCAAGCAAAAGAATAGTGGCTGAGTGTCCTTTCAGAGAGAAACACATGCATTTCATCCTTCTGGAGTGAGTTTTCTTGCTGGAATTCTTATGCATTTTGTACTGTGCAGAATGTAGCTACCTGCTCGGGGGTTGTGTCATAGATGCACCTTTCCTGTAGGAGCTTATTGGAACTTTCATTGTTTGGCTAAGTTATTTAGGGTTGGTTTTGGAAGGCCTTTCAACTTTGGCCAAATCCGCTTTGTACGAAAGTTTTTCACAGCCCTGTTTCCAAGTGTCCACAAAGAGCTGCTTCTTGAAAGTGTCCACATGCACATCTCCCATACTGGTGTGCTCGTTTCACTTCCTGGATTTTGGTTTCCTCTTCTTTCTTTGAAATGACAAGTCTTCATTCAGCATGCTACACACAGCTTGTAGCAGTTTCAGTTTGAAGCATGTTGGTGCTCTGAAAACGCTGTGTATCCTGGGTAGAGTGTGTCACTCTACAGCACTGAATACACAACTTAGAGCTCCATTCAACACAGACACGCAAACACGTCTTTTTGGGAAAGTCCTAACTCAGGTAAATTGGAAATGTAAGGGTTTCATCGAAAACATGAAGACAATCATGCTTTTGAACTCTGCAACGGAAAGAAATGGCTTTTTGTACATGCCATTCTGAATTTCACTGCAAAATGCCCTTCTTTTCTGGTTTGTTGAAAGTTCAAAACACTTTAGGAAATAGAACGTGTTTGAAGAAGACTGATGCAGTGTGCGTTTTCCTGGATTTCAAGTGATTCGGGATACATACTCCTTGTTTTTCCACATTGTCTAAGAAACAACATGAGGCTTGCAAGAGATTGAAAAAATGCATCCTAAAACTTATGCCTGCAGTGAAAACACACGTTTCTACAAAGACTTGGAAGGAGCAAGCAAAAGAATAGTGGCTGAGAGTTCTTTCAGAGAGAAACACACGTATTTCATCCTTCTGTAGAGACGGTTAGGGTTACGATTGGACCTAGGGTAGGGTTATGTTGAGGGCTAGGGTTAGAGAGACGGTTAGGGTTACGATTGGACCTAGGGTTAGGGTTATGTTGAGGGCTAGGGTTAGAGAGAAGGTTAGGGTTACTTTTGGACCTAGGGTTAGGGTTATGTGGAGGGCTAGGGTTAGAGATATGGTTAGGGTTACGATTGGACCTAGGGTTAGGGTTATGTTGAGGGCTAGGGTTAGAGAGAAGGTTAGGGTTACTTTTGGACCTAGGGTTAGGGTTATGTTGAGGGCTAGGGTTAGAGATATGGTTAGGGTTACGATTGGACCTAGGGTTAGGGTTATGTTGAGGGCTAGGGTTAGAGTTCCGGTTAGGGTTACACTTGAACCTAGGGTTAGCGTAACGTTGAGGGCTAGGCTTAGAGAGAAGGTTAGGGTTACAATTGGACCTAGGGTTAGGGTTATGTTGAGGGCTAGGGTTAGAGATCCGGTTAGGGTTACGATTGGACCTAGGGTTAGGGTTATGTTGAGGGCTAGGATTAGAGATCATGTTAGTATTACGATTGGACATAGGGTTAGGGTTATGTTGAGGGCTAGGGTTAGAGAGAAGGTTAGGGTTACTTTTGGACCTAGGGTTAGGGTTATGTTGAGGGCTAGGGTTAGAGATCAGGTTAGTATTACGATTGGACCTAGGGTTAGGGTTATGTTTAGGGCTACGGCTACAGATCCGGTTAGGGTTACGATTGGACCTAGGGTTAGGGTTATGTTGAGGGCTAGGGTTAGTGATCAGGTTAGTATTACGATTGGACCTAAGGTTAAGGTTATGTTGAGGGCTAGGGTTCAGATCCGGTTAGGGTTACGATTGGACCTAGGGTTAGCGTAACGTTGAGGTCTAGGGTTAGAGAGACGGTTAGGGTTACGATTGGACCTAGGGTTAGGGTTATGTTGAGGTCTAGGGTTAGAGATATGGTTAGGGTTATGATTGGACCTAGGGTTAGGGTTATGTATAGGGCTAGGGTTAGAGATCAGGTTAGGGTTACGATTGGACCTAGGGTTAGGGTTATGTTGAGGGCTAGGGTTAGAGAGAAGGTTAGGGTTACTATTGGACGTAGGGTTAGGGTTATGTTGAGGGCTAGGGTTAGAGATCCGGTTAGTATTACGATTGGACCTAGGGTTAGGGTTATGTTGAGGGCTAGGGTTACAGATCCGGTTAGGGTTACGATTGGACCTAGGGTTAGGGTTATGTTTAGGGCTAGGGTTAGAGATCCGGTTAGGGTTACTATTGGACGTAGGGTTAGGGTTATGTTGAGGGCTAGGTTTAGAGATCCGGTTGGTATTACGATTGGACCTAGGGTTAGGGTTATGTTGAGGGCTAGGGTTACAGATCCGGTTAGGGTTACGATTTGACCTAGGGTTAGGGTTATGTTTAGGGCTAGGGTTAGAGATCCGGTTAGGGTTACTATTGGACGTAGGGTTAGGGTTATGTTGAGGGCTAGGGTTAGAGATCCGTTTAGGGTTACGGTTGGACCTAGGGTTAGGGTTATGTTGAGGGCTAGGGTTAGAGATCAGGTTAGGGTTAAGAGTGGACCTAGGGTTATAGTGATGTTGAGGGCTAGGGTATTCCAGCAGTGAAAACACACATTTCTATAAAGACTTTGAAGCAGCAAGCTAAAGCCTTGTGGCTGAGTGTTCTTTCATAGAGAAACATGCATTTCATCCTTCTGGAGTGAATTTTCATGCTGGAGTTCATATGCATTTTATACTGTGCAGAATGTAGCTACCTGCTGGGGGTTGTGTCATAGAAGCACCTTTTCTGCAGGAGCTTATTGGAACATTCATTGTTTGGCTAAGTTATTTAGGGTTGGTTTTGGAAGGTCTTTCAACCTTGGCCAAATCCCGCTTCGTACGCAAGTTTATAATAGCACTGTTTCCAAGTGTCCACAAAGAGCTGCTGCTTGAAACTGTCCACATGCACATCTCGTATACTGGTGTGCTCGTTTCACTACCTGGATTTTGGTTTCCTCTTCTTTCTTTGAAATGACAAGTCTTCATTCAGCATTCTACACACACCTTGTACCAGCTTCAGTTTGAAGCATGTTGGTGCTCTCAAAACGCTGTGTAACCTATGTAGAGTGTGTTACTCTCCAGCACTGAATACACAACTTAGAGCTCCTTTCACCACAGACACGCAAACACATCTTTTTGTGAAAGTCCTACTTCAGGTCCCTTGGAAATGTAAGGGTTTCATGGAGAACATGAAGTCAATCATGCTTTTGCACTCTACTACCAATAGAAATGACCTCTTGTACATGCCTGACTGACTTTCACTGCAAAATGCCCTTGTTTTCTGGTTTCTTGAATGTTCTCAACACATTAGGAGAAAGAGCGTGTTTGAGCAAGATCGATGCAGTGTGCGTTTCCCTAGATTTCAAGTGATTTGGGAAATATAATCCTTATTTTTCCACATTGTGAAAGAAACATGAGGCTTGCAAGAGATTGAAAAAATGCATCCCAAAACGTACTCCAGCGGTGAAAGCACACGTTTCTACAAAGACTTTGAAGTAGCAAGTAAAAGCCAATGGCTGAGTGTTCTTTCAGAGAGAAACATACACATTTCATCCTTCTGGAGTGAATTTTCAGCCTGGAATTCATATGCATTTGTACCGTGCAGAATGTAACTACCTGCTCGGGGGTTGTGTCATAGAAGCAACTTTCCTGCAGGAGCTTATTGGAACATTCATTGTTTGGCTAACTTCTTTGGGTTGGTTTTGGAAGGTCTTTCAACTTTAGCCAAATCCGCTTTCTTACGAAATTTTTTCACAGCCCTGTTTCCAAGAGCCCACAAAGAACTGCTGCTTAAAACTCTCCACATGCACATCTCCCATACTGGTGTGCTCGTTTCACTACCTGGATTTTGGTTTCCTCTTCTTTCTTTGAAATTACAAGCCCTCTTTCTGCATGCTACACACACCTTGTAGCAGTTTCAGTTTGCAGCATATTGGTGCTCTTAAAACGCTGAGTAACCTGTGTAGAGTGTGTCAATCTCCAGCACTGAATACACAACTTAGAGCTCCTTTCACCACAGACACGCAAACACATCTTTTTGTAAAAGTCCTACTTCTTTACTCTTGGAAATGTAAGGGTTTCATCGAGAACTTGAAGTCAATCATGCTTTTGCACTCTGCAACCAATAGGAATGAACTCTTGTACATACACGTCTGAATTTCAGTGCAAAATGCCCTTCTTTTCTGGTTTGTTGAAAGTTCACAACACATTAGGAGATAGAGCGTGTTTGAAGAAGACTGATGCAGTGTGCGTTTTCCTTTATTTCTTGTGATTTGGGAAACATAATCCGTGATTTTCCACATTGTCTAAGAAACAACATGAGGCTTGCAAGAGATTGAAACAATGCATCCTAAAACTTATTCAGGCAGTGAAAACACACGGCTCTACAAAGACTTGGAAGGAGCAAGCAAAAGAATAGTGGCTGAGTGTCCTTTCAGAGAGAAACACATGCATTTCATCCTTCTGGAGTGAGTTTTCTTGCTGGAATTCATATGCATTTTGTACTGTGCAGAATGTAGCTACCTGCTCGGGGGTTGTGTCATAGATGCACCTTTCCTGTAGGAGCTTATTGGAACTTTCATTGTTTGGCTAAGTTATTTAGGGTTGGTTTTGGAAGGTCTTTCAACTTTGGCCAAATCCGCTTTGTACGAAAGTTTTTCACAGCCCTGTTTCCAAGTGTCCACAAAGAGCTGCTGCTTGAAAGTGTCCACATGCACATCTCCCATACTGGTGTGCTCGTTTCACTACCTGGATTTTGGTTTCCTCTTCTTTCTTTGAAATGACAAGTCTTCATTCAGCATGCTACACACAGCTTGTAGCAGTTTCAGTTTGAAGCATGTTGGTGCTCTGAAAACGCTGTGTATCCTGGGTAGAGTGTGTCACTCTACAGCACTGAATACACAACTTAGAGCTCCTTTCAACACAGACACGCAAACACGTCTTTTTGGGAAAGTCCTAACTCAGGTAAATTGGAAATGTAAGGGTTTCATCGAAAACATGAAGACAATCATGCTTTTGAACTCTGCAACCGAAAGAAATGGCTTTTTGTACATGCCATTCTGAATTTCACTGCAAAATGCCCTTCATTTCTGGTTTGTTGAAAGTTCAAAACACTTTAGGAAATAGAACGTGTTTGAAGAAGACTGATGCAGTGTGCGTTTTCCTGGATTTCAAGTGATTCGGGATACATACTCCTTGTTTTTCCACATTGTCTAAGAAACAACATGAGGCTTGCAAGAGATTGAAAAAATGCATCCTAAAACTTATGCCTGCAGTGAAAACACACGTTTCTACAAAGACTTGGAAGGAGCAAGCAAAAGAATAGTGGCTGAGAGTTCTTTCAGAGAGAAACACACGTATTTCATCCTTCTGTAGAGACGGTTAGGGTTACGATTGGACCTAGGGTAGGGTTATGTTGAGGGCTAGGGTTAGAGAGACGGTTAGGGTTACGATTGGACCTAGGGTTAGGGTTATGTTGAGGGCTAGGGTTAGAGAGAAGGTTAGGGTTACTTTTGGACCTAGGGTTAGGGTTATGTTGAGGGCTAGGGTTAGAGATATGGTTAGGGTTACGATTGGACCTAGGGTTAGGGTTATGTTGAGGGCTAGGGTTAGAGAGAAGGTTAGGGTTACTTTTGGACCTAGGGTTAGGGTTATGTTGAGGGCTAGGGTTAGAGATCCGGTTAGGGTTACGGTTGGACCTAGGGTTAGGGTTATGTTGAGGGCTAGGGTTAGAGAGAAGGTTAGGGTTACTTTTGGACCTAGGGTTAGGGTTATGTTGAGGGCTAGGGTTAGAGATATGGTTAGGGTTACGATTGGACCTAGGGTTAGGGTTATGTTGAGGGCTAGGGTTAGAGAGAAGGTTAGGGTTACTTTTGGACCTAGGGTTAGGGTTATGTTGAGGGCTAGGGTTAGAGATATGGTTAGGGTTACGATTGGACCTAGGGTTAGGGTTATGTTGAGGGCTAGGGTTAGAGTTCCGGTTAGGGTTACACTTGAACCTAGGGTTAGCGTAACGTTGAGGGCTAGGCTTAGAGAGAAGGTTAGGGTTACAATTGGACCTAGGGTTAGGGTTATGTTGAGGGCTAGGGTTAGAGATCCGGTTAGGGTTACGATTGGACCTAGGGTTAGGGTTATGTTGAGGGCTAGGATTAGAGATCATGTTAGTATTACGATTGGACATAGGGTTAGGGTTATGTTGAGGGCTAGGGTTAGAGAGAAGGTTAGGGTTACTTTTGGACCTAGGGTTAGGGTTATGTTGAGGGCTAGGGTTAGAGATCAGGTTAGTATTACGATTGGAGCTAGGGTTAGGGTTATGTTTAGGGCTAGGGATACAGATCTGGTTAGGGTTACGATTGGACCTAGGGTTAGGGTTATGTTGAGGGCTAGGGTTAGTGATCAGGTTAGTATTACGATTGGACCTAAGGTTAAGGTTATGTTTAGGGCTAGGGTTCAGATCCGGTTAGGGTTACGATTGGACCTAGGGTTAGCGTAACGTTGAGGTCTAGGGTTAGAGAGAAGGTTAGGGTTACGATTGGACCTAGGGTTAGGGTTATGTTGAGGTCTAGGGTTAGAGATATGGTTAGGGTTATGATTGGACATAGGGTTAGGGTTATGTATAGGGCTAGGGTTAGAGATCAGGTTAGGGTTACGATTGGACCTAGGGTTAGGGTTATGTTGAGGGCTAGGGTTAGAGAGAAGGTTAGTATTACGATTGGACCTAGGGTTAGGGTTATGTTGAGGGCTAGGGTTACAGATCCGGTTAGGGTTACGATTGGACCTAGGGTTAGGGTTATGTTTAGGGCTAGGGTTAGAGATCCGGTTAGGGTTACTATTGGACGTAGGGTTAGGGTTATGTTGAGGGCTAGGGTTAGATATCCGGTTAGTATTACGATTGGTCCTAGGTTTAGGGTTATGTTGAGGGCTAGGGTTACATATCCGGTTAGGGTTACGATTTGACCTAGGGTTAGGGTTATGTTTAGGGCTAGGGTTAGAGATCCGGTTAGGGTTACTATTGGACGTAGGGTTAGGGTTATGTTGAGGGCTAGGGTTAGAGATCCGGTTAGGGTTACGGTTGGACCTAGGGTTAGGGTTATGTTGAGGGCTAGGGTTAGAGATCAGGTTAGGGTTAAGAGTGGACCTAGGGTTATAGTGATGTTGAGGGCTAGGGTATTCCAGCAGTGAAAACACACATTTCTATAAAGACTTTGAAGCAGCAAGCTAAAGCCTTGTGGCTGAGTGTTCTTTCAGAGAGAAACATGCATTTCATCCTTCTGGAGTGAATTTTCATGCTGGAGTTCATATGCATTTTATACTGTGCAGAATGTAGCTACCTGCTGGGGGTTGTGTCATAGAAGCACCTTTTCTGCAGGAGCTTATTGGAACATTCATTGTTTGGCTAAGTTATTTAGGGTTGGTTTTGGAAGGTCTTTCAACCTTGGCCAAATCCCGCTTCGTACGCAAGTTTATAATAGCACTGTTTCCAAGTGTCCACAAAGAGCTGCTGCTTGAAACTGTCCACATGCACATCTCGTATACTGGTGTGCTCGTTTCACTACCTGGATTTTGGTTTCCTCTTCTTTCTTTGAAATGACAAGTCTTCATTCAGCATTCTACACACACCTTGTACCAGCTTCAGTTTGAATCATGTTGGTGCTCTCAAAACGCTGTGTAACCTATGTAGAGTGTGTTACTCTCCAGCACTGAATACACAACTTAGAGCTCCTTTCACCACAGACACGCAAACACATCTTTTTGTGAAAGTCCTACTTCAGGTCCCTTGGAAATGTAAGGGTTTCATGGAGAACATGAAGTCAATCATGCTTTTGCACTCTACTACCAATAGAAATGACCTCTTGTACATGCCTGACTGAGTTTCACTGCAAAATGCCCTTGTTTTCTGGTTTCTTGAATGTTCTCAACACATTAGGAGAAAGAGCGTGTTTGAGCAAGATCGATGCAGTGTGCGTTTCCCTAGATTTCAAGTGATTTGGGAAATATAATCCTTATTTTTCCACATTGTGAAAGAAACATGAGGCTTGCAAGAGATTGAAAAAATGCATCCCAAAACGTACTCCAGCGGTGAAAGCACACGTTTCTACAAAGACTTTGAAGTAGCAAGTAAAAGCCAATGGCTGAGTGTTCTTTCAGAGAGAAACATACACATTTCATCCTTCTGGAGTGAATTTTCAGCCTGGAATTCATATGCATTTGTACCGTGCAGAATGTAACTACCTGCTCGGGGGTTGTGTCATAGAAGCAACTTTCCTGCAGGAGCTTATTGGAACATTCATTGTTTGGCTAACTTCTTTGGGTTGGTTTTGGAAGGTCTTTCAACTTTAGCCAAATCCGCTTTCTTACGAAATTTTTTCACAGCCCTGTTTCCAAGAGCCCACAAAGAACTGCTGCTTAAACTCTCCACATGCACATCTCCCATACTGGTGTGCTCGTTTCACTACCTGGATTTTGGTTTCCTCTTCTTTCTTTGAAATTACAAGCCCTCTTTCTGCATGCTACACACACCTTGTAGCAGTTTCAGTTTGCAGCATATTGGTGCTCTTAAAACGCTGAGTAACCTGTGTAGAGTGTGTCAATCTCCAGCACTGAATACACAACTTAGAGCTCCTTTCACCACAGACACGCAAACACATCTTTTTGTAAAAGTCCTACTTCTTTACTCTTGGAAATGTAAGGGTTTCATCGAGAACTTGAAGTCAATCATGCTTTTGCACTCTGCAACCAATAGGAATGAACTCTTGTACATACCCGTCTGAATTTCAGTGCAAAATGCCCTTCTTTTCTGGTTTGTTGAAAGTTCACAACACATTAGGAGATAGAGCGTGTTTGAAGAAGACTGATGCAGTGTGCGTTTTCCTTTATTTCTTGTGATTTGGGAAACATAATCCGTGATTTTCCACATTGTCTAAGAAACAACATGAGGCTTGCAAGAGATTGAAACAATGCATCCTAAAACTTATTCCAGCAGTGAAAACACACGGTTCTACAAAGACTTGGAAGGAGCAAGCAAAAGAATAGTGGCTGAGTGTCCTTTCAGAGAGAAACACATGCATTTCATCCTTCTGGAGTGAGTTTTCTTGCTGGAATTCATATGCATTTTGTACTGTGCAGAATGTAGCTACCTGCTCGGGGGTTGTGTCATAGATGCACCTTTCCTGTAGGAGCTTATTGGAACTTTCATTGTTTGGCTAAGTTATTTAGGGTTGGTTTTGGAAGGTCTTTCAACTTTGGCCAAATCCGCTTTGTACGAAAGTTTTTCACAGCCCTGTTTCCAAGTGTCCACAAAGAGCTGCTGCTTGAAAGTGTCCACATGCACATCTCCCATACTGGTGTGCTCGTTTCACTACCTGGATTTTCGTTTCCTCTTCTTTCTTTGAAATGACAAGTCTTCATTCAGCATGCTACACACAGCTTGTAGCAGTTTCAGTTTGAAGCATGTTGGTGCTCTCAAAACGCTGTGTATCCTGGGTAGAGTGTGTCACTCTACAGCACTGAATACACAACTTAGAGCTCCTTTCAACACAGACACGCAAACACGTCTTTTTGGGAAAGTCCTAACTCAGGTAAATTGGAAATGTAAGGGTTTCATCGAAAACATGAAGACAATCATGCTTTTGAACTCTGCAACCGAAAGAAATGGCTTTTTGTACATGCCATTCTGAATTTCACTGCAAAATGCCCTTCTTTTCTGGTTTGTTGAAAGTTCAAAACACTTTAGGAAATAGAACGTGTTTGAAGAAGACTGATGCAGTGTGCGTTTTCCTGGATTTCAAGTGATTCGGGATACATACTCCTTGTTTTTCCACATTGTCTAAGAAACAACATGAGGCTTGCAAGAGATTGAAAAAATGCATCCTAAAACTTATGCCTGGAGTGAAAACACACGTTTCTACAAAGACTTGGAAGGAGCAAGCAAAAGAATAGTGGCTGAGAGTTCTTTCAGAGAGAAACACACGTATTTCATCCTTCTGTAGAGACGGTTAGGGTTACGATTGGACCTAGGTAGGGTTATGTTGAGGGCTAGGGTTAGAGAGACGGTTAGGGTTACGATTGGACCTAGGGTTAGGGTTATGTTGAGGGCTAGGGTTAGAGAGAAGGTTAGGGTTACTTTTGGACCTAGGGTTAGGGTTATGTTGAGGGCTAGGGTTAGAGATATGGTTAGGGTTACGATTGGACCTAGGGTTAGGGTTATGTTGAGGGCTAGGGTTAGAGAGAAGGTTAGGGTTACTTTTGGACCTAGGGTTAGGGTTATGTTGAGGGCTAGGGTTAGAGATCCGGTTAGGGTTACGGTTGGACCTAGGGTTAGGGTTATGTTGAGGGCTAGGGTTAGAGATCAGGTTAGGGTTAAGATTGGACCTAGGGTTATAGTGATGTTGAGGGCTAGGGTATTCCAGCAGTGAAAACACACATTTCTATAAAGACTTTGAAGCAGCAAGCTAAAGCCTTGTGGCTGAGTGTTCTTTCATAGAGAAACATGCATTTCATCCTTCTGGAGTGAATTTTCATGCTGGAGTTCATATGCATTTTATACTGTGCAGAATGTAGCTACCTGCTGGGGGTTGTGTCATAGAAGCACCTTTTCTGCAGGAGCTTATTGGAACATTCATTGTTTGGCTAAGTTATTTAGGGTTGGTTTTGGAAGGTCTTTCAACCTTGGCCAAATCCCGCTTGGTACGCAAGTTTTTAATACCGCTGTTTCCAAGTGTCCAAAAAGAGCTGCTGCTTGAAACTGTCCACATGCACATCTCATATACTGGTGTGCTCGTTTCACTACCTGGATTTTGGTTTCCTCTTCTTTCTTTGAAATGACAAGTCTTCATTCAGCATTCTACACACACCTTGTACCAGCTTCAGTTTGAAGCATGTTGGTGCTCTCAAAACGCTGTGTAACCTATGTAGAGTGTGTTACTCTCCAGCACTGAATACACAACTTAGAGCTCCTTTCACCACAGACACGCAAACACATCTTTTTGTGAAAGTCCTACTTCAGGTCCCTTGGAAATGTAAGGGTTTCATGGAGAACATGAAGTCAATCATGCTTTTGCACTCTACTACCAATAGAAATGACCTCTTGTACATGCCTGACTGAGTTTCACTGCAAAATGCCCTTGTTTTCTGGTTTCTTGAATGTTCTCAACACATTAGGAGAAAGAGCGTGTTTGAGCAAGATCGATGCAGTGTGCGTTTCCCTAGATTTCAAGTGATTTGGGAAATATAATCCTTATTTTTCCACATTGTGAAAGAAACATGAGGCTTGCAAGAGATTGAAAAAATGCATCCCAAAACGTACTCCAGCGGTGAAAGCACACGTTTCTACAAAGACTTTGAAGTAGCAAGTAAAAGCCAATGGCTGAGTGTTCTTTCAGAGAGAAACATACACATTTCATCCTTCTGGAGTGAATTTTCAGCCTGGAATTCATATGCATTTGTACCGTGCAGAATGTAACTACCTGCTCGGGGGTTGTGTCATAGAAGCAACTTTCCTGCAGGAGCTTATTGGAACATTCATTGTTTGGCTAACTTCTTTGGGTTGGTTTTGGAAGGTCTTTCAACTTTAGCCAAATCCGCTTTCTTACGAAATTTTTTCACAGCCCTGTTTCCAAGAGCCCACAAAGAACTGCTGCTTAAAACTCTCCACATGCACATCTCCCATACTGGTGTGCTCGTTTCACTACCTGGATTTTGGTTTCCTCTTCTTTCTTTGAAATTACAAGCCCTCTTTCTGCATGCTACACACACCTTGTAGCAGTTTCAGTTTGCAGCATATTGGTGCTCTTAAAACGCTGAGTAACCTGTGTAGAGTGTGTCAATCTCCAGCACTGAATACACAACTTAGAGCTCCTTTCACCACAGACACGCAAACACATCTTTTTGTAAAAGTCCTACTTCTTTACTCTTGGAAATGTAAGGGTTTCATCGAGAACTTGAAGTCAATCATGCTTTTGCACTCTGCAACCAATAGGAATGAACTCTTGTACATACCCGTCTGAATTTCAGTGCAAAATGCCCTTCTTTTCTGGTTTGTTGAAAGTTCACAACACATTAGGAGATAGAGCGTGTTTGAAGAAGACTGATGCAGTGTGCGTTTTCCTTTATTTCTTGTGATTTGGGAAACATAATCCGTGATTTTCCACATTGTCTAAGAAACAACATGAGGCTTGCAAGAGATTGAAACAATGCATCCTAAAACTTATTCCAGCAGTGAAAACACACGGTTCTACAAAGACTTGGAAGGAGCAAGCAAAAGAATAGTGGCTGAGTGTCCTTTCAGAGAGAAACACATGCATTTCATCCTTCTGGAGTGAGTTTTCTTGCTGGAATTCATATGCATTTTGTACTGTGCAGAATGTAGCTACCTGCTCGGGGGTTGTGTCATAGATGCACCTTTCCTGTAGGAGCTTATTGGAACTTTCATTGTTTGGCTAAGTTATTTAGGGTTGGTTTTGGAAGGTCTTTCAACTTTGGCCAAATCCGCTTTGTACGAAAGTTTTTCACAGCCCTGTTTCCAAGTGTCCACAAAGAGCTGCTGCTTGAAAGTGTCCACATGCACATCTCCCATACTGGTGTGCTCGTTTCACTACCTGGATTTTGTTTTCCTCTTCTTTCTTTGAAATGACAAGTCTTCATTCAGCATGCTACACACAGCTTGTAGCAGTTTCAGTTTGAAGCATGTTGGTGCTCTCAAAACGCTGTGTATCCTGGGTAGAGTGTGTCACTCTACAGCACTGAATACACAACTTAGAGCTCCTTTCAACACAGACACGCAAACACGTCTTTTTGGGAAAGTCCTAACTCAGGTAAATTGGAAATGTAAGGGTTTCATCGAAAACATGAAGACAATCATGCTTTTGAACTCTGCAACCGAAAGAAATGGCTTTTTGTACATGCCATTCTGAATTTCACTGCAAAATGCCCTTCTTTTCTGGTTTGTTGAAAGTTCAAAACACTTTAGGAAATAGAACGTGTTTGAAGAAGACTGATGCAGTGTGCGTTTTCCTGGATTTCAAGTGATTCGGGATACCTACTCCTTGTTTTTCCACATTGTCTAAGAAACAACATGAGGCTTGCAAGAGATTGAAAAAATGCATCCTAAAACTTATGCCTGCAGTGAAAACACACGGTTCTACAAAGACTTGGAAGGAGCAAGCAAAAGAATAGTGGCTGAGAGTTCTTTCAGAGAGAAGCACACGTATTTCATCCTTCTGTAGAGACGGTTAGGGTTACGATTGGACCTAGGGTAGGGTTATGTTGAGGGCTAGGGTTAGAGAGACGGTTAGGGTTACGACTGGACCTAGGGTTAGGGTTATGTTGAAGGCTAGGGTTAGAGAGAAGGTTAGGGTTACTTTTGGACCTAGGGTTAGGGTTATGTTGAGGGCTAGGGTTAGAGATATGGTTAGGGTTACGATTGGACCTAGGCTTAGGGTTATGTTGAGGGCTAGGGTTAGAGAGAAGGTTAGGGTTACTTTTGGACCTAGGGTTAGGGTTATGTTGAGGGCTAGGGTTAGAGATATGGTTAGGGTTACGATTGGACCTAGGGTTAGGGTTATGTTGAGGGCTAGGGTTAGAGTTCCAGTTAGGGTTACACTTGAACCTAGGGTTAGCGTAACGTTGAGGGCTAGGCTTAGAGAGAAGGTTAGGGTTACAATTGGACCTAGGGTTAGAGTTATGTTGACGGCTAGGGTTAGAGATCCGGTTAGGGTTACGATTGGACCTAGGGTTAGGGTTATGTTGAGGGCTAGGATTAGAGATCATGTTAGTATTACGATTGGACATAGGGTTAGGGTTATGTTGAGGGCTAGGGTTAGAGAGAAGGTTAGGGTTACTTTTGGACCTAGGGTTAGGGTTATGTTGAGTGCTAGGGTTAGAGATCAGGTTAGTATTACGATTGGACCTAGGGTTAGGGTTATGTTTAGGGCTAGGGATACAGATCCGGTTAGGGTTACGATTGGACGTAGGGTTAGGGTTATGTTGAGGGCTAGGGTTAGTGATCAGGTTAGTATTACGATTGGACCTAAGGTTAAGGTTATGTTGAGGGCTAGGGTTCAGATCCGGTTAGGATTACGATTGGACCTAGGGTTAGCGTAACGTTGAGGGCTAGGGTTAGAGAGACGGTTAGGGTTACGATTGGACCTAGGGTTAGGGTTATGTTGTGGTCTAGGGTTAGAGATATGGTTAGGGTTATGATTGGACCTAGGGTTAGGGTTATGTATAGGGCTAGGGTTAGAGATCAGGTTAGGGTTACGATTGGACCTAGGGTTAGGGTTATGTTGAGGGCTAGGGATAGAGAGAAGGTTAGGGTTACTATTGGACGTAGGGTTAGGGTTATGTTGAGGGCTAGGGTTAGAGATCCGGTTAGTATTACGATTGGATCTAGGGTTAGGGTTATGTTGAGGGCTAGGGTTACAGATCCGGTTAGGGTTACGATTGGACCTAGGGTTAGGGTTATGTTTAGGGCTAGGGTTAGAGATCCGGTTAGGGTTACTATTGGACGTAGGGTTAGGGTTATGTTGGGGGCTAGGGTTAGAGATCCGGTTAGTATTACGATTGGACCTAGGGTTAGGGTTATGTTGAGGGCTAGGGTTACAGATCCGGTTAGGGTTACGATTTGACCTAGGGTTAGGGTTATGTTTAGGGCTAGGGTTAGAGATCCGGTTAGGGTTACTATTGGACGTAGGGTTAGGGTTATGTTGAGGGCTAGGGTTAGAGATCCGGTTAGGGTTACGGTTGGACCTAGGGTTAGGGTTATGTTGAGGGCTAGGTTTAGAGATCAGGTTAGGGTTAAGAGTGGACCTAGGGTTATAGTGATGTTGAGGGCTAGGGTATTCCAGCAGTCAAAACACACATTTCTATAAAGACTTTGAAGCAGCAAGCTAAAGCCTTGTGGCTGAGTGTTCTTTCATAGAGAAACATGCATTTCATCCTTCTGGAGTGAATTTTCATGCTGGAGTTCATATGCATTTTATACTGTGCAGAATGTAGCTACCTGCTGGGGGTTGTGTCATAGAGGCACCTTTTCTGCAGGAGCTTATTGGAACATTCATTGTTTGGCTAAGTTATTTAGGGTTGGTTTTGGAAGGTCTTTCAACCTTGGCCAAATCCCGCTTCGTACGCAAGTTTTTAATACCGCTGTTTCCAAGTGTCCACAAAGAGCTGCTGCTTGAAACTGTCCACATGCACATCTCGTATACTGGTGTGCTCGTTTCACTACCTGGATTTTGGTTTCCTCTTCTTTCTTTGAAATGACAAGTCTTCATTCAGCATTCTACACACACCTTGTACCAGCTTCAGTTTGAAGCATGTTGGTGCTCTCAAAACGCTGTGTAACCTATGTAGAGTGTGTTACTCTCCAGCACTGAATACACAACTTAGAGCTCCTTTCACCACAGACACGCAAACACATCTTTTTGTGAAAGTCCTACTTCAGGTCCCTTGGAAATGTAAGGGTTTCATGGAGAACATGAAGTCAATCATGCTTTTGCACTCTACTACCAATAGAAATGACCTCTTGTACATGCCTGACTGACTTTCACTGCAAAATGCCCTTGTTTTCTGGTTTCTTGAATGTTCTCAACACATTAGGAGAAAGAGCGTGTTTGAGCAAGATCGATGCAGTGTGCGTTTCTCTAGATTTCAAGTGATTTGGGAAATATAATCCTTATTTTTCCACATTGTGAAAGAAACATGAGGCTTGCAAGAGATTGAAAAAATGCATCCCAAAACGTACTCCAGCGGTGAAAGCACACGTTTCTACAAAGACTTTGAAGTAGCAAGTAAAAGCCAATGGCTGAGTGTTCTTTCAGAGAGAAACATACACATTTCATCCTTCTGGAGTGAATTTTCAGCCTGGAATTCATATGCATTTGTACCGTGCAGAATGTAACTACCTGCTCGGGGGTTGTGTCATAGAAGCAACTTTCCTGCAGGAGCTTATTGGAACATTCATTGTTTGGCTAACTTCTTTGGGTTGGTTTTGGAAGGTCTTTCAACTTTAGCCAAATCCGCTTTCTTACGAAATTTTTTCACAGCCCTGTTTCCAAGAGCCCACAAAGAACTGCTGCTTAAAACTCTCCACATGCACATCTCCCATACTGGTGTGCTCGTTTCACTACCTGGATTTTGGTTTCCTCTTCTTTCTTTGAAATTACAAGCCCTCTTTCTGCATGCTACACACACCTTGTAGCAGTTTCAGTTTGCAGCATATTGGTGCTCTTAAAACGCTGAGTAACCTGTGTAGAGTGTGTCAATCTCCAGCACTGAATACACAACTTAGAGCTCCTTTCACCACAGACACGCAAACACATCTTTTTGTAAAAGTCCTACTTCTTTACTCTTGGAAATGTAAGGGTTTCATCGAGAACTTGAAGTCAATCATGCTTTTGCACTCTGCAACCAATAGGAATGAACTCTTGTACATACCCGTCTGAATTTCAGTGCAAAATGCCCTTCTTTTCTGGTTTGTTGAAAGTTCACAACACATTAGGAGATAGAGCATGTTTGAAGAAGACTGATGCAGTGTGCGTTTTCCTTTATTTCTTGTGATTTGGGAAACATAATCCGTGATTTTCCACATTGTCTAAGAAACAACATGAGGCTTGCAAGAGATTGAAACAATGCATCCTAAAACTTATTCAGGCAGTGAAAACACACGGTTCTACAAAGACTTGGAAGGAGCAAGCAAAAGAATAGTGGCTGAGTGTCCTTTCAGAGAGAAACACATGCATTTCATCCTTCTGGAGTGAGTTTTCTTGCTGGAATTCATATGCATTTTGTACTGTGCAGAATGTAGCTACCTGCTCGGGGGTTGTGTCATAGATGCACCTTTCCTGTAGGAGCTTATTGGAACTTTCATTGTTTGGCTACATTATTTAGGGTTGGTTTTGGAAGGTCTTTCAACTTTGGCCAAATCCGCTTTGTACGAAAGTTTTTCACAGCCCTGTTTCCAAGTGTCCACAAAGAGCTGCTGCTTGAAGGTGTCCACATGCACATCTCCCATACTGGTGTGCTCGTTTCACTACCTGGATTTTGGTTTCCTCTTCTTTCTTTGAAATGACAAGTCTTCATTCAGCATGCTACACACAGCTTGTAGCAGTTTCAGTTTGAAGCATGTTGGTGCTCTGAAAACGCTGTGTATCCTGGGTAGAGTGTGTCACTCTACATCACTGAATACACAACTTAGAGCTCCTTTCAACACAGACACGCAAACACGTCTTTTTGGGAAAGTCCTAACTCAGGTAAATTGGAAATGTAAGGGTTTCATCGAAAACATGAAGAAAATCATGCTTTTGAACTCTGCAACCGAAAGAAATGGCTTTTTGTACATGCCATTCTGAATTTCACTGCAAAATGCCCTTCTTTTCTGGTTTGTTGAAAGTTCAAAACACTTTAGGAAATAGAACGTGTTTGAAGAAGACTGATGCAGTGTGCGTTTTCCTGGATTTCAAGTGATTCGGGATACATACTCCTTGTTTTTCCACATTGTCTAAGAAACAACATGAGGCTTGCAAGAGATTGAAAAAATGCATCCTAAAACTTATGCCTGCAGTGAAAACACACGTTTCTACAAAGACTTGGAAGGAGTAAGCAAAAGAATAGTGGCTGAGAGTTCTTTCAGAGTGAAACACACGTATTTCATCCTTCTGTAGAGACGGTTAGGGTTACGATTGGACCTAGGCTAGGGTTATGTTGAGGGCTAGGGTTAGAGAGACGGTTAGGGTTACGATTGGACCTAGGGTTAGGGTTATGTTGAGGGCTAGGGTTAGAGAGAAGGTTAGGGTTACTTTTGGACCTAGGGTTAGGGTTATGTTGAGGGCTAGGGTTAGAGATATGGTTAGGGTTATGATTGGACCTAGGGTTAGGGTTATGTTGAGGGCTAGGGTTAGAGAGAAGGTTAGGGTTACTTTTGGACCTAGGGTTAGGGTTATGTTGAGGGCTAGGGTTAGAGATATGGTTAGGGTTACGATTGGACCTAGGGTTAGGGTTATGTTGAGGGCTAGGGTTAGAGTTCCGGTTAGGGTTACACTAGAACCTAGGGTTAGCGTAACGTTGAGGGCTAGGCTTAGAGAGAAGGTTAGGGTTACAATTGGACCTAGGGTTAGGGTTATGTTGAGGGCTAGGGTTAGAGATCCGGTTAGGGTTACGATTGGACCTAGGGTTAGGGTTATGTTGAGGGCTAGGATTAGAGATCATGTTAGTATTACGATTGGACATAGGGTTAGGGTTATGTTGAGGTCTAGGGTTAGAGAGAAGGTTAGGGTTACTTTTGGACCTAGGGTTAGGGTTATGTTGAGGACTAGGGTTAGAGATATGGTTAGGGTTACGATTGGACTTAGGGTTAGTGTTATGTTGAGGGCTAGGTTTAGAGAGAAGGTTAGGGTTACTTTTGGACCTAGGGTTAGGGTTATGTTGAGGGCTAGGGTTAGAGATATGGTTAGGGTTACAATTGGACCTAGGGTTAGGGTTATGTTGAGGGCTAGGGTTAGAGAGAAGGTTAGGGTTACTTTTGGACCTAGGGTTAGGGTTATGTTGAGGGCTCGGGTTAGAGATATGGTTAGGGTTACGATTGGACCTAGGGTTAGGGTTATGTTGAGGGCTAGGGTTAGAGATCCGGTTAGGGTTACGATTGGACCTAGGGTTAGGGTTATGTTGAGAGCTTGGGTTAGACATCCAGTTAGGGTTACGATTGGACCTAGGGTTAGGGTTATGTTGAGGCCCAGGGTTTGAGATCTGGTTAGGGATAGATTGGACCTAGGGTTAGGGTTATGTTGAGGGCTAGGGTTAGAGATCAGGTTAGTATTACGATTGGACCTAGGGTTAGGGTTATGTTTAGGGCTAGGGATAGAGATCCGATTAGGGTTACGATTGGACCTAGGGTTAGGGTTATGTTGAGGGCTAGGGTTAGAGATATGGTTAGGGTTATGATTGGACCTAGGGTTAGGGTTATGTATAGGGCTAGGGTTAGAGATCAGGTTAGGGTTACGATTGGACCTAGGGTTAGGGTTATGTTGAGGGCTAGGGTTAGAGAGAAGGTTCGGGTTTCAATTAGACCTAGGGTTAGGGTTATGTTGAGGGCTAGGGTTACAGATCCGGTTAGGGTTACGATTGGACCTATGGTTAGGGTTATGTTTAGGGCTAGGGTTAGAGATCCGGTTAGGATTACTATTGGACGTAGGGTTAGGGTTATGTTGAGGGCTAGGGTTAGAGATCCGGTTAGTATTACGATTGGACCTAGGGTTAGGGTTATGTTGAGGGCTAGGGTTACAGATCCGGTTAGGGTTACGATGTGACCTAGGGTTAGGGTTATGTTTAGGGCTAGGGTTAGAGATCCGGTTAGGGTTACGGTTGGGCCTAGGGTTAGGGTTATGTTGAGGGCTAGGGTTAGAGATCAGGTTAGGGTTAAGATTGGACCTAGGGTTATAGTGATGTTGAGGGCTAGGGTATTCCAGCAGTCAAAACACACATTTCTATAAAGACTTTGAAGCAGCAAGCTAAAGCCTTGTGGCTGAGTGTTCTTTCATAGAGAAACATGCATTTCATCCTTCTGGAGTGAATTTTCATGCTGGAGTTCATATGCATTTTATACTGTGCAGAATGTAGCTACCTGCTGGGGGTTGTGTCATAGAAGCACCTTTTCTGCAGGAGCTTATTGGAACATTCATTGTTTGGCTAAGTTATTTAGGGTTGGTTTTGGAAGGTCTTTCAACCTTGGCCAAATCCCGCTTCGTACGCAAGTTTTTAATACCGCTGTTTCCAAGTGTCCACAAAGAGCTGCTGCTTGAAACTGTCCACATGCACATCTCGTATACTGGTGTGCTCGTTTCACTACCTGGATTTTTGTTTCCTCTTCTTTCTTTGAAATGACAAGTCTTCATTCAGCATTCTACACACACCTTGTACCAGCTTCAGTTTGAAGCATGTTGGTGCTCTCAAAACGCTGTGTAACCTATGTAGAGTGTGTTACTCTCCAGCACTGAATACACAACTTAGAGCTCCTTTCACCACAGACACGCAAACACATCTTTTTGTGAAAGTCCTACTTCAGGTCCCTTGGAAATGTAAGGGTTTCATGGAGAACATGAAGTCAATCATGTTTTTGCACTCTACTACCAATAGAAATGACCTCTTGTACATGCCTGACTGACTTTCACTGCAAAATGCCCTTGTTTTCTGGTTTCTTGAATGTTCTCAACACATTAGGAGAAAGAGCGTGTTTGAGCAAGATCGATGCAGTGTGCGTTTCCCTAGATTTCAAGTGATTTGGGAAATATAATCCTTATTTTTCCACATTGTGAAAGAAACATGAGGCTTGCAAGAGATTGAAAAAATGCATCCCAAAACGTACTCCAGCGGTGAAAGCACACGTTTCTACAAAGACTTTGAAGTAGCAAGTAAAAGCCAATGGCTGAGTGTTCTTTCAGAGAGAAACATACACATTTCATCCTTCTGGAGTGAATTTTCAGCCTGGAATTCATATGCATTTGTACCGTGCAGAATGTAACTACCTGCTCGGGGGTTGTGTCATAGAAGCAACTTTCCTGCAGGAGCTTATTGGAACATTCATTGTTTGGCTAACTTCTTTGGGTTGGTTTTGGAAGGTCTTTCAACTTTAGCCAAATCCGCTTTCTTACGAAATTTTTTCACAGCCCTGTTTCCAAGAGCCCACAAAGAACTGCTGCTTAAAACTCTCCACATGCACATCTCCCATACTGGTGTGCTCGTTTCACTACCTGGATTTTGGTTTCCTCTTCTTTCTTTGAAATTACAAGCCCTCTTTCTGCATGCTACACACACCTTGTAGCAGTTTCAGTTTGCAGCATATTGGTGCTCTTAAAACGCTGAGTAACCTGTGTAGAGTGTGTCAATCTCCAGCACTGAATACACAACTTAGAGCTCCTTTCACCACAGACACGCAAACACATCTTTTTGTAAAAGTCCTACTTCTTTACTCTTGGAAATGTAAGGGTTTCATCGAGAACTTGAAGTCAATCATGCTTTTGCACTCTGCAACCAATAGGAATGAACTCTTGTACATACCCGTCTGAATTTCAGTGCAAAATGCCCTTCTTTTCTGGTTTGTTGAAAGTTCACAACACATTAGGAGATAGAGCGTGTTTGAAGAAGACTGATGCAGTGTGCGTTTTTCTTTATTTCTTGTGATTTGGGAAACATAATCCGTGATTTTCCACATTGTCTAAGAAACAACATGAGGCTTGCAAGAGATTGAAACAATGCATCCTAAAACTTATTCCAGCAGTGAAAACACACGGTTCTACAAAGACTTGGAAGGAGCAAGCAAAAGAATAGTGGCTGAGTGTCCTTTCAGAGAGAAACACATGCATTTCATCCTTCTGGAGTGAGTTTTCTTGCTGGAATTCATATGCATTTTGTACTGTGCAGAATGTAGCTACCTGCTCGGGGGTTGTGTCATAGATGCACCTTTCCTGTAGGAGCTTATTGGAACTTTCATTGTTTGGCTAAGTTATTTAGGGTTGGTTTTGGAAGGTCTTTCAACTTTGGCCAAATCCGCTTTGTACGAAAGTTTTTCACAGCCCTGTTTCCAAGTGTCCACAAAGAGCTGCTGCTTGAAAGTGTCCACATGCACATCTCCCATACTGGTGTGCTCGTTTCACTACCTGGATTTTGGTTTCCTCTTCTTTCTTTGAAATGACAAGTCTTCATTCAGCATGCTACACACAGCTTGTAGCAGTTTCAGTTTGAAGCATGTTGGTGCTCTCAAAACGCTGTGTATCCTGTGTAGAGTGTGTCACTCTACAGCACTGAATACACAACTTAGAGCTCCTTTCAACACAGACACGCAAACACGTCTTTTTGGGAAAGCCCTAACTCAGGTAAACTGGAAATGTAAGGGTTTCATCGAAAACATGAAGACAATCATGCTTTTGAACTCTGCAACCGAAAGAAATGGCTTTTTGTACATGCCATTCTGAATTTCACTGCAAAATGCCCTTCTTTTCTGGTTTGTTGAAAGTTCAAAACACTTTAGGAAATAGAACGTGTTTGAAGAAGACTAATGCAGTGTGCGTTTTCCTGGATTTCAAGTGATTCGGGATACATACTCCTTGTTTTTCCACATTGTCTAAGAAACAACATGAGGCTTGCAAGAGATTGAAAAAATGCATCCTAAAACTTATGCCTGCAGTGAAAACACACGTTTCTACAAAGACTTGGAAGGAGCAAGCAAAAGAATAGTGGCTGAGAGTTCTTTCAGAGAGAAACACACGTATTTCATCCTTCTGTAGAGACGGTTAGGGTTACGATTGGACCTAGGGTAGGGTTATGTTGAGGGCTAGGGTTAGAGAGACGGTTAGGGTTACGATTGGACCTAGGGTAGGGTTATGTTGAGGGCTAGGGTTAGAGAGAAGGTTAGGGTTACTTTTGGACCTAGGGTTAGGGTTATGTTGAGGGCTAGGGTTAGAGATATGGTTAGGGTTACGATTGGACCTAGGGTTAGGGTTATGTTGAGGGCTAGGGTTAGAGAGAAGGTTAGGGTTACTTTTGGACCTAGGGTTAGGGTTATGTTGAGGGCTAGGGTTAGAGATATGGTTAGGGTTACGATTGGACCTAGGGTTAGGGTTATGTTGAGGGCTAGGGTTAGAGTTCCGGTTAGGGTTACACTTGAACCTAGGGTTAGCGTAACGTTGAGGGCTAGGCTTAGAGAGAAGGTTAGGGTTACAATTGGACCTAGGGTTAGGGTTATGTTGAGGGCTAGGGTTAGAGATCCGGTTAGGGTTACGATTGGACCTAGGGTTAGGGTTATGTTGAGGCCCAGGGTTTGAGATCTGGTTAGGGTTAGATTGGACCTAGGGTTAGGGTTATGTTGAGGGCTAGGGTTAGAGATCAGGTTAGGTTTAAGATTGGACCTAGGGTTAGGGTTATGTTTAAGGCTAGGGATACAGATCCGGTTAGGGTTACGATTGGACCTAGGGTTAGGGTTATGTTGAGGGCTAGGGATAGTGATCAGGTTAGTATTACGATTGGACCTAAGGTTAAGGTTATGTTGAGGGCTAGGGTTCAGATCCGGTTAGGGTTACGATTGGACCTAGGGTTAGCGTAACGTTGAGGGCTAGGGTTACAGAGACGGTTAGGGTTACGATTGGACCTAGGGTTAGTGTTATGTTGAGGGCTAGCTTTAGAGATCAGGTTAGGGATACAATTGGACCTAGGGTTAGGGTTATGTTGAGGGCTAGGGTTAGAGAGAAGGTTAGGGTTACTTTTGGACCTAGGGTTAGGGATATGTTGAGGGCTAGGGTTAGAGA
The DNA here is from genome assembly GCF_054644295.1 of Miniopterus natalensis. Taxonomy (NCBI): domain Eukaryota; kingdom Metazoa; phylum Chordata; class Mammalia; order Chiroptera; family Miniopteridae; genus Miniopterus; species Miniopterus natalensis. The sequence continues at coordinate 84,534,482 of NC_142088.1, forward strand.
TATTGTTAGGGTTACGATTGGACCTAGGGTTAGGGTTATGTTGAGGGCTAGGGTTAGAGATCCGGTTAGGGTTTCGATTGGACCTAGGGTTAGGGTTATGTTGAGGGCTAGGGTTAGAGATCCGGTTAGGGTTACGATTGGACCTAGGGTTAGGGTTATGTTGAGGCCCAGGGTTTGAGATCTGGTTAGGGTTAGATTGGACCTAGGGTTAGGGTTATGTTGAGGGCTAGGGTTAGAGATCAGGTTAGTATTACGATTGGGCCTAGGGTTAGGGTTATGTTTAGGGCTAGGGATAGAGATCCGATTAGGGTTACGATTGGACCTAGGGTTAGGGTTATGTTGAGGGCTAGGGTTAGAGATATGGTTAGGGTTATGATTGGACCTAGGGTTAGGGTTATGTATAGGGCTAGGGTTAGAGATCAGGTTAGGGTTACGATTGGACCTAGGGTTAGGGTTATGTTGAGGGCTAGGGTTAGAGAGAAGGTTCGGGTTTCAATTGGACCTAGGGTTAGGGTTATGTTGAGGGCTAGGGTTACAGATCCGGTTAGGGTTACGATTGGACCTAGGGTTAGGGTTATGTTTAGGGCTAGGGTTAGAGATCCGGTTAGGATTACTATTGGACGTAGGGTTAGGGTTATGTTGAGGGCTAGGGTTAGAGATCCGGTTAGGGTTACGGTTGGACCTAGGGTTAGGGTTATGTTGAGGGCTAGGGTTAGAGATCAGGTTAGGGTTAAGATTGGACCTAGGGTTATAGTGATGTTGAGGGCTAGGGTATTCCAGCAGTCAAAACACACATTTCTATAAAGACTTTGAAGCAGCAAGCTAAAGCCTTGTGGCTGAGTGTTCTTTCATAGAGAAACATGCATTTCATCCTTCTGGAGTGAATTTTCATGCTGGAGTTCATATGCATTTTATACTGTGCAGAATGTAGCTACCTGCTGGGGGTTGTGTCATAGAAGCACCTTTTCTGCAGGAGCTTATTGGAACATTCATTGTTTGGCTAAGTTATTTAGGGTTGGTTTTGGAAGGTCTTTCAACCTTGGCCAAATCCCGCTTCGTACGCAAGTTTTTAATACCGCTGTTTCCAAGTGTCCACAAAGAGCTGCTGCTTGAAACTGTCCACATGCACATCTCGTATACTGGTGTGCTCGTTTCACTACCTGGATTTTGGTTTCCTCTTCTTTCTTTGAAATGACAAGTCTTCATTCAGCATTCTACACACACCTTGTACCAGCTTCAGTTTGAAGCCTGTTGGTGCTCTCAAAACGCTGTGTAACCTATGTAGAGTGTGTTACTCTCCAGCACTGAATACACAACTTAGAGCTCCTTTCACCACAGACACGCAAACACATCTTTTTGTGAAAGTCCTACTTCAGGTCCCTTGGAAATGTAAGGGTTTCATGGAGAACATGAAGTCAATCATGCTTTTGCACTCTACTACCAATAGAAATGACCTCTTGTACATGCCTGACTGAGTTTCACTGCAAAATGCCCTTGTTTTCTGGTTTCTTGAATGTTCTCAACACATTAGGAGAAAGAGCGTGTTTGAGCAAGATCGATGCAGTGTGCGTTTCCCTAGATTTCAAGTGATTTGGGAAATATAATCCTTATTTTTCCACATTGTGAAAGAAACATGAGGCTTGCAAGAGATTGAAAAAATGCATCCCAAAACGTACTCCAGCGGTGAAAGCACACGTTTCTACAAAGACTTTGAAGTAGCAAGTAAAAGCCAATGGCTGAGTGTTCTTTCAGAGAGAAACATACACATTTCATCCTTCTGGAGTGAATTTTCAGCCTGGAATTCATATGCATTTGTACCGTGCAGAATGTAACTACCTGCTCGGGGGTTGTGTCATAGAAGCAACTTTCCTGCAGGAGCTTATTGGAACATTCATTGTTTGGCTAACTTCTTTGGGTTGGTTTTGGAAGGTCTTTCAACTTTAGCCAAATCCGCTTTCTTACGAAATTTTTTCACAGCCCTGTTTCCAAGAGCCCACAAAGAACTGCTGCTTAAAACTCTCCACATGCACATCTCCCATACTGGTGTGCTCGTTTCACTACCTGGATTTTGGTTTCCTCTTCTTTCTTTGAAATTACAAGCCCTCTTTCTGCATGCTACACACACCTTGTAGCAGTTTCAGTTTGCAGCATATTGGTGCTCTTAAAACGCTGAGTAACCTGTGTAGAGTGTGTCAATCTCCAGCACTGAATACACAACTTAGAGCTCCTTTCACCACAGACACGCAAACACATCTTTTTGTAAAAGTCCTACTTCTTTACTCTTGGAAATGTAAGGGTTTCATCCAGAACTTGAAGTCAATCATGCTTTTGCACTCTGCAACCAATAGGAATGAACTCTTGTACATACCCGTCTGAATTTCAGTGCAAAATGCCCTTCTTTTCTGGTTTTTGAAAGTTCACAACACATTAGGAGATAGAGCGTGTTTGAAGAAGACTGATGCAGTGTGCGTTTTCCTTTATTTCTTGTGATTTGGGAAACATAATCCGTGATTTTCCACATTGTCTAAGAAACAACATGAGGCTTGCAAGAGATTGAAACAATGAATCCTAAAACTTATTCCAGCAGTGAAAACACACGGTTCTACAAAGACTTGGAAGGAGCAAGCAAAAGAATAGTGGCTGAGTGTCCTTTCAGAGAGAAACACATGCATTTCATCCTTCTGGAGTGAGTTTTCTTGCTGGAATTCATATGCATTTTGTACTGTGCAGAATGTAGCTACCTGCTCGGGGGTTGTGTCATAGATGCACCTTTTCTGTAGGAGCTTATTGGAACTTTCATTGTTTGGCTAAGTTATTTAGGGTTGGTTTTGGAAGGTCTTTCAACTTTGGCCAAATCCGCTTTGTACGAAAGTTTTTCACAGCCCTGTTTCCAAGTGTCCACAAAGAGCTGCTGCTTGAAAGTGTCCACATGCACATCTCCCATACTGGTGTGCTCGTTTCACTACCTGGATTTTGGTTTCCTCTTCTTTCTTTGAAATGACAAGTCTTCATTCAGCATGCTACACACAGCTTGTAGCAGTTTCAGTTTGAAGCATGTTGGTGCTCTCAAAACGCTGTGTATCCTGTGTAGAGTGTGTCACTCTACAGCACTGAATACACAACTTAGAGCTCCTTTCAACACAGACACGCAAACACGTCTTTTTGGGAAAGCCCTAACTCAGGTAAATTGGAAATGTAAGGGTTTCATCGAAAACATGAAGACAATCATGCTTTTGAACTCTGCAACCGAAAGAAATGGCTTTTTGTACATGCCATTCTGAATTTCACTGCAAAATGCCCTTCTTTTCTGGTTTGTTGAAAGTTCAAAACACTTTAGGAAATAGAACGTGTTTGAAGAAGACTAATGCAGTGTGCGTTTTCCTGGATTTCAAGTGATTCGGGATACATACTCCTTGTTTTTCCACATTGTCTAAGAAACAACATGAGGCTTGCAAGAGATTGAAAAAATGCATCCTAAAACTTATGCCTGCAGTGAAAACACACGTTTCTACAAAGACTTGGAAGGAGCAAGCAAAAGAATAGTGGCTGAGAGTTCTTTCAGAGAGAAACACACGTATTTCATCCTTCTGTAGAGACGGTTAGGGTTACGATTGGACCTAGGGTAGGGTTATGTTGAGGGCTAGGGTTAGAGAGACGGTTAGGGTTACGATTGGACCTAGGGTAGGGTTATGTTGAGGGCTAGGGTTAGAGAGAAGGTTAGGGTTACTTTTGGACCTAGGGTTAGGGTTATGTTGAGGGCTAGGGTTAGAGATATGGTTAGGGTTACGATTGGACCTAGGGTTAGTGTTATGTTGAGGGCTAGGGTTAGAGAGAAGGTTAGGGTTACTTTTGGACCTAGGGTTAGGGTTATGTTGAGGGCTAGGGTTAGAGATATGGTTAGGGTTACGATTGGACCTAGGGTTAGGGTTATGTTGAGGGCTAGGGTTAGAGTTCCGGTTAGGGTTACACTTGAACCTAGGGTTAGCGTAACGTTGAGGGCTAGGCTTAGAGAGAAGGTTAGGGTTACAATTGGACCTAGGGTTAGGGTTATGTTGAGGGCTAGGGTTAGAGATCCGGTTAGGGTTACGATTGGACCTAGGGTTAGGGTTATGTTGAGGCCCAGGGTTTGAGATCTGGTTAGGGTTAGATTGGACCTAGGGTTAGGGTTATGTTTAAGGCTAGGGATACAGATCCGGTTAGGGTTACGATTGGACCTAGGGTTAGGGTTATGTTGAGGGCTAGGGATAGTGATCAGGTTAGTATTACGATTGGACCTAAGGTTAAGGTTATGTTGAGGGCTAGGGTTCAGATCCGGTTAGGGTTACGATTGGACCTAGGGTTAGCGTAACGTTGAGGGCTAGGGTTACAGAGACGGTTAGGGTTACGATTGGACCTAGGGTTAGTGTTATGTTGAGGGCTAGCTTTAGAGATCAGGTTAGGGATACAATTGGACCTAGGGTTAGGGTTATGTTGAGGGCTAGGGTTAGAGAGAAGGTTAGGGTTACTTTTGGACCTAGGGTTAGGGATATGTTGAGGGCTAGGGTTAGAGATATTGTTAGGGTTACGATTGGACCTAGGGTTAGGGTTATGTTGAGGGCTAGGGTTAGAGATCCGGTTAGGGTTTCGATTGGACCTAGGGTTAGGGTTATGTTGAGGGCTAGGGTTAGAGATCCGGTTAGGGTTACGATTGGACCTAGGGTTAGGGTTATGTTGAGGCCCAGGGTTTGAGATCTGGTTAGGGTTAGATTGGACCTAGGGTTAGGGTTATGTTGAGGGCTAGGGTTAGAGATCAGGTTAGTATTACGATTGGGCCTAGGGTTAGGGTTATGTTTAGGGCTAGGGATAGAGATCCGATTAGGGTTACGATTGGACCTAGGGTTAGGGTTATGTTGAGGGCTAGGGTTAGAGATATGGTTAGGGTTATGATTGGACCTAGGGTTAGGGTTATGTATAGGGCTAGGGTTAGAGATCAGGTTAGGGTTACGATTGGACCTAGGGTTAGGGTTATGTTGAGGGCTAGGGTTAGAGAGAAGGTTCGGGTTTCAATTGGACCTAGGGTTAGGGTTATGTTGAGGGCTAGGGTTACAGATCCGGTTAGGGTTACGATTGGACCTAGGGTTAGGGTTATGTTTAGGGCTAGGGTTAGAGATCCGGTTAGGATTACTATTGGACGTAGGGTTAGGGTTATGTTGAGGGCTAGGGTTAGAGATCCGGTTAGGGTTACGGTTGGACCTAGGGTTAGGGTTATGTTGAGGGCTAGGGTTAGAGATCAGGTTAGGGTTAAGATTGGACCTAGGGTTATAGTGATGTTGAGGGCTAGGGTATTCCAGCAGTCAAAACACACATTTCTATAAAGACTTTGAAGCAGCAAGCTAAAGCCTTGTGGCTGAGTGTTCTTTCATAGAGAAACATGCATTTCATCCTTCTGGAGTGAATTTTCATGCTGGAGTTCATATGCATTTTATACTGTGCAGAATGTAGCTACCTGCTGGGGGTTGTGTCATAGAAGCACCTTTTCTGCAGGAGCTTATTGGAACATTCATTGTTTGGCTAAGTTATTTAGGGTTGGTTTTGGAAGGTCTTTCAACCTTGGCCAAATCCCGCTTCGTACGCAAGGTTTTAATACCGCTGTTTCCAAGTGTCCACAAAGAGCTGCTGCTTGAAACTGTCCACATGCACATCTCGTATACTGGTGTGCTCGTTTCACTACCTGGATTTTGGTTTCCTCTTCTTTCTTTGAAATGACAAGTCTTCATTCAGCATTCTACACACACCTTGTACCAGCTTCAGTTTGAAGCATGTTGGTGCTCTCAAAACGCTGTGTAACCTATGTAGAGTGTGTTACTCTCCAGCACTGAATACACAACTTAGAGCTCCTTTCACCACAGACACGCAAACACATCTTTTTGTGAAAGTCCTACTTCAGGTCCCTTGGAAATGTAAGGGTTTCATGGAGAACATGAAGTCAATCATGCTTTTGCACTCTACTACCAATAGAAATGACCTCTTGTACATGCCTGACTGACTTTCACTGCAAAATGCCCTTGTTTTCTGGTTTCTTGAATGTTCTCAACACATTAGGAGAAAGAGCGTGTTTGAGCAAGATCGATGCAGTGTGCGTTTCCCTAGATTTCAAGTGATTTGGGAAATATAATCCTTATTTTTCCACATTGTGAAAGAAACATGAGGCTTGCAAGAGATTGAAAAAATGCATCCCAAAACGTACTCCAGCGGTGAAAGCACACGTTTCTACAAAGACTTTGAAGTAGCAAGTAAAAGCCAATGGCTGAGTGTTCTTTCAGAGAGAAACATACACATTTCATCCTTCTGGAGTGAATTTTCAGCCTGGAATTCATATGCATTTGTACCGTGCAGAATGTAACTACCTGCTCGGGGGTTGTGTCATAGAAGCAACTTTCCTGCAGGAGCTTATTGGAACATTCATTGTTTGGCTAACTTCTTTGGGTTGGTTTTGGAAGGTCTTTCAACTTTAGCCAAATCCGCTTTCTTACGAAATTTTTTCACAGCCCTGTTTCCAAGAGCCCACAAAGAACTGCTGCTTAAAACTCTCCACATGCACATCTCCCATACTGGTGTGCTCGTTTCACTACCTGGATTTTGGTTTCCTCTTCTTTCTTTGAAATTACAAGCCCTCTTTCTGCATGCTACACACACCTTGTAGCAGTTTCAGTTTGCAGCATATTGGTGCTCTTAAAACGCTGAGTAACCTGTGTAGAGTGTGTCAATCTCCAGCACTGAATACACAACTTAGAGCTCCTTTCACCACAGACACGCAAACACATCTTTTTGTAAAAGTCCTACTTCTTTACTCTTGGAAATGTAAGGGTTTCATCCAGAACTTGAAGTCAATCATGCTTTTGCACTCTGCAACCAATAGGAATGAACTCTTGTACATACCCGTCTGAATTTCAGTGCAAAATGCCCTTCTTTTCTGGTTTTTGAAAGTTCACAACACATTAGGAGATAGAGCGTGTTTGAAGAAGACTGATGCAGTGTGCGTTTTCCTTTATTTCTTGTGATTTGGGAAACATAATCCGTGATTTTCCACATTGTCTAAGAAACAACATGAGGCTTGCAAGAGATTGAAACAATGAATCCTAAAACTTATTCCAGCAGTGAAAACACACGGTTCTACAAAGACTTGGAAGGAGCAAGCAAAAGAATAGTGGCTGAGTGTCCTTTCAGAGAGAAACACATGCATTTCATCCTTCTGGAGTGAGTTTTCTTGCTGGAATTCATATGCATTTTGTACTGTGCAGAATGTAGCTACCTGCTCGGGGGTTGTGTCATAGATGCACCTTTTCTGTAGGAGCTTATTGGAACTTTCATTGTTTGGCTAAGTTATTTAGGGTTGGTTTTGGAAGGTCTTTCAACTTTGGCCAAATCCGCTTTGTACGAAAGTTTTTCACAGCCCTGTTTCCAAGTGTCCACAAAGAGCTGCTGCTTGAAAGTGTCCACATGCACATCTCCAATACTGGTGTGCTCGTTTCATTACCTGGATTTTGGTTTCCTCTTCTTTCTTTGAAATGACAAGTCTTCATTCAGCATGCTACACACAGCTTGTAGCAGTTTCAGTTTGAAGCATGTTTGTGCTCTCAAAACGCTGTGTATCCTGTGTACAGTGTGTCACTCTACAGCACTGAATACACAACTTAGAGCTCCTTTCAACACAGACACGCAAACACGTCTTTTTGGGAAAGTCCTAACTCAGGTAAATTGGAAATGTAAGGGTTTCATCGAAAACATGAAGACAATCATGCTTTTGAACTCTGCAACCGAAAGAAATGGCTTTTTGTACATGCCATTCTGAATTTCACTGCAAAATGCCCTTCTTTTCTGGTTTGTTGAAAGTTCAAAACACTTTAGGAAATAGAACGTGTTTGAAGAAGACTGATGCAGTGTGCGTTTTCCTGGATTTCAAGTGATTCGGGATACATACTCCTTGTTTTTCCACATTGTCTAAGAAACAACATGAGGCTTGCAAGAGATTGAAAAAATGCATCCTAAAACTTATGCCTGCAGTGAAAACACACGTTTCTACAAAGACTTGGAAGGAGCAAGCAAAAGAATAGTGGCTGAGAGTTCTTTCAGAGAGAAACACACGTATTTCATCCTTCTGTAGAGACGGTTAGGGTTACGATTGGACCTAAGGTAGGGTTATGTTGAGGGCTAGGGTTAGAGAGACGGTTAGGGTTACGATTGGACCTAGGGTAGGGTTATGTTGAGGGCTAGGGTTAGAGAGAAGGTTAGGGTTACTTTTGGACCTAGGGTTAGGGTTATGTTGAGGGCTAGGGTTAGAGATATGGTTAGGGTTACGATTGGACCTAGGGTTAGGGTTATGTTGAGGGCTAGGGTTAGAGAGAAGGTTAGGGTTACTTTTGGACCTAGGGTTAGGGTTATGTTGAGGGCTAGGGTTAGAGATATGGTTAGGGTTACGATTGGACCTAGGGTTAGGGTTATGTTGAGGGCTAGGGTTAGAGTTCCGGTTAGGGTTACACTTGAACCTAGGGTTAGCGTAACGTTGAGGGCTAGGCTTAGAGAGAAGGTTAGGGTTACAATTGGACCTAGGGTTAGGGTTATGTTGAGGGCTAGGGTTAGAGATCCGGTTAGGGTTACGATAGGACCTAGGGTTAGGGTTATGTTGAGGCCCAGGGTTTGAGATCTGGTTAGGGTTAGATTGGACCTAGGGTTAGGGTTATGTTGAGGGCTAGGGTTAGAGATCAGGTTAGGTTTAAGATTGGACCTAGGGTTAGGGTTATGTTTAAGGCTAGGGATACAGATCCGGTTAGGGTTACGATTGGACCTAGGGTTAGGGTTATGTTGAGGGCTAGGGATAGTGATCAGGTTAGTATTACGATTGGACCTAAGGTTAAGGTTATGTTGAGGGCTAGGGTTCAGATCCGGTTAGGGTTACGATTGGACCTAGGGTTAGCGTAACGTTGAGGGCTAGGGTTACAGAGACGGTTAGGGTTACGATTGGACCTAGGGTTAGTGTTATGTTGAGGGCTAGCTTTAGAGATCAGGTTAGGGATACAATTGGACCTAGGGTTAGGGTTATGTTGAGGGCTAGGGTTAGAGAGAAGGTTAGGGTTACTTTTGGACCTAGGGTTAGGGATATGTTGAGGGCTAGGGTTAGAGATATTGTTAGGGTTACGATTGGACCTAGGGTTAGGGTTATGTTGAGGGCTAGGGTTAGAGATCCGGTTAGGGTTTCGATTGGACCTAGGGTTAGGGTTATGTTGAGGGCTAGGGTTAGAGATCCGGTTAGGGTTACGATTGGACCTAGGGTTAGGGTTATGTTGAGGCCCAGGGTTTGAGATCTGGTTAGGGTTAGATTGGACCTAGGGTTAGGGTTATGTTGAGGGCTAGGGTTAGAGATCAGGTTAGTATTACGATTGGACCTAGGGTTAGGGTTATGTTAGGGCTAGGGATAGATATCCGATTAGGGTTACGATTGGACCTAGGGTTAGGGTTATGTTGAGGGCTAGGGTTAGAGATATGGTTAGGGTTATGATTGGACCTAGGGTTAGGGTTATGTATAGGGCTAGGGTTAGAGATCAGGTTAGGGTTACGATTGGACCTAGGGTTAGGGTTATGTTGAGGGCTAGGGTTAGTGATCAGGTTAGTATTACGATTGGACCTAAGGTTAAGGTTATGTTGAGGGCTAGGGTTCAGATCCGGTTAGGGTTACGATTGGACCTAGGGTTAGCGCAACGTTGAGGGCTAGGGTTAGAGAGACGGTTAGGGTTACGATTGGACCTAGGGTTAGTGTTATGTTGAGGGCTAGCTTTAGAGATCAGGTTAGGGATACAATTGGACCTAGGGTTAGGGTTATGTTGAGGGCTAGGGTTAGAGAGAAGGTTAGGGTTACTTTTGGACCTAGGGTTAGGGATATGTTGAGGGCTAGGGTTAGAGATATTGTTAGGGTTACGATTGGACCTAGGGTTAGGGTTATGTTGAGGGCTAGGGTTAGAGATCTGGTTAGGGTTTCGATTGGACCTAGGGTTAGGGTTATGTTGAGGGCTAGGGTTAGAGATCCGGTTAGGGTTACGATTGGACCTAGGGTTAGGGTTATGTTGAGGCCCAGGGTTTGAGATCTGGTTACGGTTAGATTGGACCTAGGGTTAGGGTTATGTTGAGGGCTAGGGTTAGAGATCAGGTTAGGGTTAAGATTGGACCTAAGGTTCTAGAGATGTTGAGGGCTAGGGTATTCCAGCATTGAAAACACAGATTTCTATAAAGACTTTGAAGCAGCAAGCTAAAGCCTTGTGGCAGAGTGTTCTTTCATAGAGAAACATGCATTTCATCCTTCTGGAGTGAATTTTCATGCTGGAGTTCATATGCATTTTATACTGTGCAGAATGTAGCTACCTGCTGGGGGTTGCGTCATAGAAGCACCTTTTCTGCAGAGGCTTATTGGAACATTCATTGTTTGGCTAAGTTATTTAGGGTTGGTTTTGGAAGGTCTTTCAACTTTGGCCAAATCCGTTTTGTACGAAAGTTTTTCACAGCCCTGTTTCCAAGTGTCCACAAAGAGCTGCTGCTTGAAAGTGTCCACATGCACATCTCCAATACTGGTGTGCTCGTTTCATTACCTGGATTTTGGTTTCCTCTTCTTTCTTTGAAATGACATGTCTTCATTCAGCATGCTACACACAGCTTGTAGCAGTTTCAGTTTGAAGCATGTTGGTGCTCTCAAAACGCTGTGTATCCTGTGTAGAGTGTGTCACTCTACAGCACTGAATACACAACTTAGAGCTCCTTTCAACACAGACACGCAAACACGTCTTTTTGGGAAAGTCCTAACTCAGGTAAATTGGAAATGTAAGGGTTTCATCGAAAACATGAAGACAATCATGCTTTTGAACTCTGCAACCAAAAGAAATGGCTTTTTGTACATGCCATTCTGAATTTCACTGCAAAATGCCCTTCTTTTCTGGTTTGTTGAAAGTTCAAAACACTTTAGGAAATAGAACGTGTTTGAAGAAGACTGATGCAGTGTGCGTTTTCCTGGATTTCAAGTGATTTGGGATACATACTCCTTGTTTTTCCACATTGTCTAAGAAACAACATGAGGCTTGCAAGAGATTGAAAAAATGCATCCTAAAACTTATGCCTGCAGTGAAAACACACGTTTCTACAAAGACTTGGAAGGAGCAAGCAAAAGAATAGTGGCTGAGAGTTCTTTCAGAGAGAAACACACGTATTTTATCCTTCTGTAGAGACGGTTAGGGTTACGATTGGACCTAGGGTAGGGTTATGTTGAGGGCTAGGGTTAGAGAGACGGTTAGGGTTACGATTGGACCTAGGGTAGGGTTATGTTGAGGGCTAGGGTTAGAGAGAAGGTTAGGGTTACTTTTGGACCTAGGGTTAGGGTTATGTTGAGGGCTAGGGTTAGAGATATGGTTAGGGTTACGATTGGACCTAGGGTTAGGGTTATGTTGAGGGCTAGGGTTAGAGAGAAGGTTAGGGTTACTTTTGGACCTAGGGTTAGGGTTATGTTGAGGGCTAGGGTTAGAGATATGGTTAGGGTTACGATTGGACCTAGGGTTAGGGTTATGTTGAGGGCTAGGGTTAGAGTTCCGGTTAGGGTTACACTTGAACCTAGGGTTAGCGTAACGTTGAGGGCTAGGCTTAGAGAGAAGGTTAGGGTTACAATTGGACCTAGGGTTAGTGTTATGTTGAGGGCTAGGGTTAGAGATCCGGTTAGGGTTACGATTGGACCTAGGGTTAGGGTTATGTTGAGGCCCAGGGTTTGAGATCTGGTTAGGGTTAGATTGGACCTAGGGTTAGGGTTATGTTGAGGGCTAGGGTTAGAGATCAGGTTAGGTTTAAGATTGGACCTAGGGTTAGGGTTATGTTTAAGGCTAGGGATACAGATCCGGTTAAGGTTACGATTTGACCTAGGGTTAGGGTTATGTTGAGGGCTAGGGTTAGTGATCAGGTTAGTATTACGATTGGACCTAAGGTTAAGGTTATGTTGAGGGCTAAGGTTCAGATCCGGTTAGGGTTACGATTGGACCTAGGGTTAGCGCAACGTTGAGGGCTAGGGTTAGAGAGACGGTTAGGGTTACGATTGGACCTAGGGTTAGTGTTATGTTGAGGGCTAGCTTTAGAGATCAGGTTAGGGATACAATTGGACCTAGGGTTAGGGTTATGTTGAGGGCTAGGGTTAGAGAGAAGGTTAGGGTTACTTTTGGACCTAGGGTTAGGGATATGTTGAGGGCTAGGGTTAGAGATATTGTTAGGGTTACGATTGGACCTAGGGTTAGGGTTATGTTGAGGGCTAGGGTTAGAGATCCGGTTAGGGTTTCGATTGGACCTAGGGTTAGGGTTATGTTGAGGGCTAGGGTTAGAGATCCGGTTAGGGTTACGATTGGACCTAGGGTTAGGGTTATGTTGAGGCCCAGGGTTTGAGATCTGGTTACGGTTAGATTGGACCTAGGGTTAGGGTTATGTTGAGGGCTAGGGTTAGAGATCAGGTTAGGGTTAAGATTGGACCTAAGGTTCTAGAGATGTTGAGGGCTAGGGTATTCCAGCATTGAAAACACAGATTTCTATAAAGACTTTGAAGCAGCAAGCTAAAGCCTTGTGGCAGAGTGTTCTTTCATAGAGAAACATGCATTTCATCCTTCTGGAGTGAATTTTCATGCTGGAGTTCATATGCATTTTATACTGTGCAGAATGTAGCTACCTGCTGGGGGTTGCGTCATAGAAGCACCTTTTCTGCAGGAGCTTATTGGAACATTCATTGTTTGGCTAAGTTATTTAGGGTTGGTTTTGGAAGGTCTTTCAACCTTGGCCAAATCCCGCTTCGTACGCAACTTTTTAATACCGCTGTTTCCAAGTGTCCACAAAGAGCTGCTGCTTGAAACTGTCCACATGCACATCTCATATACTGGTGTGCTCGTTTCACTACCTGGATTTTGGTTTCCTCTTCTTTCTTTGAAATGACAAGTCTTCATTCAGCATTCTACACACACCTTGTACCAGCTTCAGTTTGAAGCATGTTGGTGCTCTCAAAACGCTGAGTAACCTGTGTAGAGTGTGTCAATCTCCAGCACTGAATACACAACTTAGAGCTCCTTTCACCACAGACACGCAAACACATCTTTTTGTGAAAGTCCTACTTCAGGTCCCTTGGAAATGTAAGGGTTTCATGGAGAACATGAAGTCAATCATGCTTTTGCACACTACTACCAATAGAAATGACCTCTTGTACATGCCTGACTGAGTTTCACTGCAAAATGCCCTTGTTTTCTGGTTTCTTGAATGTTCTCAACACATTAGGAGAAAGAGCGTGTATGAGCAAGATCGATGCAGTGTGCGTTTCTCTAGATTTCAAGTGATTTGGGAAATATAATCCTTATTTTTCCACATTGTGAAAGAAACATGAGGCTTGCAAGAGATTGAAAAAATGCATCCCAAAACGTACTCCAGCGGTGAAAGCACACGTTTCTACAAAGACTTTGAAGTAGCAAGTAAAAGCCAATGGCTGAGTGTTCTTTCAGAGAGAAACATACACATTTCATCCTTCTGGAGTGAATTTTCAGCCTGGAATTCATATGCATTTGTACCGTGCAGAATGTAACTACCTGCTCGGGGGTTGTGTCATAGAAGCAACTTTCCTGCAGGAGCTTATTGGAACATTCATTGTTTGGCTAACTTCTTTGGGTTGGTTTTGGAAGGTCTTTCAACTTTAGCCAAATCCGCTTTCTTACGAAATTTTTTCACAGCCCTGTTTCCAAGAGCCCACAAAGAACTGCTGCTTAAAACTCTCCACATGCACATCTCCCATACTGGTGTGCTCGTTTCACTACCTGGATTTTGGTTTCCTCTTCTTTCTTTGAAATTACAAGCCCTCTTTCTGCATGCTACACACACCTTGTAGCAGTTTCAGTTTGCAGCATATTGGTGCTCTTAAAACGCTGAGTAACCTGTGTAGAGTGTGTCAATCTCCAGCACTGAATACACAACTTAGAGCTCCTTTCACCACAGACACGCAAACACATCTTTTTGTAAAAGTCCTACTTCTTTACTCTTGGAAATGTAAGGGTTTCATCGAGAACTTGAAGTCAATCATGCTTTTGCACTCTGCAACCAATAGGAATGAACTCTTGTACATACCCGTCTGAATTTCAGTGCAAAATGCCCTTCTTTTCTGGTTTGTTGAAAGTTCACAACACATTAGGAGATAGAGCGTGTTTGAAGAAGACTGATGCAGTGTGCGTTTTCCTTTATTTCTTGTGATTTGGGAAACATAATCCGTGATTTTCCACATTGTCTAAGAAACAACATGAGGCTTGCAAGAGATTGAAACAATGCATCCTAAAACTTATTCAGGCAGTGAAAACACACGGTTCTACAAAGACTTGGAAGGAGCAAGCAAAAGAATAGTGGCTGAGTGTCCTTTCAGAGAGAAACACATGCATTTCATCCTTCTGGAGTGAGTTTTCTTGCTGGAATTCATATGCATTTTGTACTGTGCAGAATGTAGCTACCTGCTCGGGGGTTGTGTCATAGATGCACCTTTCCTGTAGGAGCTTATTGGAACTTTCATTGTTTGGCTAAGTTATTTAGGGTTGGTTTTGGAAGGTCTTTCAACTTTGGCCAAATCCGCTTTGTACGAAAGTTTTTCACAGCCCTGTTTCCAAGTGTCCACAAAGAGCTGCTGCTTGAAAGTGTCCACATGCACATCTCCCATACTGGTGTGCTCGTTTCACTACCTGGATTTTGGTTTCCTCTTCTTTCTTTGAAATGACAAGTCTTCATTCAGCATGCTACACACAGCTTGTAGCAGTTTCAGTTTGAAGCATGTTGGTGCTCTCAAAACGCTGTGTATCCTGTGTAGAGTGTGTCACTCTACAGCACTGAATACACAACTTAGAGCTCCTTTCAACACAGACACGCAAACACGTCTTTTTGGGAAAGTCCTAACTCAGGTAAATTGGAAATGTAAGGGTTTCATCGAAAACATGAAGACAATCATGCTTTTGAACTCTGCAACCGAAAGAAATGGCTTTTTGTACATGCCATTCTGAATTTCACTGCAAAATGCCCTTCTTTTCTGCTTTGTTGAAAGTTCAAAACACTTTAGGAAATAGAACGTGTTTGAAGAAGACTGATGCAGTGTGCGTTTTCCTGGATTTCAAGTCATTCGGGATACATACTCCTTGTTTTTCCACATTGTCTAAGAAACAACATGAGGCTTGCAAGAGATTGAAAAAATGCATCCTAAAACTTATGCCTGCAGTGAAAACACACGTTTCTACAAAGACTTGGGAGGAGCAAGCAAAAGAATAGTGGCTGAGAGTTCTTTCAGAGAGAAACACACGTATTTCATCCTTCTGTAGAGACGGTTAGGGTTACGATTGGACCTAGGGTAGGGTTATGTTGAGGGCTAGGGTTAGAGAGACGGTTAGGGTTACGATTGGACCTAGGGTTAGGGTTATGTTGAAGGCTAGGGTTAGAGAGAAGGTTAGGGTTACTTTTGGACCTAGGGTTAGGGTTATGTTGAGGGCTAGGGTTAGAGATATGGTTAGGGTTACGATTGGACCTAGGGTTAGGGTTATGTTGAGGGCTAGGGTTAGAGAGAAGGTTCGGGTTACTTTTGGACCTAGGGTTAGGGTTATGTTGAGGGCTAGGGTTAGAGATATGGTTAGGGTTACGATTGGACCTAGGGTTAGGGTTATGTTGAGGGCTAGGTTTAGAGTTCCGGTTAGGGTTACACTTGAACCTAGGGTTAGCGTAACGTTGAGGGCTAGGCTTAGAGAGAAGGTTAGGGTTACAATTGGACCTAGGGTTAGGGTTATGTTGAGGGCTAGGGTTAGAGAGAAGGTTAGGGTTACGATTGGACCTAGGGTTAGGGTTATGTTGAGGCCCAGGGTTTGAGATCTGGTTAGGGTTAAATTGGACCTAGGGTTAGGGTTATGTTGAGGGCTAGGGTTAGAGATCAGGTTAGGGTTAAGATAGGACCTAGGGTTAGGGTTATGTTTAGGGCTAGGGATACAGATCCGGTTAGGGTTACGATTGGACCTAGGGTTAGGGTTATGTTGAGGGCTAGGGTTAGTGATCAGGTTAGTATTACGATTGGACCTAAGGTTAAGGTTATGTTGAGGGCTAGGGTTCAGATCCGGTTAGGGTTACGATTGGACCTAGGGTTAGCGTAACGTTGAGGGCTAGGGTTAGAGAGACGGTTAGGGTTACGATTGGACCTAGGGTTAGGGTTATGTTGAGGGCTAGGGTTAGAGATCAGGTTAGGGTTACGATTGGACCTAGGGTTAGGGTTATGTTGAGGGCTAGGGTTAGAGAGAAGGTTAGGGTTACTTTTGGACCTAGGGTTAGGGTTATGTTGAGGGCTAGGGTTAGAGATATTGTTAGGGTTACGATTGGACCTAGGGTTAGGGTTATGTTGAGGGCTAGGGTTAGAGATCCGGTTAGGGTTTCGATTGGACCTAGGGTTAGGGTTATGTTGAGGGCTAGGGTTAGAGATCCGGTTAGGGTTACGATTGGACCTAGGGTTAGGGTTATGTTGAGGCCCAGGGTTTGAGATCTGGTTAGGGTTAGATTGGACCTAGGGTTAGGGTTATGTTGAGGGCTAGGTTTAGAGATCAGGTTAGGGTTAAGATTGGACCTAGGGTTAGGGTTATGTTTAGGGCTAGGGATAAAGATCCGGTTAGGGTTACGATTGGACCTAGGGTTAGGGTTATGTTGAGGGCTAGGGATAGTCATCAGGTTAGTATTACGATTGGACCTAAGGTTAAGGTTATGTTGAGGGCTAGGGTTCAGATCCGGTTAGGGTTACTATTGGACCTAGGGTTAGCGTAACGTTGAGGGCTAGGGTTAGAGAGACTGTTAGGGTTACGATTGGACCTAGGGTTAGGGTTATGTTGAGGGCTAGGGTTAGAGAGAAGGTTAGGGTTACTTTTGGACCTAGGGTTAGGGTTATGTTGAGGGCTAGGGTTAGAGATATGGTTAGGGTTACGATTGGACCTAGGGTTAGGGTTATGTTGAGGGCTAGGGTTAGAGAGAAGGTTAGGGTTACTTTTGGACCTAGGGTTAGGGTTATGTTGAGGGCTAGGGTTAGAGATCCGGTTAGGGTTACGGTTGGACCTAGGGTTAGGGTTATGTTGAGGGCTAGGGTTAGAGATCAGGTTAGGGTTAAGATTGGACCTAGGGTTATAGTGATGTTGAGGGCTAGGGTATTCCAGCAGTGAAAACACACATTTCTATAAAGACTTTGAAGCAGCAAGCTAAAGCCTTGTGGCTGAGTGTTCTTTCATAGAGAAACATGCATTTCATCCTTCTGGAGTGAATTTTCATGCTGGAGTTCATATGCATTTTATACTGTGCAGAATGTAGCTACCTGGTGGGGGTTGTGTCATAGAAGCACCTTTTCTGCAGGAGCTTATTGGAACATTCATTGTTTGGCTAAGTTATTTAGGGTTGGTTTTGGAAGGTCTTTCAACCTTGGCCAAATCCCGCTTGGTACGCAAGTTTTTAATACCGCTGTTTCCAAGTGTCCAAAAAGAGCTGCTGCTTGAAACTGTCCACATGCACATCTCATATACTGGTGTGCTCGTTTCACTACCTGGATTTTGGTTTCCTCTTCTTTCTTTGAAATGACAAGTCTTCATTCAGCATTCTACACACACCTTGTACCAGCTTCAGTTTGAAGCATGTTGGTGCTCTCAAAACGCTGTGTAACCTATGTAGAGTGTGTTACTCTCCAGCACTGAATACACAACTTAGAGCTCCTTTCACCACAGACACGCAAACACATCTTTTTGTGAAAGTCCTACTTCAGGTCCCTTGGAAATGTAAGGGTTTCATGGAGAACATGAAGTCAATCATGCTTTTGCACTCTACTACCAATAGAAATGACCTCTTGTACATGCCTGACTGAGTTTCACTGCAAAATGCCCTTGTTTTCTGGTTTCTTGAATGTTCTCAACACATTAGGAGAAAGAGCGTGTTTGAGCAAGATCGATGCAGTGTGCGTTTCCCTAGATTTCAAGTGATTTGGGAAATATAATCCTTATTTTTCCACATTGTGAAAGAAACATGAGGCTTGCAAGAGATTGAAAAAATGCATCCCAAAACGTACTCCAGCGGTGAAAGCACACGTTTCTACAAAGACTTTGAAGTAGCAAGTAAAAGCCAATGGCTGAGTGTTCTTTCAGAGAGAAACATACACATTTCATCCTTCTGGAGTGAATTTTCAGCCTGGAATTCATATGCATTTGTACCGTGCAGAATGTAACTACCTGCTCGGGGGTTGTGTCATAGAAGCAACTTTCCTGCAGGAGCTTATTGGAACATTCATTGTTTGGCTAACTTCTTTGGGTTGGTTTTGGAAGGTCTTTCAACTTTAGCCAAATCCGCTTTCTTACAAAATTTTTTCACAGCCCTGTTTCCAAGAGCCCACAAAGAACTGCTGCTTAAAACTCTCCACATGCACATCTCCCATACTGGTGTGCTCGTTTCACTACCTGGATTTTGGTTTCCTCTTCTTTCTTTGAAATTACAAGCCCTCTTTCTGCATGCTACACACACCTTGTAGCAGTTTCAGTTTGCAGCATATTGGTGCTCTTAAAACGCTGAGTAACCTGTGTAGAGTGTGTCAATCTCCAGCACTGAATACACAACTTAGAGCTCCTTTCACCACAGACACGCAAACACATCTTTTTGTAAAAGTCCTACTTCTTTACTCTTGGAAATGTAAGGGTTTCATCCAGAACTTGAAGTCAATCATGCTTTTGCACTCTGCAACCAATAGGAATGAACTCTTGTACATACCCGTCTGAATTTCAGTGCAAAATGCCCTTCTTTTCTGGTTTGTTGAAAGTTCACAACACATTAGGAGATAGAGCGTGTTTGAAGAAGACTGATGCAGTGTGCGTTTTCCTTTATTTCTTGTGATTTGGGAAACATAATCCGTGATTTTCCACATTGTCTAAGAAACAACATGAGGCTTGCAAGAGATTGAAACAATGCATCCTAAAACTTATTCCAGCAGTGAAAACACACGGTTCTACAAAGACTTGGAAGGAGCAAGCAAAAGAATAGTGGCTGAGTGTCCTTTCAGAGAGAAACACATGCATTTCATCCTTCTGGAGTGAGTTTTCTTGCTGGAATTCATATGCATTTTGTACTGTGCAGAATGTAGCTACCTGCTCGGGGGTTGTGTCATAGATGCACCTTTCCTGTAGGAGCTTATTGGAACTTTCATTGTTTGGCTAAGTTATTTAGGGTTGGTTTTGGAAGGTCTTTCAACTTTGGCCAAATCCGCTTTGTACGAAAGTTTTTCACAGCCCTGTTTCCAAGTGTCCACAAAGAGCTGCTGCTTGAAAGTGTCCACATGCACATCTCCCATACTGGTGTGCTCGTTTCACTACCTGGATTTTGGTTTCCTCTTCTTTCTTTGAAATGACAAGTCTTCATTCAGCATGCTACACACAGCTTGTAGCAGTTTCAGTTTGAAGCATGTTGGTGCTCTCAAAACGCTGTGTATCCTGGGTAGAGTGTGTCACTCTACAGCACTGAATACACAACTTAGAGCTCCTTTCAACACAGACACGCAAACACGTCTTTTTGGGAAAGTCCTAACTCAGGTAAATTGGAAATGTAAGGGTTTCATCGAAAACATGAAGACAATCATGCTTTTGAACTCTGCAACCGAAAGAAATGGCTTTTTGTACATGCCATTCTGAATTTCACTGCAAAATGCCCTTCTTTTCTGGTTTGTTGAAAGTTCAAAACACTTTAGGAAATAGAACGTGTTTGAAGAAGACTGATGCAGTGTGCGTTTTCCTGGATTTCAAGTGATTCGGGATACATACTCCTTGTTTTTCCACATTGTCTAAGAAACAACATGAGGCTTGCAAGAGATTGAAAAAATGCATCCTAAAACTTATGCCTGGAGTGAAAACACACGTTTCTACAAAGACTTGGAAGGAGCAAGCAAAAGAATAGTGGCTGAGAGTTCTTTCAGAGAGAAACACACGTATTTCATCCTTCTGTAGAGACGGTTAGGGTTACGATTGGACCTAGGTAGGGTTATGTTGAGGGCTAGGGTGAGAGAGACGGTTAGGGTTACGATTGGACCTAGGGTTAGGGTTATGTTGAGGGCTAAGGTTAGAGAGAAGGTTAGGGTTACTTTTGGACCTAGGGTTAGGGTTATGTTGAGGGCTAGGGTTGGAGATATGGTTAGGGTTACGATTGGACCTAGGGTTAGGGTTATGTTGAGGGCTAGGGTTAGAGAGAAGGTTAGGGTTACTTTTGGACCTAGGGTTAGGGTTATGTTGAGGGCTAGGGTTAGAGATCCGGTTAGGGTTACGGTTGGACCTAGGGTTAGGGTTATGTTGAGGGCTAGGGTTAGAGATCAGGTTAGGGTTAAGATTGGACCTAGGGTTATAGTGATGTTGAGGGCTAGGGTATTCCAGCAGTGAAAACACACATTTCTATAAAGACTTTGAAGCAGCAAGCTAAAGCCTTGTGGCTGAGTGTTCTTTCATAGAGAAACATGCATTTCATCCTTCTGGAGTGAATTTTCATGCTGGAGTTCATATGCATTTTATACTGTGCAGAATGTAGCTACCTGCTGGGGGTTGTGTCATAGAAGCACCTTTTCTGCAGGAGCTTATTGGAACATTCATTGTTTGGCTAAGTTATTTAGGGTTGGTTTTGGAAGGTCTTTCAACCTTGGCCAAATCCCGCTTGGTACGCAAGTTTTTAATACCGCTGTTTCCAAGTGTCCACAAAGAGCTGCTGCTTGAAACTGTCCACATGCACATCTCATATACTGGTGTGCTCGTTTCACTACCTGGATTTTGGTTTCCTCTTCTTTCTTTGAAATGACAAGTCTTCATTCAGCATTCTACACACACCTTGTACCAGCTTCAGTTTGAAGCATGTTGGTGCTCTCAAAACGCTGTGTAACCTATGTAGAGTGTGTTACTCTCCAGCACTGAATACACAACTTAGAGCTCCTTTCACCACAGACACGCAAACACATCTTTTTGTGAAAGTCCTACTTCAGGTCCCTTGGAAATGTAAGGGTTTCATGGAGAACATGAAGTCAATCATGCTTTTGCACTCTACTACCAATAGAAATGACCTCTTGTACATGCCTGACTGAGTTTCACTGCAAAATGCCCTTGTTTTCTGGTTTCTTGAATGTTCTCAACACATTAGGAGAAAGAGCGTGTTTGAGCAAGATCGATGCAGTGTGCGTTTCCCTAGATTTCAAGTGATTTGGGAAATATAATCCTTATTTTTCCACATTGTGAAAGAAACATGAGGCTTGCAAGAGATTGAAAAAATGCATCCCAAAACGTACTCCAGCGGTGAAAGCACACGTTTCTACAAAGACTTTGAAGTAGCAAGTAAAAGCCAATGGCTGAGTGTTCTTTCAGAGAGAAACATACACATTTCATCCTTCTGGAGTGAATTTTCAGCCTGGAATTCATATGCATTTGTACCGTGCAGAATGTAACTACCTGCTCGGGGGTTGTGTCATAGAAGCAACTTTCCTGCAGGAGCTTATTGGAACATTCATTGTTTGGCTAACTTCTTTGGGTTGGTTTTGGAAGGTCTTTCAACTTTAGCCAAATCCGCTTTCTTACGAAATTTTTTCACAGCCCTGTTTCCAAGAGCCCACAAAGAACTGCTGCTTAAAACTCTCCACATGCACATCTCCCATACTGGTGTGCTCGTTTCACTACCTGGATTTTGGTTTCCTCTTCTTTCTTTGAAACTACAAGCCCTCTTTCTGCATGCTACACACACCTTGTAGCAGTTTCAGTTTGCAGCATATTGGTGCTCTTAAAACGCTGAGTAACCTGTGTAGAGTGTGTCAATCTCCAGCACTGAATACACAACTTAGAGCTCCTTTCACCACAGACACGCAAACACATCTTTTTGTAAAAGTCCTACTTCTTTACTCTTGGAAATGTAAGGGTTTCAACGAGAACTTGAAGTCAATCATGCTTTTGCACTCTGCAACCAATAGGAATGAACTCTTGTACATACCCGTCTGAATTTCAGTGCAAAATGCCCTTCTTTTCTGGTTTGTTGAAAGTTCACAACACATTAGGAGATAGAGCGTGTTTGAAGAAGACTGATGCAGTGTGCGTTTTCCTTTATTTCTTGTGATTTGGGAAACATAATCCGTGATTTTCCACATTATCTAAGAAACAACATGAGGCTTGCAAGAGATTGAAACAATGCATCCTAAAACTTATTCCAGCAGTGAAAACACACGGTTCTACAAAGACTTGGAAGGAGCAAGCAAAAGAATAGTGGCTGAGTGTCCTTTCAGAGAGAAACACATGCATTTCATCCTTCTGGAGTGAGTTTTCTTGCTGGAATTCATATGCATTTTGTACTGTGCAGAATGTAGCTACCTGCTCGGGGGTTGTGTCATAGATGCACCTTTCCTGTGGAGCTTATTGGAACTTTCATTGTTTGGCTAAGTTATTTAGGGTTGGTTTTGGAAGGTCTTTCAACTTTGGCCAAATCCGCTTTGTACGAAAGTTTTTCACAGCCCTGTTTCCAAGTGTCCACAAAGAGCTGCTGCTTGAAAGTGTCCACATGCACATCTCCCATACTGGTGTGCTCGTTTCACTACCTGGATTTTGGTTTCCTCTTCTTTCTTTGAAATGACAAGTCTTCATTCAGCATGCTACACACAGCTTGTAGCAGTTTCAGTTTGAAGCATGTTGGTGCTCTCAAAACGCTGTGTATCCTGGGTAGAGTGTGTCACTCTACAGCACTGAATACACAACTTAGAGCTCCTTTCAACACAGACACGCAAACACGTCTTTTTGGGAAAGTCCTAACTCAGGTAAATTGGAAATGTAAGGGTTTCATCGAAAACATGAAGACAATCATGCTTTTGAACTCTGCAACCGAAAGAAATGGCTTTTTGTACATGCCATTCTGAATTTCACTGCAAAATGCCCTTCTTTTCTGGTTTGTTGAAAGTTCAAAACACTTTAGGAAATAGAACGTGTTTGAAGAAGACTGATGCAGTGTGCGTTTTCCTGGATTTCAAGTGATTCGGGATACATACTCCTTGTTTTTCCACATTGTCTAAGAAACAACATGAGGCTTGCAAGAGATTGAAAAAATGCATCCTAAAACTTATGCCTGCAGTGAAAACACACGGTTCTACAAAGACTTGGAAGGAGCAAGCAAAAGAATAGTGGCTGAGAGTTCTTTCAGAGAGAAGCACACGTATTTCATCCTTCTGTAGAGACGGTTAGGGTTACGATTGGACCTAGGGTAGGGTTATGTTGAGGGCTAGGGTTAGAGAGACGGTTAGGGTTACGATTGGACCTAGGGTTAGGGTTATGTTGAGGGCTAGGGTTAGAGAGAAGGTTAGGGTTACTTTTGGACCTAGGGTTAGGGTTATGTTGAGGGCTAGGGTTAGAGATATGGTTAGGGTTACGATTGGACCTAGGCTTAGGGTTATGTTGAGGGCTAGGGTTAGAGAGAAGGTTAGGGTTACTTTTGGACCTAGGGTTAGGGTTATGTTGAGGGCTAGGGTTAGAGATATGGTTAGGGTTACGATTGGACCTAGGGTTAGGGTTATGTTGAGGGCTAGGGTTAGAGTTCCAGTTAGGGTTACACTTGAACCTAGGGTTAGCGTAACGTTGAGGGCTAGGCTTAGAGAGAAGGTTAGGGTTACAATTGGACCTAGGGTTAGAGTTATGTTGACGGCTAGGGTTAGAGATCCGGTTAGGGTTACGATTGGACCTAGGGTTAGGGTTATGTTGAGGGCTAGGATTAGAGATCATGTTAGTATTACGATTGGACATAGGGTTAGGGTTATGTTGAGGGCTAGGGTTAGAGAGAAGGTTAGGGTTACTTTTGGACCTAGGGTTAGGGTTATGTTGAGGGCTAGGGTTAGAGATCAGGTTAGTATTACGATTGGACCTAGGGTTAGGGTTATGTTTAGGGCTAGGGATACAGATCCGGTTAGGGTTACGATTGGACGTAGGGTTAGGGTTATGTTGAGGGCTAGGGTTAGTGATCAGGTTAGTATTACGATTGGACCTAAGGTTAAGGTTATGTTGAGGGCTAGGGTTCAGATCCGGTTAGGGTTACGATTGGACCTAGGGTTAGCGTAACGTTGAGGGCTAGGGTTAGAGAGACGGTTAGGGTTACGATTGGACCTAGGGTTAGGGTTATGTTGTGGTCTAGGGTTAGAGATATGGTTAGGGTTATGATTGGACCTAGGGTTAGGGTTATGTATAGGGCTAGGGTTAGAGATCAGGTTAGGGTTACGATTGGACCTAGGGTTAGGGTTATGTTGAGGGCTAGGGATAGAGAGAAGGTTAGGGTTACTATTGGACGTAGGGTTAGGGTTATGTTGAGGGCTAGGGTTAGAGATCCGGTTAGTATTACGATTGGATCTAGGGTTAGGGTTATGTTGAGGGCTAGGGTTAGAGATCCGGTTAGGGTTACTATTGGACGTAGGGTTAGGGTTATGTTGGGGGCTAGGGTTAGAGATCCGGTTAGTATTACGATTGGACCTAGGGTTAGGGTTATGTTGAGGGCTAGGGTTACAGATCCGGTTAGGGTTACGATTTGACCTAGGGTTAGGGTTATGTTTAGGGCTAGGGTTAGAGATCCGGTTAGGGTTACTATTGGACGTAGGGTTAGGGTTATGTTGAGGGCTAGGGTTAGAGATCCGGTTAGGGTTACGGTTGGACCTAGGGTTAGGGTTATGTTGAGGGCTAGGTTTAGAGATCAGGTTAGGGTTAAGAGTGGACCTAGGGTTATAGTGATGTTGAGGGCTAGGGTATTCCAGCAGTCAAAACACACATTTCTATAAAGACTTTGAAGCAGCAAGCTAAAGCCTTGTGGCTGAGTGTTCTTTCATAGAGAAACATGCATTTCATCCTTCTGGAGTGAATTTTCATGCTGGAGTTCATATGCATTTTATACTGTGCAGAATGTAGCTACCTGCTGGGGGTTGTGTCATAGAGGCACCTTTTCTGCAGGAGCTTATTGGAACATTCATTGTTTGGCTAAGTTATTTAGGGTTGGTTTTGGAAGGTCTTTCAACCTTGGCCAAATCCCGCTTCGTACGCAAGTTTATAATAGCACTGTTTCCAAGTGTCCACAAAGAGCTGCTGCTTGAAACTGTCCACATGCACATCTCGTATACTGGTGTGCTCGTTTCACTACCTGGATTTTGGTTTCCTCTTCTTTCTTTGAAATGACAAGTCTTCATTCAGCATTCTACACACACCTTGTACCAGCTTCAGTTTGAAGCATGTTGGTGCTCTCAAAACGCTGTGTAACCTATGTAGAGTGTGTTACTCTCCAGCACTGAATACACAACTTAGAGCTCCTTTCACCACAGACACGCAAACACATCTTTTTGTGAAAGTCCTACTTCAGGTCCCTTGGAAATGTAAGGGTTTCATGGAGAACATGAAGTCAATCATGCTTTTGCACTCTACTACCAATAGAAATGACCTCTTGTACATGCCTGACTGACTTTCACTGCAAAATGCCCTTGTTTTCTGGTTTCTTGAATGTTCTCAACACATTAGGAGAAAGAGCGTGTTTGAGCAAGATCGATGCAGTGTGCGTTTCTCTAGATTTCAAGTGATTTGGGAAATATAATCCTTATTTTTCCACATTGTGAAAGAAACATGAGGCTTGCAAGAGATTGAAAAAATGCATCCCAAAACGTACTCCACCGGTGAAAGCACACGTTTCTACAAAGACTTTGAAGTAGCAAGTAAAAGCCAATGGCTGAGTGTTCTTTCAGAGAGAAACATACACATTTCATCCTTCTGGAGTGAATTTTCAGCCTGGAATTCATATGCATTTGTACCGTGCAGAATGTAACTACCTGCTCGGGGGTTGTGTCATAGAAGCAACTTTCCTGCAGGAGCTTATTGGAACATTCATTGTTTGGCTAACTTCTTTGGGTTGGTTTTGGAAGGTCTTTCAACTTTAGCCAAATCCGCTTTCTTACGAAATTTTTTCACAGCCCTGTTTCCAAGAGCCCACAAAGAACTGCTGCTTAAAACTCTCCACATGCACATCTCCCATACTGGTGTGCTCGTTTCACTACCTGGATTTTGGTTTCCTCTTCTTTCTTTGAAATTACAAGCCCTCTTTCTGCATGCTACACACACCTTGTAGCAGTTTCAGTTTGCAGCATATTGGTGCTCTTAAAACGCTGAGTAACCTGTGTAGAGTGTGTCAATCTCCAGCACTGAATACACAACTTAGAGCTCCTTTCACCACAGACACGCAAACACATCTTTTTGTAAAAGTCCTACTTCTTTACTCTTGGAAATGTAAGGGTTTCATCGAGAACTTGAAGTCAATCATGCTTTTGCACTCTGCAACCAATAGGAATGAACTCTTGTACATACCCGTCTGAATTTCAGTGCAAAATGCCCTTCTTTTCTGGTTTGTTGAAAGTTCACAACACATTAGGAGATAGAGCGTGTTTGAAGAAGACTGATGCAGTGTGCGTTTTCCTTTATTTCTTGTGATTTGGGAAACATAATCCGTGATTTTCCACATTGTCTAAGAAACAACATGAGGCTTGCAAGAGATTGAAACAATGCATCCTAAAACTTATTCAGGCAGTGAAAACACACGGTTCTACAAAGACTTGGAAGGAGCAAGCAAAAGAATAGTGGCTGAGTGTCCCTTCAGAGAGAAACACATGCATTTCATCCTTCTGGAGTGAGTTTTCTTGCTGGAATTCATATGCATTTTGTACTGTGCAGAATGTAGCTACCTGCTCGGGGGTTGTGTCATAGATGCACCTTTCCTGTAGGAGCTTATTGGAACTTTCATTGTTTGGCTACATTATTTAGGGTTGGTTTTGGAAGGTCTTTCAACTTTGGCCAAATCCGCTTTGTACGAAAGTTTTTCACAGCCCTGTTTCCAAGTGTCCACAAAGAGCTGCTGCTTGAAGGTGTCCACATGCACATCTCCCATACTGGTGTGCTCGTTTCACTACCTGGATTTTGGTTTCCTCTTCTTTCTTTGAAATGACAAGTCTTCATTCAGCATGCTACACACAGCTTGTAGCAGTTTCAGTTTGAAGCATGTTGGTGCTCTGAAAACGCTGTGTATCCTGGGTAGAGTGTGTCACTCTACATCACTGAATACACAACTTAGAGCTCCTTTCAACACAGACACGCAAACACGTCTTTTTGGGAAAGTCCTAACTCAGGTAAATTGGAAATGTAAGGGTTTCATCGAAAACATGAAGAAAATCATGCTTTTGAACTCTGCAACCGAAAGAAATGGCTTTTTGTACATGCCATTCTGAATTTCACTGCAAAATGCCCTTCTTTTCTGGTTTGTTGAAAGTTCAAAACACTTTAGGAAATAGAACGTGTTTGAAGAAGACTGATGCAGTGTGCGTTTTCCTGGATTTCAAGTGATTCGGGATACATACTCCTTGTTTTTCCACATTGTCTAAGAAACAACATGAGGCTTGCAAGAGATTGAAAAAATGCATCCTAAAACTTATGCCTGCAGTGAAAACACACGTTTCTACAAAGACTTGGAAGGAGTAAGCAAAAGAATAGTGGCTGAGAGTTCTTTCAGAGAGAAACACACGTATTTCATCCTTCTGTAGAGACGGTTAGGGTTACGATTGGACCTAGGGTAGGGTTATGTTGAGGGCTAGGGTTAGAGAGACGGTTAGGGTTACGATTGGACCTAGGGTTAGGGTTATGTTGAGGGCTAGGGTTAGAGAGAAGGTTAGGGTTACTTTTGGACCTAGGGTTAGGGTTATGTTGAGGGCTAGGGTTAGAGATATGGTTAGGGTTATGATTGGACCTAGGGTTAGGGTTATGTTGAGGGCTAGGGTTAGAGAGAAGGTTAGGGTTACTTTTGGACCTAGGGTTAGGGTTATGTTGAGGGCTAGGGTTAGAGTTCCGGTTAGGGTTACACTTGAACCTAGGGTTAGCGTAACGTTGAGGGCTAGGCTTAGAGAGAAGGTTAGGGTTACAATTGGACCTAGGGTTAGGGTTATGTTGAGGGCTAGGGTTAGAGAGAAGGTTAGGGTTACTTTTGGACCTAGGGTTAAGGTTATGTTGAGGGCTAGGGTTAGAGATATGGTTAGGGTTACGATTGGACCTAGGGTTAGGGTTATGTTGAGGGCTAGGGTTAGAGTTCCGGTTAGGGTTACACTAGAACCTAGGGTTAGCGTAACGTTGAGGGCTAGGCTTAGAGAGAAGGTTAGGGTTACAATTGGACCTAGGGTTAGGGTTATGTTGAGGGCTAGGGTTAGAGATCCGGTTAGGGTTACGATTGGACCTAGGGTTAGGGTTATGTTGAGGGCTAGGATTAGAGATCATGTTAGTATTACGATTGGACATAGGGTTAGGGTTATGTTGAGGTCTAGGGTTAGAGAGAAGGTTAGGGTTACTTTTGGACCTAGGGTTAGGGTTATGTTGAGGACTAGGGTTAGAGATATGGTTAGGGTTACGATTGGACTTAGGGTTAGTGTTATGTTGAGGGCTAGGTTTAGAGAGAAGGTTAGGGTTACTTTTGGACCTAGGGTTAGGGTTATGTTGAGGGCTAGGGTTAGAGATATGGTTAGGGTTACAATTGGACCTAGGGTTAGGGTTATGTTGAGGGCTAGGGTTAGAGAGAAGGTTAGGGTTACTTTTGGACCTAGGGTTAGGGTTATGTTGAGGGCTCGGGTTAGAGATATGGTTAGGGTTACGATTGGACCTAGGGTTAGGGTTATGTTGAGGGCTAGGGTTAGAGATCCGGTTAGGGTTACGATTGGACCTAGGGTTAGGGTTATGTTGAGGGCTTGGGTTAGACATCCAGTTAGGGTTACGATTGGACCTAGGGTTAGGGTTATGTTGAGGCCCAGGGTTTGAGATCTGGTTAGGGATAGATTGGACCTAGGGTTAGGGTTATGTTGAGGGCTAGGGTTAGAGATCAGGTTAGTATTACGATTGGACCTAGGGTTAGGGTTATGTTTAGGGCTAGGGATAGAGATCCGATTAGGGTTACGATTGGACCTAGGGTTAGGGTTATGTTGAGGGCTAGGGTTAGAGATATGGTTAGGGTTATGATTGGACCTAGGGTTAGGGTTATGTATAGGGCTAGGGTTAGAGATCAGGTTAGGGTTACGATTGGACCTAGGGTTAGGGTTATGTTGAGGGCTAGGGTTAGAGAGAAGGTTCGGGTTTCAATTGGACCTAGGGTTAGGGTTATGTTGAGGGCTAGGGTTACAGATCCGGTTAGGGTTACGATTGGACCTATGGTTAGGGTTATGTTTAGGGCTAGGGTTAGAGATCCGGTTAGGATTACTATTGGACGTAGGGTTAGGGTTATGTTGAGGGCTAGGGTTAGAGATCCGGTTAGTATTACGATTGGACCTAGGGTTAGGGTTATGTTGAGGGCTAGGGTTACAGATCCGGTTAGGGTTACGATGTGACCTAGGGTTAGGGTTATGTTTAGGGCTAGGGTTAGAGATCCGGTTAGGGTTACGGTTGGGCCTAGGGTTAGGGTTATGTTGAGGGCTAGGGTTAGAGATCAGGTTAGGGTTAAGATTGGACCTAGGGTTATAGTGATGTTGAGGGCTAGGGTATTCCAGCAGTCAAAACACACATTTCTATAAAGACTTTGAAGCAGCAAGCTAAAGCCTTGTGGCTGAGTGTTCTTTCATAGAGAAACATGCATTTCATCCTTCTGGAGTGAATTTTCATGCTGGAGTTCATATGCATTTTATACTGTGCAGAATGTAGCTACCTGCTGGGGGTTGTGTCATAGAAGCACCTTTTCTGCAGGAGCTTATTGGAACATTCATTGTTTGGCTAAGTTATTTAGGGTTGGTTTTGGAAGGTCTTTCAACCTTGGCCAAATCCCGCTTCGTACGCAAGTTTTTAATACCGCTGTTTCCAAGTGTCCACAAAGAGCTGCTGCTTGAAACTGTCCACATGCACATCTCGTATACTGGTGTGCTCGTTTCACTACCTGGATTTTTGTTTCCTCTTCTTTCTTTGAAATGACAAGTCTTCATTCAGCATTCTACACACACCTTGTACCAGCTTCAGTTTGAAGCATGTTGGTGCTCTCAAAACGCTGTGTAACCTATGTAGAGTGTGTTACTCTCCAGCACTGAATACACAACTTAGAGCTCCTTTCACCACAGACACGCAAACACATCTTTTTGTGAAAGTCCTACTTCAGGTCCCTTGGAAATGTAAGGGTTTCATGGAGAACATGAAGTCAATCATGTTTTTGCACTCTACTACCAATAGAAATGACCTCTTGTACATGCCTGACTGACTTTCACTGCAAAATGCCCTTGTTTTCTGGTTTCTTGAATGTTCTCAACACATTAGGAGAAAGAGCGTGTTTGAGCAAGATCGATGCAGTGTGCGTTTCCCTAGATTTCAAGTGATTTGGGAAATATAATCCTTATTTTTCCACATTGTGAAAGAAACATGAGGCTTGCAATAGATTGAAAAAATGCATCCCAAAACGTACTCCAGCGGTGAAAGCACACGTTTCTACAAAGACTTTGAAGTAGCAAGTAAAAGCCAATGGCTGAGTGTTCTTTCAGAGAGAAACATACACATTTCATCCTTCTGGAGTGAATTTTCAGCCTGGAATTCATATGCATTTGTACCGTGCAGAATGTAACTACCTGCTCGGGGGTTGTGTCATAGAAGCAACTTTCCTGCAGGAGCTTATTGGAACATTCATTGTTTGGCTAACTTCTTTGGGTTGGTTTTGGAAGGTCTTTCAACTTTAGCCAAATCCGCTTTCTTACGAAATTTTTTCACAGCCCTGTTTCCAAGAGCCCACAAAGAACTGCTGCTTAAAACTCTCCACATGCACATCTCCCATACTGGTGTGCTCGTTTCACTACCTGGATTTTGGTTTCCTCTTCTTTCTTTGAAATTACAAGCCCTCTTTCTGCATGCTACA
The DNA here is from genome assembly GCF_054644295.1 of Miniopterus natalensis. Lineage (NCBI taxonomy): Eukaryota > Metazoa > Chordata > Mammalia > Chiroptera > Miniopteridae > Miniopterus > Miniopterus natalensis. The sequence goes on from NC_142088.1 coordinate 84,565,454, forward strand.
CACACCTTGTAGCAGTTTCAGTTTGCAGCATATTGGTGCTCTTAAAACGCTGAGTAACCTGTGTAGAGTGTGTCAATCTCCAGCACTGAATACACAACTTAGAGCTCCTTTCACCACAGACACGCAAACACATCTTTTTGTAAAAGTCCTACTTCTTTACTCTTGGAAATGTAAGGGTTTCATCGAGAACTTGAAGTCAATCATGCTTTTGCACTCTGCAACCAATAGGAATGAACTCTTGTACATACCCGTCTGAATTTCAGTGCAAAATGCCCTTCTTTTCTGGTTTGTTGAAAGTTCACAACACATTAGGAGATAGAGCGTGTTTGAAGAAGACTGATGCAGTGTGCGTTTTCCTTTATTTCTTGTGATTTGGGAAACATAATCCGTGATTTTCCACATTGTCTAAGAAACAACATGAGGCTTGCAAGAGATTGAAACAATGCATCCTAAAACTTATTCCAGCAGTGAAAACACACGGTTCTACAAAGACTTGGAAGGAGCAAGCAAAAGAATAGTGGCTGAGTGTCCTTTCAGAGAGAAACACATGCATTTCATCCTTCTGGAGTGAGTTTTCTTGCTGGAATTCATATGCATTTTGTACTGTGCAGAATGTAGCTACCTGCTCGGGGGTTGTGTCATAGATGCACCTTTCCTGTAGGAGCTTATTGGAACTTTCATTGTTTGGCTAAGTTATTTAGGGTTGGTTTTGGAAGGTCTTTCAACTTTGGCCAAATCCGCTTTGTACGAAAGTTTTTCACAGCCCTGTTTCCAAGTGTCCACAAAGAGCTGCTGCTTGAAAGTGTCCACATGCACATCTCCCATACTGGTGTGCTCGTTTCACTACCTGGATTTTGGTTTCCTCTTCTTTCTTTGAAATGACAAGTCTTCATTCAGCATGCTACACACAGCTTGTAGCAGTTTCAGTTTGAAGCATGTTGGTGCTCTCAAAACGCTGTGTATCCTGTGTAGAGTGTGTCACTCTACAGCACTGAATACACAACTTAGAGCTCCTTTCAACACAGACACGCAAACACGTCTTTTTGGGAAAGCCCTAACTCAGGTAAATTGGAAATGTAAGGGTTTCATCGAAAACATGAAGACAATCATGCTTTTGAACTCTGCAACCGAAAGAAATGGCTTTTTGTACATGCCATTCTGAATTTCACTGCAAAATGCCCTTCTTTTCTGGTTTGTTGAAAGTTCAAAACACTTTAGGAAATAGAACGTGTTTGAAGAAGACTGATGCAGTGTGCGTTTTCCTGGATTTCAAGTGATTCGGGATACATACTCCTTGTTTTTCCACATTGTCTAAGAAACAACATGAGGCTTGCAAGAGATTGAAAAAATGCATCCTAAAACTTATGCCTGCAGTGAAAACACACGTTTCTACAAAGACTTGGAAGGAGCAAGCAAAAGAATAGTGGCTGAGAGTTCTTTCAGAGAGAAACACACGTATTTCATCCTTCTGTAGAGACGGTTAGGGTTACGATTGGACCTAGGGTAGGGTTATGTTGAGGGCTAGGGTTAGAGAGACGGTTAGGGTTACGATTGGACCTAGGGTAGGGTTATGTTGAGGGCTAGGGTTAGAGAGAAGGTTAGGGTTACTTTTGGACCTAGGGTTAGGGTTATGTTGAGGGCTAGGGTTAGAGATATGGTTAGGGTTACGATTGGACCTAGGGTTAGGGTTATGTTGAGGGCTAGGGTTAGAGAGAAGGTTAGGGTTACTTTTGGACCTAGGGTTAGGGTTATGTTGAGGGCTAGGGTTAGAGATATGGTTAGGGTTACGATTGGACCTAGGGTTAGGGTTATGTTGAGGGCTAGGGTTAGAGTTCCGGTTAGGGTTACACTTGAACCTAGGGTTAGCGTAACGTTGAGGGCTAGGCTTAGAGAGAAGGTTAGGGTTACAATTGGACCTAGGGTTAGGGTTATGTTGAGGGCTAGGGTTAGAGATCCGGTTAGGGTTACGATTGGACCTAGGGTTAGGGTTATGTTGAGGCCCAGGGTTTGAGATCTGGTTAGGGTTAGATTGGACCTAGGGTTAGGGTTATGTTGAGGGCTAGGGTTAGAGATCAGGTTAGGTTTAAGATTGGACCTAGGGTTAGGGTTATGTTTAAGGCTAGGGATACAGATCCGGTTAGGGTTACGATTGGACCTAGGGTTAGGGTTATGTTGAGGGCTAGGGATAGTGATCAGGTTAGTATTACGATTGGACCTAAGGTTAAGGTTATGTTGAGGGCTAGGGTTCAGATCCGGTTAGGGTTACGATTGGACCTAGGGTTAGCGTAACGTTGAGGGCTAGGGTTACAGAGACGGTTAGGGTTACGATTGGACCTAGGGTTAGTGTTATGTTGAGGGCTAGCTTTAGAGATCAGGTTAGGGATACAATTGGACCTAGGGTTAGGGTTATGTTGAGGGCTAGGGTTAGAGAGAAGGTTAGGGTTACTTTTGGACCTAGGGTTAGGGATATGTTGAGGGCTAGGGTTAGAGATATTGTTAGGGTTACGATTGGACCTAGGGTTAGGTTTATGTTGAGGGCTAGGGTTAGAGATCCGGTTAGGGTTTCGATTGGACCTAGGGTTAGGGTTATGTTGAGGGCTAGGGTTAGAGATCCGGTTAGGGTTACGATTGGACCTAGGGTTAGGGTTATGTTGAGGCCCAGGGTTTGAGATCTGGTTAGGGTTAGATTGGACCTAGGGTTAGGGTTATGTTGAGGGCTAGGGTTAGAGATCAGGTTAGTATTACGATTGGGCCTAGGGTTAGGGTTATGTTTAGGGCTAGGGATAGAGATCCGATTAGGGTTACGATTGGACCTAGGGTTAGGGTTATGTTGAGGGCTAGGGTTAGAGATATGGTTAGGGTTATGATTGGACCTAGGGTTAGGGTTATGTATAGGGCTAGGGTTAGAGATCAGGTTAGGGTTACGATTGGACCTAGGGTTAGGGTTATGTTGAGGGCTAGGGTTAGAGAGAAGGTTCGGGTTTCAATTGGACTTAGGGTTAGGGTTATGTTGAGGGCTAGGGTTACAGATCCGGTTAGGGTTACGATTGGACCTAGGGTTAGGGTTATGTTTAGGGCTAGGGTTAGAGATCCGGTTAGGATTACTATTGGACGTAGGGTTAGGGTTATGTTGAGGGCTAGGGTTAGAGATCCGGTTAGGGTTACGGTTGGACCTAGGGTTAGGGTTATGTTGAGGGCTAGGGTTAGAGATCAGGTTAGGGTTAAGATTGGACCTAGGTTTATAGTGATGTTGAGGGCTAGGGTATTCCAGCAGTCAAAACACACATTTCTATAAAGACTTTGAAGCAGCAAGCTAAAGCCTTGTGGCTGAGTGTTCTTTCATAGAGAAACATGCATTTCATCCTTCTGGAGTGAATTTTCATGCTGGAGTTCATATGCATTTTATACTGTGCAGAATGTAGCTACCTGCTGGGGGTTGTGTCATAGAAGCACCTTTTCTGCAGGAGCTTATTGGAACATTCATTGTTTGGCTAAGTTATTTAGGGTTGGTTTTGGAAGGTCTTTCAACCTTGGCCAAATCCCGCTTCGTACGCAAGTTTTAATACCGCTGTTTCCAAGTGTCCACAAAGAGCTGCTGCTTGAAACTGTCCACATGCACATCTCGTATACTGGTGTGCTCGTTTCACTACCTGGATTTTTGTTTCCTCTTCTTTCTTTGAAATGACAAGTCTTCATTCAGCATTCTACACACACCTTGTACCAGCTTCAGTTTGAAGCATGTTGGTGCTCTCAAAACGCTGTGTAACCTATGTAGAGTGTGTTACTCTCCAGCACTGAATACACAACTTAGAGCTCCTTTCACCACAGACACGCAAACACATCTTTTTGTGAAAGTCCTACTTCAGGTCCCTTGGAAATGTAAGGGTTTCATGGAGAACATGAAGTCAATCATGCTTTTGCACTCTACTACCAATAGAAATGACCTCTTGTACATGCCTGACTGACTTTCACTGCAAAATGCCCTTGTTTTCTGGTTTCTTGAATGTTCTCAACACATTAGGAGAAAGAGCGTGTTTGAGCAAGATCGATGCAGTGTGCGTTTCCCTAGATTTCAAGTGATTTGGGAAATATAATCCTTATTTTTCCACATTGTGAAAGAAACATGAGGCTTGCAAGAGATTGAAAAAATGCATCCCAAAACGTACTCCAGCGGTGAAAGCACACGTTTCTACAAAGACTTTGAAGTAGCAAGTAAAAGCCAATGGCTGAGTGTTCTTTCAGAGAGAAACATACACATTTCATCCTTCTGGAGTGAATTTTCAGCCTGGAATTCATATGCATTTGTACCGTGCAGAATGTAACTACCTGCTCGGGGGTTGTGTCATAGAAGCAACTTTCCTGCAGGAGCTTATTGGAACATTCATTGTTTGGCTAACTTCTTTGGGTTGGTTTTGGAAGGTCTTTCAACTTTAGCCAAATCCGCTTTCTTACGAAATTTTTTCACAGCCCTGTTTCCAAGAGCCCACAAAGAACTGCTGCTTAAAACTCTCCACATGCACATCTCCCATACTGGTGTGCTCGTTTCACTACCTGGATTTTGGTTTCCTCTTCTTTCTTTGAAATTACAAGCCCTCTTTCTGCATGCTACACACACCTTGTAGCAGTTTCAGTTTGCAGCATATTGGTGCTCTTAAAACGCTGAGTAACCTGTGTAGAGTGTGTCAATCTCCAGCACTGAATACACAACTTAGAGCTCCTTTCACCACAGACACGCAAACACATCTTTTTGTAAAAGTCCTACTTCTTTACTCTTGGAAATGTAAGGGTTTCATCGAGAACTTGAAGTCAATCATGCTTTTGCACTCTGCAACCAATAGGAATGAACTCTTGTACATACCCGTCTGAATTTCAGTGCAAAATGCCCTTCTTTTCTGGTTTGTTGAAAGTTCACAACACATTAGGAGATAGAGCGTGTTTGAAGAAGACTGATGCAGTGTGCGTTTTCCTTTATTTCTTGTGATTTGGGAAACATAATCCGTGATTTTCCACATTGTCTAAGAAACAACATGAGGCTTGCAAGAGATTGAAACAATGCATCCTAAAACTTATTCAGGCAGTGAAAACACACGGTTCTACAAAGACTTGGAAGGAGCAAGCAAAAGAATAGTGGCTGAGTGTCCTTTCAGAGAGAAACACATGCATTTCATCCTTCTGGAGTGAGTTTTCTTGCTGGAATTCATATGCATTTTGTACTGTGCAGAATGTAGCTACCTGCTCGGGGGTTGTGTCATAGATGCACCTTTTCTGTAGGAGCTTATTGGAACTTTCATTGTTTGGCTAAGTTATTTAGGGTTGGTTTTGGAAGGTCTTTCAACTTTGGCCAAATCCGCTTTGTACGAAAGTTTTTCACAGCCCTGTTTCCAAGTGTCCACAAAGAGCTGCTTCTTGAAAGTGTCCACATGCACATCTCCCATACTGGTGTGCTCGTTTCACTTCCTGGATTTTGGTTTCCTCTTCTTTCTTTGAAATGACAAGTCTTCATTCAGCATGCTACACACAGCTTGTAGCAGTTTCAGTTTGAAGCATGTTGGTGCTCTGAAAACGCTGTGTATCCTGTGTAGAGTGTGTCAGTCTACAGCACTGAATACACAACTTAGAGCTCCTTTCAACACAGACACGCAAACACGTCTTTTTGGGAAAGTCCTAACTCAGGTAAATTGGAAATGTAAGGGTTTCATCGAAAACATGAAGACAATCATGCTTTTGAACTCTGCAACCGAAAGAAATGGCTTTTTGTACATGCCATTCTGAATTTCACTGCAAAATGCCCTTCTTTTCTGGTTTGTTGAAAGTTCAAAACACTTTAGGAAATAGAACGTGTTTGAAGAAGACTGATGCAGTGTGCGTTTTCCTGGATTTCAAGTGATTCGGGATACATACTCCTTGTTTTTCCACATTGTCTAAGAAACAACATGAGGCTTGCAAGAGATTGAAAAAATGCATCCTAAAACTTATGCCTGCAGTGAAAACACACGTTTCTACAAAGACTTGGAAGGAGCAAGCAAAAGAATAGTGGCTGAGAGTTCTTTCAGAGAGAAACACACGTATTTCATCCTTCTGTAGAGACGGTTAGGGTTACGATTGGACCTAAGGTAGGGTTATGTTGAGGGCTAGGGTTAGAGAGACGGTTAGGGTTACGATTGGACCTAGGGTAGGGTTATGTTGAGGGCTAGGGTTAGAGAGAAGGTTAGGGTTACTTTTGGACCTAGGGTTAGGGTTATGTTGAGGGCTAGGGTTAGAGATATGGTTAGGGTTACGATTGGACCTAGGGTTAGGGTTATGTTGAGGGCTAGGGTTAGAGAGAAGGTTAGGGTTACTTTTGGACCTAGGGTTAGGGTTATGTTGAGGGCTAGGGTTAGAGATATGGTTAGGGTTACGATTGGACCTAGGGTTAGGGTTATGTTGAGGGCTAGGGTTAGAGTTCCGGTTAGGGTTACACTTGAACCTAGGGTTAGCGTAACGTTGAGGGCTAGGCTTAGAGAGAAGGTTAGGGTTACAATTGGACCTAGGGTTAGGGTTATGTTGAGGGCTAGGGTTAGAGATCCGGTTAGGGTTACGATAGGACCTAGGGTTAGGGTTATGTTGAGGCCCAGGGTTTGAGATCTGGTTAGGGTTAGATTGGACCTAGGGTTAGGGTTATGTTGAGGGCTAGGGTTAGAGATCAGGTTAGGTTTAAGATTGGACCTAGGGTTAGGGTTATGTTTAAGGCTAGGGATACAGATCCGGTTAGGGTTATGATTGGACCTAGGGTTAGGGTTATGTTGAGGGCTAGGGATAGTGATCAGGTTAGTATTACGATTGGACCTAAGGTTAAGGTTATGTTGAGGGCTAGGGTTCAGATCCGGTTAGGGTTACGATTGGACCTAGGGTTAGCGTAACGTTGAGGGCTAGGGTTACAGAGACGGTTAGGGTTACGATTGGACCTAGGGTTAGTGTTATGTTGAGGGCTAGCTTTAGAGATCAGGTTAGGGATACAATTGGACCTAGGGTTAGGGTTATGTTGAGGGCTAGGGTTAGAGAGAAGGTTAGGGTTACTTTTGGACCTAGGGTTAGGGATATGTTGAGGGCTAGGGTTAGAGATATTGTTAGGGTTACGATTGGACCTAGGGTTAGGGTTATGTTGAGGGCTAGGGTTAGAGATCCGGTTAGGGTTTCGATTGGACCTAGGGTTAGGGTTATGTTGAGGGCTAGGGTTAGAGATCAGGTTAGGTTTAAGATTGGACCTAGGGTTAGGGTTATGTTTAAGGCTAGGGATACAGATCCGGTTAGGGTTACGATTGGACCTAGGGTTAGGGTTATGTTGAGGGCTAGGGTTAGTGATCAGGTTAGTATTACGATTGGACCTAAGGTTAAGGTTATGTTGAGGGCTAGGGTTCAGATCCGGTTAGGGTTACGATTGGACCTAGGGTTAGCGTAACGTTGAGGGCTAGGGTTAGAGAGACGGTTAGGGTTACGATTGGACCTAGGGTTAGTGTTATGTTGAGGGCTAGCTTTAGAGATCAGGTTAGGGATACAATTGGACCTAGGGTTAGGGTTATGTTGAGGGCTAGGGTTAGAGAGAAGGTTAGGGTTACTTTTGGACCTAGGGTTAGGGATATGTTGAGGGCTAGGGTTAGAGATATTGTTAGGGTTATGATTGGACCTAGGGTTAGGGTTATGTTGAGGGCTAGGGTTAGAGATCCGGTTAGGGTTTCGATTGGACCTAGGGTTAGGGTTATGTTGAGGGCTAGGGTTAGAGATCCGGTTAGGGTTACGATTGGACCTAGGGTTAGGGTTATGTTGAGGCCCAGGGTTTGAGATCTGGTTAGGGTTAGATTGGACCTAGGGTTAGGGTTATGTTGAGGGCTAGGGTTAGAGATCAGGTTAGTATTACGATTGGACCTAGGGTTAGGGTTATGTTAGGGCTAGGGATAGATATCCGATTAGGGTTACGATTGGACCTAGGGTTAGGGTTATGTTGAGGGCTAGGGTTAGAGATATGGTTAGGGTTATGATTGGACCTAGGGTTAGGGTTATGTATAGGGCTAGGGTTAGAGATCAGGTTAGGGTTACGATTGGACCTAGGGTTAGGGTTATGTTGAGGGCTAGGGTTAGAGAGAAGGTTCGGGTTTCAATTGGACCTAGGGTTAGGGTTATGTTGAGGGCTAGGGTTACAGATCCGGTTAGGGTTACGATTGGACCTAGGGTTAGGGTTATGTTTAGGGCTAGGGTTAGAGATCCGGTTAGGATTACTATTGGACGTAGGGTTAGGGTTATGTTGAGGGCTAGGGTTAGAGATCCGGTTAGTATTACGATTGGACCTAGGGTTAGGGTTATGTTGAGGGCTAGGGTTACAGATCCGGTTAGGGTTACGATGTGACCTAGGGTTAGGGTTATGTTTAGGGCTAGGGTTAGAGATCCGGTTAGGGTTACGGTTGGACCTAGGGTTAGGGTTATGTTGAGGGCTAGGGTTAGAGATCAGGTTAGGGTTAAGATTGGACCTAGGGTTATAGTGATGTTGAGGGCTAGGGTATTCCAGCAGTCAAAACACACATTTCTATAAAGACTTTGAAGCAGCAAGCTAAAGCCTTGTGGCTGAGTGTTCTTTCATAGAGAAACATGCATTTCATCCTTCTGGAGTGAATTTTCATGCTGGAGTTCATATGCATTTTGTACTGTGCAGAATGTAGCTACCTGCTCGGTGGTTGTGTCATAGATGCACCTTTCCTGCAGGAGCTTATTGGAACTTTCATTGTTTGGCTAAGTTATTTAGGGTTGGTTTTGGAAGGTCTTTCAACTCTGGCCAAATCCGCTTTGTACGAAAGTTTTTCACAGCCCTGTTTCCAAGTGTCCACAAAGAGCTGCTGCTTGAAAGTGTCCACATGCACATCTCCCATACTGGTGTGCTCGTTTCACTACCTGGATTTTGGTTTCCTCTTCTTTCTTTGAAATGACAAGTCTTCATTCAGCATGCTACACACACCTTGTAGCAGTTTCAGTTTGAAGCATGTTGGTGCTCTCAAAACGCTGTGTATCCTGTGTAGAGTGTGTCACACTACAGCACTGAATACACAACTTAGAGCTCCTTTCAACACAGACACGCAAACACGTCTTTTTGCGAAAGTCCTAACTCAGGTAAATTGGAAATGTAAAGGTTTCATCGAAAACATGAAGACAATCATGCTTTTGAACTCTGCAACCGAAAGAAATGGCTTTTTGTACATGCCATTCTGAATTTCACTGCAAAATGCCCTTCTTTTCTGGTTTGTGGAAAGTTCAAAACACTTTAGGAAATAGACCGTGTTTGAAGAAGACTGATGCAGTGTGCGTTTTCCTGGATTTCAAGTGATTCGGGATACATACTCCTTGTTTTTCCACATTGTCTAAGAAACAACATGAGGCTTGCAAGAGATTGAAAAAATGCATCCTAAAACTTATGCCTGCAGTGAAAACACACGTTTCTACAAAGACTTGGAAGGAGCAAGCAAAAGAATAGTGGCTGAGAGTTCTTTCAGAGAGAAACACACGTATTTCATCCTTCTGTAGAGACGGTTAGCGTTACGATTGGAGCTAGGGTAGGGTTATGTTGAGGGCAAGGGTTAGAGAGACGGTTAGGGTTACGATTGGACCTAGGGTTAGCGTAAGGTTGAGGGCTAGGGTTAGAGAGACGGTTAGGGTTACGATTGGACCTAGGGTTAGGGTTATGTTGAGGGCTTGGGTTTGATAGAAGGTTAGGGTTACTTTTGGACCTAGGGTTAGGGTTATGTTGAGGGCTAGGGTTAGAGATATGGTTAGGGTTACGATTGGACCTAGGGTTAGGGTTATGTTGAGGGCTAGGGTTAGAGAGAAGGTTAGGGTTACAATTGGACCTAGGGTTAGGGTTATGTTGAGGGCTAGGGTTAGAGATCCGGTTAGGGTTACGATTGGACCTAGGGTTAGGGTTATGTTGAGGGTTAGGATTAGAGATCATGTTAGTATTACGATTGGACATAGGGTTAGGGTTATGTTGTAGGCTAGGGTTAGAGAGAAGGTTAGGGTTACTTTTGGACCTAGGATTAGGGTTATGTTGAGGGCTAGGTTTAGAGATATGGTTAGGGTTACGATTGGACCTAGGGTTAGGGTTATGTTGAGGGCTAGGGTTAGAGAGAAGGTTAGGGTTTCTTTTGGACCTAGGGTTAGGGTTATGTTGAGGGCTAGGGTTAGAGATATCGTTAGGGTTGCGATTGGACCTAGGGTTAGGGTTATGTTGAGGGCTAGGGTTAGAGAGAAGGTTAGGGTTACTTTTGGACCTAGGGTTAGGGTTATGTTGAGGGCCAGGGTTAGAGATATGGTTAGGGTTACGATTGGACCTACGGTTAGGGTTATGTTGAGGGCTAGGGTTAGAGATCCGGTTAGGGTTACGATTGGACCTAGGGTTAGGGTTATGTTGAGGGCTAGGGTTAGACATCTGGTTAGGGTTACGATTGGACCTAGGGTTATGGTTATGTTGAGGCCCAGGGTTTGAGATCTGGTTAGGGTTAGATTGGACCTAGGGTTAGGGTTACGTTGAGGGCTAGGGTTAGAGATCAGGTTAGTATTACGATTGGACCTAAGGTTAAGGTTATGTTGAGGGCTAGGGTTCAGATCCGGTTAGGGTTACGATTGGACCTAGGGTTAGCGTAACGTTGAGGGCTAGGGTTACAGAGACGGTTAGGGTTACGATTGGACCTAGGGTTAGTGTTATGTTGAGGGCTAGCTTTAGAGATCAGGTTAGGGATACAATTGGACCTAGGGTTAGGGTTATGTTGAGGGCTAGGGTTAGAGAGAAGGTTAGGGTTACTTTTGGACCTAGGGTTAGGGATATGTTGAGGGCTAGGGTTAGAGATATTGTTAGGGTTACGATTGGACCTAGGGTTAGGGTTATGTTGAGGGCTAGGGTTAGAGATCCGGTTAGGGTTTCGATTGGACCTAGGGTTAGGGTTATGTTGAGGGCTAGGGTTAGAGATCAGGTTAGGTTTAAGATTGGACCTAGGGTTAGGGTTATGTTTAAGGCTAGGGATACAGATCCGGTTAGGGTTACGATTGGACCTAGGGTTAGGGTTATGTTGAGGGCTAGGGTTAGTGATCAGGTTAGTATTACGATTGGACCTAAGGTTAAGGTTATGTTGAGGGCTAGGGTTCAGATCCGGTTAGGGTTACGATTGGACCTAGGGTTAGCGTAACGTTGAGGGCTAGGGTTAGAGAGACGGTTAGGGTTACGATTGGACCTAGGGTTAGTGTTATGTTGAGGGCTAGCTTTAGAGATCAGGTTAGGGATACAATTGGACCTAGGGTTAGGGTTATGTTGAGGGCTAGGGTTAGAGAGAAGGTTAGGGTTACTTTTGGACCTAGGGTTAGGGATATGTTGAGGGCTAGGGTTAGAGATATTGTTAGGGTTATGATTGGACCTAGGGTTAGGGTTATGTTGAGGGCTAGGGTTAGAGATCCGGTTAGGGTTTCGATTGGACCTAGGGTTAGGGTTATGTTGAGGGCTAGGGTTAGAGATCCGGTTAGGGTTACGATTGGACCTAGGGTTAGGGTTATGTTGAGGCCCAGGGTTTGAGATCTGGTTAGGGTTAGATTGGACCTAGGGTTAGGGTTATGTTGAGGGCTAGGGTTAGAGATCAGGTTAGTATTACGATTGGACCTAGGGTTAGGGTTATGTTAGGGCTAGGGATAGATATCCGATTAGGGTTACGATTGGACCTAGGGTTAGGGTTATGTTGAGGGCTAGGGTTAGAGATATGGTTAGGGTTATGATTGGACCTAGGGTTAGGGTTATGTATAGGGCTAGGGTTAGAGATCAGGTTAGGGTTACGATTGGACCTAGGGTTAGGGTTATGTTGAGGGCTAGGGTTAGAGAGAAGGTTCGGGTTTCAATTGGACCTAGGGTTAGGGTTATGTTGAGGGCTAGGGTTACAGATCCGGTTAGGGTTACGATTGGACCTAGGGTTAGGGTTATGTTTAGGGCTAGGGTTAGAGATCCGGTTAGGATTACTATTGGACGTAGGGTTAGGGTTATGTTGAGGGCTAGGGTTAGAGATCCGGTTAGTATTACGATTGGACCTAGGGTTAGGGTTATGTTGAGGGCTAGGGTTACAGATCCGGTTAGGGTTACGATGTGACCTAGGGTTAGGGTTATGTTTAGGGCTAGGGTTAGAGATCCGGTTAGGGTTACGGTTGGACCTAGGGTTAGGGTTATGTTGAGGGCTAGGGTTAGAGATCAGGTTAGGGTTAAGATTGGACCTAGGGTTATAGTGATGTTGAGGGCTAGGGTATTCCAGCAGTCAAAACACACATTTCTATAAAGACTTTGAAGCAGCAAGCTAAAGCCTTGTGGCTGAGTGTTCTTTCATAGAGAAACATGCATTTCATCCTTCTGGAGTGAATTTTCATGCTGGAGTTCATATGCATTTTATACTGTGCAGAATGTAGCTACCTGCTGGGGGTTGTGTCATAGAAGCACCTTTTCTGCAGGAGCTTATTGGAACATTCATTGTTTGGCTAAGTTATTTAGGGTTGGTTTTGGAAGGTCTTTCAACCTTGGCCAAATCCCGCTTCGTACGCAAGTTTTTAATACCGCTGTTTCCAAGTGTCCACAAAGAGCTGCTGCTTGAAACTGTCCACATGCACATCTCGTATACTGGTGTGCTCGTTTCACTACCTGGATTTTGGTTTCCTCTTCTTTCTTTGAAATGACAAGTCTTCATTCAGCATTCTACACACACCTTGTACCAGCTTCAGTTTGAAGCATGTTGGTGCTCTCAAAACGCTGTGTAACCTATGTAGAGTGTGTTACTCTCCAGCACTGAATACACAACTTAGAGCTCCTTTCACCACAGACACGCAAACACATCTTTTTGTGAAAGTCCTACTTCAGGTCCCTTGGAAATGTAAGGGTTTCATGGAGAACATGAAGTCAATCATGCTTTTGCACTCTACTACCAATAGAAATGACCTCTTGTACATGCCTGACTGACTTTCACTGCAAAATGCCCTTGTTTTCTGGTTTCTTGAATGTTCTCAACACATTAGGAGAAAGAGCGTGTTTGAGCAAGATCGATGCAGTGTGCGTTTCCCTAGATTTCAAGTGATTTGGGAAATATAATCCTTATTTTTCCACATTGTGAAAGAAACATGAGGCTTGCAAGAGATTGAAAAAATGCATCCCAAAACGTACTCCAGCGGTGAAAGCACACGTTTCTACAAAGACTTTGAAGTAGCAAGTAAAAGCCAATGGCTGAGTGTTCTTTCAGAGAGAAACATACACATTTCATCCTTCTGGAGTGAATTTTCAGCCTGGAATTCATATGCATTTGTACCGTGCAGAATGTAACTACCTGCTCGGGGGTTGTGTCATAGAAGCAACTTTCCTGCAGGAGCTTATTGGAACATTCATTGTTTGGCTAACTTCTTTGGGTTGGTTTTGGAAGGTCTTTCAACTTTAGCCAAATCCGCTTTCTTACGAAATTTTTTCACAGCCCTGTTTCCAAGAGCCCACAAAGAACTGCTGCTTAAAACTCTCCACATGCACATCTCCCATACTGGTGTGCTCGTTTCACTACCTGGATTTTGGTTTCCTCTTCTTTCTTTGAAATTACAAGCCCTCTTTCTGCATGCTACACACACCTTGTAGCAGTTTCAGTTTGCAGCATATTGGTGCTCTTAAAACGCTGAGTAACCTGTGTAGAGTGTGTCAATCTCCAGCACTGAATACACAACTTAGAGCTCCTTTCACCACAGACACGCAAACACATCTTTTTGTAAAAGTCCTACTTCTTTACTCTTGGAAATGTAAGGGTTTCATCGAGAACTTGAAGTCAATCATGCTTTTGCACTCTGCAACCAATAGGAATGAACTCTTGTACATACCCGTCTGAATTTCAGTGCAAAATGCCCTTCTTTTCTGGTTTGTTGAAAGTTCACAACACATTAGGAGATAGAGCGTGTTTGAAGAAGACTGATGCAGTGTGCGTTTTCCTTTATTTCTTGTGATTTGGGAAACATATTCCGTGATTTTCCACATTGTCTAAGAAACAACATGAGGCTTGCAAGAGATTGTAACAATGCATCCTAAAACTTATTCCAGCAGTGAAAACACACGGTTCTACAAAGACTTGGAAGGAGCAAGCAAAAGAATAGTGGCTGAGTGTCCTTTCAGAGAGAAACACATGCATTTCATCCTTCTGGAGTGAGTTTTCTTGCTGGAATTCATATGCATTTTGTACTGTGCAGAATGTAGCTACCTGCTCGGGGGTTGTGTCATAGATGCACCTTTCCTGTAGGAGCTTATTGGAACTTTCATTGTTTGGCTAAGTTATTTAGGGTTGGTTTTGGAAGGTCTTTCAACTTTGGCCAAATCCGCTTTGTACGAAAGTTTTTCACAGCCCTGTTTCTAGTGTCCACAAAGAGCTGCTGCTTGAAAGTGTCCACATGCACATCTCCAATTCTGGTGTGCTCGTTTCATTACCTGGATTTTGGTTTCCTCTTCTTTCTTTAAAATGACAAGTCTTCATTCAGCATGCTACACACAGCTTGTAGCAGTTTCAGTTTGAAGCATGTTGGTGCTCTCAAAACGCTGTGTATCCTGTGTAGAGTGTGTCACTCTACAGCACTGAATACACAACTTAGAGCTCCTTTCAACACAGACACGCAAACACGTCTTTTTGGGAAAGTCCTAACTCAGGTAAGTTGGAAATGTAAGGGTTTCATCGAAAACATGAAGACAATCATGCTTTTGAACTCTGCAACCGAAAGAAATGGCTTTTTGTACATGCCATTCTGAATTTCACTGCAAAATGCCCTTCTTTTCTGGTTTGTTGAAAGTTCAAAACACTTTAGGAAATAGAACGTGTTTGAAGAAGACTGATGCAGTGTGCGTTTTCCTGGATTTCAAGTGATTCGGGATACATACTCCTTGTTTTTCCACATTGTCTAAGAAACAACATGAGGCTTGCAAGAGATTGAAAAAATGCATCCTAAAACTTATGCCTGCAGTGAAAACACACGTTTCTACAAAGACTTGGAAGGAGCAAGCAAAAGAATAGTGGCTGAGAGTTCTTTCAGAGAGAAACACACGTATTTCATCCTTCTGTAGAGACGGTTAGGGTTACGATTGGACCTAGGGTAGGGTTATGTTGAGGGCTAGGGTTAGAGAGACGGTTAGGGTTACGATTGGACCTAGGGTTAGGGTTATGTTGAGGGCTAGGGTTACAGATCCGGTTAGGGTTACGATGTGACCTAGGGTTAGGGTTATGTTTAGGGCTAGGGTTAGAGATCCGGTTAGGGTTACGGTTGGACCTAGGGTTAGGGTTATGTTGAGGGCTAGGGTTAGAGATCAGGTTAGGGTTAAGATTGGACCTAGGGTTATAGTGATGTTGAGGGCTAGGGTATTCCAGCAGTCAAAACACACATTTCTATAAAGACTTTGAAGCAGCAAGCTAAAGCCTTGTGGCTGAGTGTTCTTTCATAGAGAAACATGCATTTCATCCTTCTGGAGTGAATTTTCATGCTGGAGTTCATATGCATTTTATACTGTGCAGAATGTAGCTACCTGCTGGGGGTTGTGTCATAGAAGCACCTTTTCTGCAGGAGCTTATTGGAACATTCATTGTTTGGCTAAGTTATTTAGGGTTGGTTTTGGAAGGTCTTTCAACCTTGGCCAAATCCCGCTTCGTACGCAAGTTTTTAATACCGCTGTTTCCAAGTGTCCACAAAGAGCTGCTGCTTGAAACTGTCCACATGCACATCTCGTATACTGGTGTGCTCGTTTCACTACCTGGATTTTGGTTTCCTCTTCTTTCTTTGAAATGACAAGTCTTCATTCAGCATTCTACACACACCTTGTACCAGCTTCAGTTTGAAGCATGTTGGTGCTCTCAAAACGCTGTGTAACCTATGTAGAGTGTGTTACTCTCCAGCACTGAATACACAACTTAGAGCTCCTTTCACCACAGACACGCAAACACATCTTTTTGTGAAAGTCCTACTTCAGGTCCCTTGGAAATGTAAGGGTTTCATGGAGAACATGAAGTCAATCATGCTTTTGCACTCTACTACCAATAGAAATGACCTCTTGTACATGCCTGACTGAGTTTCACTGCAAAATGCCCTTGTTTTCTGGTTTCTTGAATGTTCTCAACACATTAGGAGAAAGAGCGTGTTTGAGCAAGATCGATGCAGTGTGCGTTTCCCTAGATTTCAAGTGATTTGGGAAATATAATCCTTATTTTTCCACATTGTGAAAGAAACATGAGGCTTGCAAGAGATTGAAAAAATGCATCCCAAAACGTACTCCAGCGGTGAAAGCACACGTTTCTACAAAGACTTTGAAGTAGCAAGTAAAAGCCAATGGCTGAGTGTTCTTTCAGAGAGAAACATACACATTTCATCCTTCTGGAGTGAATTTTCAGCCTGGAATTCATATGCATTTGTACCGTGCAGAATGTAACTACCTGCTCGGGGGTTGTGTCATAGAAGCAACTTTCCTGCAGGAGCTTATTGGAACATTCATTGTTTGGCTAACTTCTTTGGGTTGGTTTTGGAAGGTCTTTCAACTTTAGCCAAATCCGCTTTCTTACGAAATTTTTTCACAGCCCTGTTTCCAAGAGCCCACAAAGAACTGCTGCTTAAAACTCTCCACATGCACATCTCCCATACTGGTGTGCTCGTTTCACTACCTGGATTTTGGTTTCCTCTTCTTTCTTTGAAATTACAAGCCCTCTTTCTGCATGCTACACACACCTTGTAGCAGTTTCAGTTTGCAGCATATTGGTGCTCTTAAAACGCTGAGTAACCTGTGTAGAGTGTGTCAATCTCCAGCACTGAATACACAACTTAGAGCTCCTTTCACCACAGACACGCAAACACATCTTTTTGTAAAAGTCCTACTTCTTTACTCTTGGAAATGTAAGGGTTTCATCGAGAACTTGAAGTCAATCATGCTTTTGCACTCTGCAACCAATAGGAATGAACTCTTGTACATACCCGTCTGAATTTCAGTGCAAAATGCCCTTCTTTTCTGGTTTGTTGAAAGTTCACAACACATTAGGAGATAGAGCGTGTTTGAAGAAGACTGATGCAGTGTGCGTTTTCCTTTATTTCTTGTGATTTGGGAAACATATTCCGTGATTTTCCACATTGTCTAAGAAACAACATGAGGCTTGCAAGAGATTGTAACAATGCATCCTAAAACTTATTCCAGCAGTGAAAACACACGGTTCTACAAAGACTTGGAAGGAGCAAGCAAAAGAATAGTGGCTGAGTGTCCTTTCAGAGAGAAACACATGCATTTCATCCTTCTGGAGTGAGTTTTCTTGCTGGAATTCATATGCATTTTGTACTGTGCAGAATGTAGCTACCTGCTCGGGGGTTGTGTCATAGATGCACCTTTCCTGTAGGAGCTTATTGGAACTTTCATTGTTTGGCTAAGTTATTTAGGGTTGGTTTTGGAAGGTCTTTCAACTTTGGCCAAATCCGCTTTGGACGAAAGTTTTTCACAGCCCTGTTTCTAGTGTCCACAAAGAGCTGCTGCTTGAAAGTGTCCACATGCACATCTCCAATACTGGTGTGCTCGTTTCATTACCTGGATTTTGGTTTCCTCTTCTTTCTTTGAAATGACAAGTCTTCATTCAGCATGCTACACACAGCTTGTAGCAGTTTCAGTTTGAAGCATGTTGGTGCTCTCAAAACGCTGTGTATCCTGTGTAGAGTGTGTCACTCTACAGCACTGAATACACAACTTAGAGCTCCTTTCAACACAGACACGCAAACACGTCTTTTTGGGAAAGTCCTAACTCAGGTAAGTTGGAAATGTAAGGGTTTCATCGAAAACATGAAGACAATCATGCTTTTGAACTCTGCAACCGAAAGAAATGGCTTTTTGTACATGCCATTCTGAATTTCACTGCAAAATGCCCTTCTTTTCTGGTTTGTTGAAAGTTCAAAACACTTTAGGAAATAGAACGTGTTTGAAGAAGACTGATGCAGTGTGCGTTTTCCTGGATTTCAAGTGATTCGGGATACATACTCCTTGTTTTTCCACATTGTCTAAGAAACAACATGAGGCTTGCAAGAGATTGAAAAAATGCATCCTAAAACTTATGCCTGCAGTGAAAACACACGTTTCTACAAAGACTTGGAAGGAGCAAGCAAAAGAATAGTGGCTGAGAGTTCTTTCAGAGAGAAACACACGTATTTCATCCTTCTGTAGAGACGGTTAGGGTTACGATTGGACCTAGGGTAGGGTTATGTTGAGGGCTAGGGTTAGAGAGACGGTTAGGGTTACGATTGGACCTAGGGTTAGGGTTATGTTGAGGGCTAGGGTTACAGATCCGGTTAGGGTTACGATGTGACCTAGGGTTAGGGTTATGTTTAGGGCTAGGGTTAGAGATCCGGTTAGGGTTACGGTTGGACCTAGGGTTAGGGTTATGTTGAGGGCTAGGGTTAGAGATCAGGTTAGGGTTAAGATTGGACCTAGGGTTATAGTGATGTTGAGGGCTAGGGTATTCCAGCAGTCAAAACACACATTTCTATAAAGACTTTGAAGCAGCAAGCTAAAGCCTTGTGGCTGAGTGTTCTTTCATAGAGAAACATGCATTTCATCCTTCTGGAGTGAATTTTCATGCTGGAGTTCATATGCATTTTATACTGTGCAGAATGTAGCTACCTGCTGGGGGTTGTGTCATAGAAGCACCTTTTCTGCAGGAGCTTATTGGAACATTCATTGTTTGGCTAAGTTATTTAGGGTTGGTTTTGGAAGGTCTTTCAACCTTGGCCAAATCCCGCTTCGTACGCAAGTTTTTAATACCGCTGTTTCCAAGTGTCCACAAAGAGCTGCTGCTTGAAACTGTCCACATGCACATCTCGTATACTGGTGTGCTCGTTTCACTACCTGGATTTTGGTTTCCTCTTCTTTCTTTGAAATGACAAGTCTTCATTCAGCATTCTACACACACCTTGTACCAGCTTCAGTTTGAAGCATGTTGGTGCTCTCAAAACGCTGTGTAACCTATGTAGAGTGTGTTACTCTCCAGCACTGAATACACAACTTAGAGCTCCTTTCACCACAGACACGCAAACACATCTTTTTGTGAAAGTCCTACTTCAGGTCCCTTGGAAATGTAAGGGTTTCATGGAGAACATGAAGTCAATCATGCTTTTGCACTCTACTACCAATAGAAATGACCTCTTGTACATGCCTGACTGACTTTCACTGCAAAATGCCCTTGTTTTCTGGTTTCTTGAATGTTCTCAACACATTAGGAGAAAGAGCGTGTTTGAGCAAGATCGATGCAGTGTGCGTTTCCCTAGATTTCAAGTGATTTGGGAAATATAATCCTTATTTTTCCACATTGTGAAAGAAACATGAGGCTTGCAAGAGATTGAAAAAATGCATCCCAAAACGTACTCCAGCGGTGAAAGCACACGTTTCTACAAAGACTTTGAAGTAGCAAGTAAAAGCCAATGGCTGAGTGTTCTTTCAGAGAGAAACATACACATTTCATCCTTCTGGAGTGAATTTTCAGCCTGGAATTCATATGCATTTGTACCGTGCAGAATGTAACTACCTGCTCGGGGGTTGTGTCATAGAAGCAACTTTCCTGCAGGAGCTTATTGGAACATTCATTGTTTGGCTAACTTCTTTGGGTTGGTTTTGGAAGGTCTTTCAACTTTAGCCAAATCCGCTTTCTTACGAAATTTTTTCACAGCCCTGTTTCCAAGAGCCCACAAAGAACTGCTGCTTAAAACTCTCCACATGCACATCTCCCATACTGGTGTGCTCGTTTCACTACCTGGATTTTGGTTTCCTCTTCTTTCTTTGAAATTACAAGCCCTCTTTCTGCATGCTACACACACCTTGTAGCAGTTTCAGTTTGCAGCATATTGGTGCTCTTAAAACGCTGAGTAACCTGTGTAGAGTGTGTCAATCTCCAGCACTGAATACACAACTTAGAGCTCCTTTCACCACAGACACGCAAACACATCTTTTTGTAAAAGTCCTACTTCTTTACTCTTGGAAATGTAAGGGTTTCATCGAGAACTTGAAGTCAATCATGCTTTTGCACTCTGCAACCAATAGGAATGAACTCTTGTACATACCCGTCTGAATTTCAGTGCAAAATGCCCTTCTTTTCTGGTTTGTTGAAAGTTCACAACACATTAGGAGATAGAGCGTGTTTGAAGAAGACTGATGCAGTGTGCGTTTTCCTTTATTTCTTGTGATTTGGGAAACATATTCCGTGATTTTCCACATTGTCTAAGAAACAACATGAGGCTTGCAAGAGATTGTAACAATGCATCCTAAAACTTATTCCAGCAGTGAAAACACACGGTTCTACAAAGACTTGGAAGGAGCAAGCAAAAGAATAGTGGCTGAGTGTCCTTTCAGAGAGAAACACATGCATTTCATCCTTCTGGAGTGAGTTTTCTTGCTGGAATTCATATGCATTTTGTACTGTGCAGAATGTAGCTACCTGCTCGGGGGTTGTGTCATAGATGCACCTTTCCTGTAGGAGCTTATTGGAACTTTCATTGTTTGGCTAAGTTATTTAGGGTTGGTTTTGGAAGGTCTTTCAACTTTGGCCAAATCCGCTTTGGACGAAAGTTTTTCACAGCCCTGTTTCTAGTGTCCACAAAGAGCTGCTGCTTGAAAGTGTCCACATGCACATCTCCAATACTGGTGTGCTCGTTTCATTACCTGGATTTTGGTTTCCTCTTCTTTCTTTGAAATGACAAGTCTTCATTCAGCATGCTACACACAGCTTGTAGCAGTTTCAGTTTGAAGCATGTTGGTGCTCTCAAAACGCTGTGTATCCTGTGTAGAGTGTGTCACTCTACAGCACTGAATACACAACTTAGAGCTCCTTTCAACACAGACACGCAAACACGTCTTTTTGGGAAAGTCCTAACTCAGGTAAGTTGGAAATGTAAGGGTTTCATCGAAAACATGAAGACAATCATGCTTTTGAACTCTGCAACCGAAAGAAATGGCTTTTTGTACATGCCATTCTGAATTTCACTGCAAAATGCCCTTCTTTTCTGGTTTGTTGAAAGTTCAAAACACTTTAGGAAATAGAACGTGTTTGAAGAAGACTGATGCAGTGTGCGTTTTCCTGGATTTCAAGTGATTCGGGATACATACTCCTTGTTTTTCCACATTGTCTAAGAAACAACATGAGGCTTGCAAGAGATTGAAAAAATGCATCCTAAAACTTATGCCTGCAGTGAAAACACACGTTTCTACAAAGACTTGGAAGGAGCAAGCAAAAGAATAGTGGCTGAGAGTTCTTTCAGAGAGAAACACACGTATTTCATCCTTCTGTAGAGACGGTTAGGGTTACGATTGGACCTAGGGTAGGGTTATGTTGAGGGCTAGGGTTAGAGAGACGGTTAGGGTTACGATTGGACCTAGGGTTAGGGTTATGTTGAGGGCTAGGGTTACAGATCCGGTTAGGGTTACGATGTGACCTAGGGTTAGGGTTATGTTTAGGGCTAGGGTTAGAGATCCGGTTAGGGTTACGGTTGGACCTAGGGTTAGGGTTATGTTGAGGGCTAGGGTTAGAGATCAGGTTAGGGTTAAGATTGGACCTAGGGTTATAGTGATGTTGAGGGCTAGGGTATTCCAGCAGTCAAAACACACATTTCTATAAAGACTTTGAAGCAGCAAGCTAAAGCCTTGTGGCTGAGTGTTCTTTCATAGAGAAACATGCATTTCATCCTTCTGGAGTGAATTTTCATGCTGGAGTTCATATGCATTTTATACTGTGCAGAATGTAGCTACCTGCTGGGGGTTGTGTCATAGAAGCACCTTTTCTGCAGGAGCTTATTGGAACATTCATTGTTTGGCTAAGTTATTTAGGGTTGGTTTTGGAAGGTCTTTCAACCTTGGCCAAATCCCGCTTCGTACGCAAGTTTTTAATACCGCTGTTTCCAAGTGTCCACAAAGAGCTGCTGCTTGAAACTGTCCACATGCACATCTCGTATACTGGTGTGCTCGTTTCACTACCTGGATTTTGGTTTCCTCTTCTTTCTTTGAAATGACAAGTCTTCATTCAGCATTCTACACACACCTTGTACCAGCTTCAGTTTGAAGCATGTTGGTGCTCTCAAAACGCTGTGTAACCTATGTAGAGTGTGTTACTCTCCAGCACTGAATACACAACTTAGAGCTCCTTTCACCACAGACACGCAAACACATCTTTTTGTGAAAGTCCTACTTCAGGTCCCTTGGAAATGTAAGGGTTTCATGGAGAACATGAAGTCAATCATGCTTTTGCACTCTACTACCAATAGAAATGACCTCTTGTACATGCCTGACTGACTTTCACTGCAAAATGCCCTTGTTTTCTGGTTTCTTGAATGTTCTCAACACATTAGGAGAAAGAGCGTGTTTGAGCAAGATCGATGCAGTGTGCGTTTCCCTAGATTTCAAGTGATTTGGGAAATATAATCCTTATTTTTCCACATTGTGAAAGAAACATGAGGCTTGCAAGAGATTGAAAAAATGCATCCCAAAACGTACTCCAGCGGTGAAAGCACACGTTTCTACAAAGACTTTGAAGTAGCAAGTAAAAGCCAATGGCTGAGTGTTCTTTCAGAGAGAAACATACACATTTCATCCTTCTGGAGTGAATTTTCAGCCTGGAATTCATATGCATTTGTACCGTGCAGAATGTAACTACCTGCTCGGGGGTTGTGTCATAGAAGCAACTTTCCTGCAGGAGCTTATTGGAACATTCATTGTTTGGCTAACTTCTTTGGGTTGGTTTTGGAAGGTCTTTCAACTTTAGCCAAATCCGCTTTCTTACGAAATTTTTTCACAGCCCTGTTTCCAAGAGCCCACAAAGAACTGCTGCTTAAAACTCTCCACATGCACATCTCCCATACTGGTGTGCTCGTTTCACTACCTGGATTTTGGTTTCCTCTTCTTTCTTTGAAATTACAAGCCCTCTTTCTGCATGCTACACACACCTTGTAGCAGTTTCAGTTTGCAGCATATTGGTGCTCTTAAAACGCTGAGTAACCTGTGTAGAGTGTGTCAATCTCCAGCACTGAATACACAACTTAGAGCTCCTTTCACCACAGACACGCAAACACATCTTTTTGTAAAAGTCCTACTTCTTTACTCTTGGAAATGTAAGGGTTTCATCGAGAACTTGAAGTCAATCATGCTTTTGCACTCTGCAACCAATAGGAATGAACTCTTGTACATACCCGTCTGAATTTCAGTGCAAAATGCCCTTCTTTTCTGGTTTGTTGAAAGTTCACAACACATTAGGAGATAGAGCGTGTTTGAAGAAGACTGATGCAGTGTGCGTTTTCCTTTATTTCTTGTGATTTGGGAAACATATTCCGTGATTTTCCACATTGTCTAAGAAACAACATGAGGCTTGCAAGAGATTGTAACAATGCATCCTAAAACTTATTCCAGCAGTGAAAACACACGGTTCTACAAAGACTTGGAAGGAGCAAGCAAAAGAATAGTGGCTGAGTGTCCTTTCAGAGAGAAACACATGCATTTCATCCTTCTGGAGTGAGTTTTCTTGCTGGAATTCATATGCATTTTGTACTGTGCAGAATGTAGCTACCTGCTCGGGGGTTGTGTCATAGATGCACCTTTCCTGTAGGAGCTTATTGGAACTTTCATTGTTTGGCTAAGTTATTTAGGGTTGGTTTTGGAAGGTCTTTCAACTTTGGCCAAATCCGCTTTGGACGAAAGTTTTTCACAGCCCTGTTTCTAGTGTCCACAAAGAGCTGCTGCTTGAAAGTGTCCACATGCACATCTCCAATACTGGTGTGCTCGTTTCATTACCTGGATTTTGGTTTCCTCTTCTTTCTTTGAAATGACAAGTCTTCATTCAGCATGCTACACACAGCTTGTAGCAGTTTCAGTTTGAAGCATGTTGGTGCTCTCAAAACGCTGTGTATCCTGTGTAGAGTGTGTCACTCTACAGCACTGAATACACAACTTAGAGCTCCTTTCAACACAGACACGCAAACACGTCTTTTTGGGAAAGTCCTAACTCAGGTAAGTTGGAAATGTAAGGGTTTCATCGAAAACATGAAGACAATCATGCTTTTGAACTCTGCAACCGAAAGAAATGGCTTTTTGTACATGCCATTCTGAATTTCACTGCAAAATGCCCTTCTTTTCTGGTTTGTTGAAAGTTCAAAACACTTTAGGAAATAGAACGTGTTTGAAGAAGACTGATGCAGTGTGCGTTTTCCTGGATTTCAAGTGATTCGGGATACATACTCCTTGTTTTTCCACATTGTCTAAGAAACAACATGAGGCTTGCAAGAGATTGAAAAAATGCATCCTAAAACTTATGCCTGCAGTGAAAACACACGTTTCTACAAAGACTTGGAAGGAGCAAGCAAAAGAATAGTGGCTGAGAGTTCTTTCAGAGAGAAACACACGTATTTCATCCTTCTGTAGAGACGGTTAGGGTTACGATTGGACCTAGGGTAGGGTTATGTTGAGGGCTAGGGTTAGAGAGACGGTTAGGGTTACGATTGGACCTAGGGTAGGGTTATGTTGAGGGCTAGGGTTAGAGAGAAGGTTAGGGTTACTTTTGGACCTAGGGTTAGGGTTATGTTGAGGGCTAGGGTTAGAGATATGGTTAGGGTTTCGATTGGACCTAGGGTTAGGGTTATGTTGAGGGCTAGGGTTAGAGATCCGGTTAGGGTTACGATTGGACCTAGGGTTAGGGTTATGTTGAGGCCCAGGGTTTGAGATCTGGTTACGGTTAGATTGGACCTAGGGTTAGGGTTATGTTGAGGGCTAGGGTTAGAGATCAGGTTAGGGTTAAGATTGGACCTAAGGTTCTAGAGATGTTGAGGGCTAGGGTATTCCAGCATTGAAAACACAGATTTCTATAAAGACTTTGAAGCAGCAAGCTAAAGCCTTGTGGCAGAGTGTTCTTTCATAGAGAAACATGCATTTCATCCTTCTGGAGTGAATTTTCATGCTGGAGTTCATATGCATTTTATACTGTGCAGAATGTAGCTACCTGCTGGGGGTTGCGTCATAGAAGCACCTTTTCTGCAGAGGCTTATTGGAACATTCATTGTTTGGCTAAGTTATTTAGGGTTGGTTTTGGAAGGTCTTTCAACTTTGGCCAAACCCGCTTTGTACGAAAGTTTTTCACAGCCCTGTTTCCAAGTGTCCACAAAGAGCTGCTGATTGAAAGTGTCCACATGCACATCTCCAATACTGGTGTGCTCGTTTCATTACCTGGATTTTGGTTTCCTCTTCTTTCTTTGAAATGACATGTCTTCATTCAGCATGCTACACACAGCTTGTAGCAGTTTCAGTTTGAAGCATGTTGGTGCTCTCAAAACGCTGTGTATCCTGTGTAGAGTGTGTCACTCTACAGCACTGAATACACAACTTAGAGCTCCTTTCAACACAGACACGCAAACACGTCTTTTTGGGAAAGTCCTAACTCAGGTAAATTGGAAATGTAAGGGTTTCATCGAAAACATGAAGACAATCATGCTTTTGAACTCTGCAACCAAAAGAAATGGCTTTTTGTACATGCCATTCTGAATTTCACTGCAAAATGCCCTTCTTTTCTGGTTTGTTGAAAGTTCAAAACACTTTAGGAAATAGAACGTGTTTGAAGAAGACTGATGCAGTGTGCGTTTTCCTGGATTTCAAGTGATTCGGGATACATACTCCTTGTTTTTCCACATTGTCTAAGAAACAACATGAGGCTTGCAAGAGATTGAAAAAATGCATCCTAAAACTTATGCCTGCAGTGAAAACACACGTTTCTACAAAGACTTGGAAGGAGCAAGCAAAAGAATAGTGGCTGAGAGTTCTTTCAGAGAGAAACACACGTATTTCATCCTTCTGTAGAGACGGTTAGGGTTACGATTGGACCTAGGGTAGGGTTATGTTGAGGGCTAGGGTTAGAGAGACGGTTAGGGTTACGATTGGACCTAGGGTAGGGTTATGTTGAGGGCTAGGGTTAGAGAGAAGGTTAGGGTTACTTTTGGACCTAGGGTTAGGGTTATGTTGAGGGCTAGGGTTAGAGATATGGTTAGGGTTACGATTGGACCTAGGGTTAGGGTTATGTTGAGGGCTAGGGTTAGAGAGAAGGTTAGGGTTACTTTTGGACCTAGGGTTAGGGTTATGTTGAGGGCTAGGGTTAGAGATATGGTTAGGGTTACGATTGGACCTAGGGTTAGGGTTATGTTGAGGGCTAGGGTTAGAGTTCCGGTTAGGGTTACACTTGAACCTAGGGTTAGCGTAACGTTGAGGGCTAGGCTTAGAGAGAAAGTTAGGGTTACAATTGGACCTAGGGTTAGTGTTATGTTGAGGGCTAGGGTTAGAGATCCGGTTAGGGTTACGATTGGACCTAGGGTTAGGGTTATGTTGAGGCCCAGGGTTTGAGATCTGGTTAGGGTTAGATTGGACCTAGGGTTAGGGTTATGTTGAGGGCTAGGGTTAGAGATCAGGTTAGGTTTAAGATTGGACCTAGGGTTAGGGTTATGTTTAAGGCTAGGGATACAGATCCGGTTAGGGTTACGATTGGACCTAGGGTTAGGGTTATGTTGAGGGCTAGGGTTAGTGATCAGGTTAGTATTACGATTGGACCTAAGGTTAAGGTTATGTTGAGGGCTAAGGTTCAGATCCGGTTAGGGTTACGATTGGACCTAGGGTTAGCGCAACGTTGAGGGCTAGGGTTAGAGAGACGGTTAGGGTTACGATTGGACCTAGGGTTAGTGTTATGTTGAGGGCTAGCTTTAGAGATCAGGTTAGGGATACAATTGGACCTAGGGTTAGGGTTATGTTGAGGGCTAGGGTTAGAGAGAAGGTTAGGGTTACTTTTGGACCTAGGGTTAGGGATATGTTGAGGGCTAGGGTTAGAGATATTGTTAGGGTTACGATTGGACCTAGGGTTAGGGTTATGTTGAGGGCTAGGGTTAGAGATCCGGTTAGGGTTTCGATTGGACCTAGGGTTAGGGTTATGTTGAGGGCTAGGGTTAGAGATCCGGTTAGGGTTACGATTGGACCTAGGGTTAGGGTTATGTTGAGGCCCAGGGTTTGAGATCTGGTTACGGTTAGATTGGACCTAGGGTTAGGGTTATGTTGAGGGCTAGGGTTAGAGATCAGGTTAGGGTAACGGTTGGACCTAGGGTTAGGGTTATGTTGAGGGCTACGGTTAGAGAGAAGGTTAGGGTTACTTTTGGACCTAGGGTTAGGGTCATGTTGAGGGCTAGGGTTAGAGATCAGGTTAGGGTTAAGATTGGACCTAGGGTTATAGTGATGTTGAGGGCTAGGGTATTCCAGCATTGAAAACACACATTTCTATAAAGACTTTGAAGCAGCAAGCTAAAGCCTTGTGGCTGAGTGTTCTTTCATAGAGAAACATGCATTTCATCCTTCTGGAGTGAATTTTCATGCTGGAGTTCATATGCATTTTATACTGTGCAGAATGTAGCTACCTGCTGGGGGTTGTGTCATAGAAGCACCTTTTCTGCAGGAGCTTATTGGAACATTCATTGTTTGGCTAAGTTATTTAGGGTTGGTTTTGGAAGGTCTTTCAACCTTGGCCAAATCCCGCTTGGTACACAAGTTTTTAATACCGCTGTTTCCAAGTGTCCACAAAGAGCTGCTGCTTGAAACTGTCCACATGCACATCTCATATACTGGTGTGCTCGTTTCACTACCTGGATTTTGGTTTCCTCTTCTTTCTTTGAAATGACAAGTCTTCATTCAGCATTCTACACACACCTTGTACCAGCTTCAGTTTGAAGCATGTTGGTGCTCTCAAAACGCTGTGTAACCTATGTAGAGTGTGTTACTCTCCAGCACTGAATACACAACTTAGAGCTCCTTTCACCACAGACACGCAAACACATCTTTTTGTGAAAGTCCTACTTCAGGTCCCTTGGAAATGTAAGGGTTTCATGGAGAACATGAAGTCAATCATGCTTTTGCACTCTACTACCAATAGAAATGACCTCTTGTACATGCCTGACTGAGTTTCACTGCAAAATGCCCTTGTTTTCTGGTTTCTTGAATGTTCTCAACACATTAGGAGAAAGAGCGTGTTTGAGCAAGATCGATGCAGTGTGCGTTTCCCTAGATTTCAAGTGATTTGGGAAATATAATCCTTATTTTTCCACATTGTGAAAGAAACATGAGGCTTGCAAGAGATTGAAAAAATGCATCCCAAAACGTACTCCAGCGGTGAAAGCACACGTTTCTACAAAGACTTTGAAGTAGCAAGTAAAAGCCAATGGCTGAGTGTTCTTTCAGAGAGAAACATACACATTTCATCCTTCTGGAGTGAATTTTCAGCCTGGAATTCATATGCATTTGTACCGTGCAGAATGTAACTACCTGCTCGGGGGTTGTGTCATAGAAGCAACTTTCCTGCAGGAGCTTATTGGAACATTCATTGTTTGGCTAACTTCTTTGGGTTGGTTTTGGAAGGTCTTTCAACTTTAGCCAAATCCGCTTTCTTACGAAATTTTTTCACAGCCCTGTTTCCAAGAGCCCACAAAGAACTGCTGCTTAAAACTCTCCACATGCACATCTCCCATACTGGTGTGCTCGTTTCACTACCTGGATTTTGGTTTCCTCTTCTTTCTTTGAAATTACAAGCCCTCTTTCTGCATGCTACACACACCTTGTAGCAGTTTCAGTTTGCAGCATATTGGTGCTCTTAAAACGCTGAGTAACCTGTGTAGAGTGTGTCAATCTCCAGCACTGAATACACAACTTAGAGCTCCTTTCACCACAGACACGCAAACACATCTTTTTGTAAAAGTCCTACTTCTTTACTCTTGGAAATGTAAGGGTTTCATCGAGAACTTGAAGTCAATCATGCTTTTGCACTCTGCAACCAATAGGAATAAACTCTTGTACATACCCGTCTGAATTTCAGTGCAAAATGCCCTTCTTTTCTGGTTTGTTGAAAGTTCACAACACATTAGGAGATAGAGCGTGTTTGAAGAAGACTGATGCAGTGTGCGTTTTCCTTTATTTCTTGTGATTTGGGAAACATAATCCGTGATTTTCCACATTGTCTAAGAAACAACATGAGGCTTGCAAGAGATTGAAACAATGCATCCTAAAACTTATTCAGGCAGTGAAAACACACGGTTCTACAAAGACTTGGAAGGAGAAAGCAAAAGAATAGTGGCTGAGTGTCCTTTCAGAGAGAAACACATGCATTTCATCCTTCTGGAGTGAGTTTTCTTGCTGGAATTCATATGCATTTTGTACTGTGCAGAATGTAGCTACCTGCTCGGGGGTTGTGTCATAGATGCACCTTTCCTGTAGGAGCTTATTGGAACTTTCATTGTTTGGCTAAGTTATTTAGGGTTGGTTTTGGAAGGTCTTTCAACTTTGGCCAAATCCGCTTTGTACGAAAGTTTTTCACAGCCCTGTTTCCAAGTGTCCACAAAGAGCTGCTGCTTGAAAGTGTCCACGTGCACATCTCCCATACTGGTGTGTTCGTTTCACTACCTGGATTTTGGTTTCCTCTTCTTTCTTTGAAATGACAAGTCTTCATTCAGCATGCTACACACAGCTTGTAGCAGTTTCAGTTTGAAGCATGTTGGTGCTCTCAAAACGCTGTGTATCCTGTGTAGAGTGTGTCACTCTACAGCACTGAATACACAACTTAGAGCTCCTTTCAACACAGACACGCAAACAGGTCTTTTTGGGAAAGTCCTAACTCAGGTAAATTGGAAATGTAAGGGTTTCATCGAAAACATGAAGACAATCATGCTTTTGAACTCTGCAACCAAAAGAAATGGCTTTTTGTACATGCCATTCTGAATTTCACTGCAAAATGCCCTTCTTTTCTGGTTTGTTGAAAGTTCAAAACACTTTAGGAAATAGAACGTGTTTGAAGAAGACTGATGCAGTGTGCGTTTTCCTGGATTTCAAGTGATTCGGGATACATACTCCTTGTTTTTCCACACTGTCTAAGAAACAACATGAGGCTTGCAAGAGATTGAAAAAATGCATCCTAAAACTTATGCCTGCAGTGAAAACACACGTTTCTACACAGACTTGGAAGGAGCAAGCAAAAGAATAGTGGCTGAGAGTTCTTTCAGAGAGAAACACACGTATTTCATCCTTCTGTAGAGAACGTTAGGGTTACGATTGGACCTAGGGTAGGGTTATGTTGAGGGCTAGGGTTAGAGAGACGGTTAGGGTTACGATTGGACCTAGGGTTAGGGTTATGTTGAGGGCTAGGGTTAGAGAGAAGGTTAGGGTTACTTTTGGACCTAGGGTTAGGGTTATGTTGAGGGCTAGGGATAGAGATATGGTTAGGGTTACGATTGGACCTAGGGTTAGGGTTATGTTGAGGGCTAGGGTTAGAGATCCGGTTCGGGTTTCGATTGGACCTAGGGTTAGGGTTATGTTGAGAGCTAGGGTTAGAGATCCGGTTAGGGTTACGATTGGACCTAGGGTTAGGGTTATGTTGAGGCCCAGGGTTTGAGATCTGGTTAGGGTTAGATTGGACCTAGGGTTAGGGTTATGTTGAGGGCTAGGTTTAGAGATCAGGTTAGGGTTAAGATTTGACCTAGGGTTAGGGTTATGTTTAGGGCTAGGGATAAAGATCCGGTTAGGGTTACGATTGGACCTAGGGTTAGGGTTATGTTGAGGGCTAGGGATAGTCATCAGGTTAGTATTACGATTGGACCTAAGGTAAGGTTATGTTGAGGGCTAGGGTTCAGATCCGGTTAGGGTTACTATTGGACCTAGGGTTAGCGTAACGTTGAGGGCTAGGGTTAGAGAGACTGTTAGGGTTACGATTGGACCTAGGGTTAGGGTTATGTTGAGGGCTAGGTTTAGAGATATGGTTAGGGTTATGATTGGACCTAGGGTTAGGGTTATGTATAGGGCTAGGGTTAGAGATCAGGTTAGGGTTACGATTGGACCTAGGGTTAGGGTTATGTTGAGGGCTAGGGTTAGAGAGAAGGTTAGGGTTTCAATTGGACCTAGGGTTAGGGTTATGTTGAGGGCTAGGGTTACAGATCCGGTTAGGGTTACGATTGGACCTAGGGTTAGGGTTATGTTTAGGGCTAGGTTTAGAGATCCGGTTAGGGTTACTATTGGACGTAGGGTTAGGGTTATGTTGAGGGCTAGGGTTAGAGATCCGGTTACTATTACGATTGGACCTAGGGTTAGGGTTATGTTGAGGGCTAGGGTTAGAGAAAAGGTTAGGGTTACTTTTGGACCTAGGGTTAGGGTTATGTTGAGGGCTAGGGTTAGAGATCAGGTTAGGGTTAAGATTGGACCTAGGGTTATAGTGATGTTGAGGGCTAGGGTATTCCAGCATTGAAAACACACATTTCTATAAAGACTTTGAAGCAGCAAGCTAAAGCCTTGTGGCTGAGTGTTCTTTCATAGAGAAACATGCATTTCATCCTTCTGGAGTGAATTTTCATGCTGGAGTTCATATGCATTTTATACTGTGCAGAATGTAGCTACCTGCTGGGGGTTGTGTCATAGAAGCACCTTTTCTGCAGGAGCTTATTGGAACATTCATTGTTTGGCTAAGTTATTTAGGGTTGGTTTTGGAAGGTCTTTCAACCTTGGCCAAATCCCGCTTGGTACGCAAGTTTTTAATACCGCTGTTTCCAAGTGTCCACAAAGAGCTGCTGCTTGAAACTGTCCACATGCACATCTCATATACTGGTGTGCTCGTTTCACTACCTGGATTTTGGTTTCCTCTTCTTTCTTTGAAATGACAAGTCTTCATTCAGCATTCTACACACACCTTGTACCAGCTTCAGTTTGAAGCATGTTGGTGCTCTCAAAACGCTGTGTAACCTATGTAGAGTGTGTTACTCTCCAGCACTGAATACACAACTTAGAGCTCCTTTCACCACAGACACGCAAACACATCTTTTTGTGAAAGTCCTACTTCAGGTCCCTTGGAAATGTAAGGGTTTCATGGAGAACATGAAGTCAATCATGCTTTTGCACTCTACTACCAATAGAAATGACCTCTTGTACATGCCTGACTGACTTTCACTGCAAAATGCCCTTGTTTTCTGGTTTCTTGAATGTTCTCAACACATTAGGAGAAAGAGCGTGTTTGAGCAAGATCGATGCAGTGTGCGTTTCCCTAGATTTCAAGTGATTTGGGAAATATAATCCTTATTTTTCCACATTGTGAAAGAAACATGAGGCTTGCAAGAGATTGAAAAAATGCATCCCAAAACGTACTCCAGCGGTGAAAGCACACGTTTCTACAAAGACTTTGAAGTAGCAAGTAAAAGCCAATGGCTGAGTGTTCTTTCAGAGAGAAACATACACATTTCATCCTTCTGGAGTGAATATTCAGCCTGGAATTCATATGCATTTGTACCGTGCAGAATGTAACTACCTGCTCGGGGGTTGTGTCATAGAAGCAACTTTCCTGCAGGAGCTTATTGGAACATTCATTGTTTGGCTAACTTCTTTGGGTTGGTTTTGGAAGGTCTTTCAACTTTAGCCAAATCCGCTTTCTTACGAAATTTTTTCACAGCCCTGTTTCCAAGAGCCCACAAAGAACTGCTGCTTAAAACTCTCCACATGCACATCTCCCATACTGGTGTGCTCGTTTCACTACCTGGATTTTGGTTTCCTCTTCTTTCTTTGAAATTACAAGCCCTCTTTCTGCATGCTACACACACCTTGTAGCAGTTTCAGTTTGCAGCATATTGGTGCTCTTAAAACGCTGAGTAACCTGTGTAGAGTGTGTCAATCTCCAGCACTGAATACACAACTTAGAGCTCCTTTCACCACAGACACGCAAACACATCTTTTTGTAAAAGTCCTACTTCTTTACTCTTGGAAATGTAAGGGTTTCATCGAGAACTTGAAGTCAATCATGCTTTTGCACTCTGCGACCAATAGGAATGAACTCTTGTACATACCCGTCTGAATTTCAGTGCAAAATGCCCTTCTTTTCTGGTTTGTTGAAAGTTCACAACACATTAGGAGATAGAGCGTGTTTGAAGAAGACTGATGCAGTGTGCGTTTTCCTTTATTTCTTGTGATTTGGGAAACATAATCCGTGATTTTCCACATTGTCTAAGAAACAACATGAGGCTTGCAAGAGATTGAAACAATGCATCCTAAAACTTATTCAGGCAGTGAAAACACACGGTTCTACAAAGACTTGGAAGGAGAAAGCAAAAGAATAGTGGCTGAGTGTCCTTTCAGAGAGAAACACATGCATTTCATCCTTCTGGAGTGAGTTTTCTTGCTGGAATTCATATGCATTTTGTACTGTGCAGAATGTAGCTACCTGCTCGGGGGTTGTGTCATAGATGCACCTTTCCTGTAGGAGCTTATTGGAACTTTCATTGTTTGGCTAAGTTATTTAGGGTTGGTTTTGGAAGGTCTTTCAACTTTGGCCAAATCCGCTTTGTACGAAAGTTTTTCACAGCCCTGTTTCCAAGTGTCCACAAAGAGCTGCTGCTTGAAAGTGTCCACGTGCACATCTCCCATACTGGTGTGTTCGTTTCACTACCTGGATTTTGGTTTCCTCTTCTTTCTTTGAAATGACAAGTCTTCATTCAGCATGCTACACACAGCTTGTAGCAGTTTCAGTTTGAAGCATGTTGGTGCTCTCAAAACGCTGTGTATCCTGTGTAGAGTGTGTCACTCTACAGCACTGAATACACAACTTAGAGCTCCTTTCAACACAGACACGCAAACAGGTCTTTTTGGGAAAGTCCTAACTCAGGTAAATTGGAAATGTAAGGGTTTCATCGAAAACATGAAGACAATCATGCTTTTGAACTCTGCAACCAAAAGAAATGGCTTTTTGTACATGCCATTCTGAATTTCACTGCAAAATGCCCTTCTTTTCTGGTTTGTTGAAAGTTCAAAACACTTTAGGAAATAGAACGTGTTTGAAGAAGACTGATGCAGTGTGCGTTTTCCTGGATTTCAAGTGATTCGGGATACATACTCCTTGTTTTTCCACACTGTCTAAGAAACAACATGAGGCTTGCAAGAGATTGAAAAAATGCATCCTAAAACTTATGCCTGCAGTGAAAACACACGTTTCTACACAGACTTGGAAGGAGCAAGCAAAAGAATAGTGGCTGAGAGTTCTTTCAGAGAGAAACACACGTATTTCATCCTTCTGTAGAGAAGGTTAGGGTTACGATTGGACCTAGGGTAGGGTTATGTTGAGGGCTAGGGTTAGAGAGACGGTTAGGGTTACGATTGGACCTAGGGTTAGGGTTATGTTGAGGGCTAGGGTTAGAGAGAAGGTTAGGGTTACTTTTGGACCTAGGGTTAGGGTTATGTTGAGGGCTAGGGATAGAGATATGGTTAGGGTTACGATTGGACCTAGGGTTAGGGTTATGTTGAGGGCTAGGGTTAGAGAGAAGGTTAGGGTTACTTTTGGACCTAGGGTTAGGGTTATGTTGAGGGCTAGGGTTAGAGATATGGTTAGGGTTACGATTGGACCTAGGGTTAGGGTTATGTTGAGGGCTAGGGTTAGAGTTCCGGTTAGGGTTACACTTGAACCTAGGGTTAGCGTAACGTTGAGGGCTAGGCTTAGAGAGAAGGTTAGGGTTACAATTGGACCTAGGGTTAGGGTTATGTTGAGGGCTAGGGTTAGAGATCCGGTTAGGGTTACGATTGGACCTAGGGTTAGGGTTATTTTGAGGCCCAGGGTTTGAGATCTGGTTAGGGTTAGATTGGACCTAGGGTTAGGGTTATGTTGAGGGCTAGGGTTAGAGATCAGGTTAGGGTTAAGATTGGACCTAGGGTTAGGGTTATGTTTAAGGCTAGGGATACAGATCCGGTTAGGGTTACGATTGGACCTAGGGTTAGGGTTATGTTGAGGGCTAGGGTTAGTGATCAGGTTAGTATTACGATTGGACCTAAGGTTAAGGTTATGTTGAGGGCTAGGGTTCAGATCCGGTTAGGGTTACGATTGGACCTAGGGTTAGCGTAACGTTGAGGGCTAGGGTTAGAGAGACGGTTAGGGTTACGATTGGACCTAGGGTTAGTGTTATGTTGAGGGCTAGCTTTAGAGATCAGGTTAGGGATACGATTGGACCTAGGGTTAGGGTTATGTTGAGGGCTAGGGTTAGAGAGAAGGTTAGGGTTACTTTTGGACCTAGGGTTAGGGATATGTTGAGGGCTAGGGTTAGAGATATTGTTAGGGTTACGATTGGACATAGGGTTAGGGTTATGTTGAGGGCTAGGGTTAGAGATCCGGTTAGGGTTTCGATTGGACCTAGGGTTAGGGTTATGTTGAGGGCTAGGGTTAGAGATCCGGTTAGGGTTACGATTGGACCTAGGGTTAGGGTTATGTTGAGGCCCAGGGTTTGAGATCTGGTTAGGGTTAGATTGGACCTAGGGTTAGGGTTATGTTGTGGGCTAGGTTTAGAGATCAGGTTAGGGTTAATATTGGACCTAGGGTTAGGGTTATGTTTAGGGCTAGGGATACAGATCCGGTTATGGTTACGATTGGACCTAGGGTTAGGGTTATGTTGAGGGATAAGTTTAGTCATCAGGTTAGTATTACGATTGGACCTAAGGTTAAGGTTATGTTGAGGGCTAGGGTTCAGATCCGGTTAGGGTTACTATTGGACCTAGGGTTAGCGTAACGTTGAGGGCTAGGGTTAGAGAGACTGTTAGGGTTACGATTGGACCTAGGGTTAGGGTTAATTTGAGGGCTAGGGTTAGAGATATGGTTAGGGTTATGATTGGACCTAGGGTTAGGGTTATGTATAGGGCTAGGGTTAGAGATCAGGTTAGGGTTACGATTGGACCTAGGGTTAGGGTTATGTTGAGGGCTAGGGTTAGAGAGAAGGTTAGGGTTTCAATTGGACCTAGGGTTAGGGTTATGTTGAGGGCTAGGGTTACACATCCGGTTAGGGTTACGATTGGACCTAGGGTTAGGGTTATGTTTAGGGCTAGGGTTAGAGATCCGGTTAGGGTTACTATTGGACGTAGGGTTAGGGTTATGTTGAGGGCTAGGGTTAGAGATCCGGTTAGAATTACGATTGGACCTAGGGTTAGGGTTATGTTGAGAGCTAGGGTTAGAGATCCGGTTAGGGTTACTATTGGACGTAGGGTTAGGGTTATGTTGAGGGCTAGGGTTAGAGATCCGGTTAGGGTTACGGTTGGACCTAGGGTTAGGGTTATGTTGAGGGCTAGGGTTAGAGATCAGGTTAGGGTTAAGATTGGACCTAAGGTTATAGTGATGTTGAGGGCTAGGGTATTCCAGCATTGAAAACACAGATTTCTATAAAGACTTTGAAGCAGCAAGCTAAAGCCTTGTGGCAGAGTGTTCTTTCATAGAGAAACATGCATTTCATCCTTCTGGAGTGAATTTTCATGCTGGAGTTCATATGCATTTTATACTGTGCAGAATGTAGCTACCTGCTGGGGGTTGTGTCATAGAAGCACCTTTTCTGCAGGAGCTTATTGGAACATTCATTGTTTGGCTAAGTTATTTAGGGTTGGTTTTGGAAGGTCTTTCAACCTTGGCCAAATCCCGCTTCGTACGCAAGTTTTTAATACCGCTGTTTCCAAGTGTCCACAAAGAGCTGCTGCTTGAAACTGTCCACATGCACATCTCGTATACTGGTGTGCTCGTTTCACTACCTGGATTTTGGTTTCCTCTTCTTTCTTTGAAATGACAAGTCTTCATTCAGCATTCTACACACACCTTGTACCAGCTTCCGTTTGAAGCATGTTGGTGCTCTCAAAACGCTGTGTAACCTATGTAGAGTGTGTTACTCTCCAGCACTGAATACACAACTTAGAGCTCCTTTCACCACAGACACGCAAACACATCTTTTTGTGAAAGTCCTACTTCAGGTCCCTTGGAAATGTAAGGGTTTCATGGAGAACATGAAGTCAATCATGCTTTTGCACTCTACTACCAATAGAAATGACCTCTTGTACATGCCTGACTGACTTTCACTGCAAAATGCCCTTGTTTTCTGGTTTCTTGAATGTTCTCAACACATTAGGAGAAAGAGCGTGTTTGAGCAAGATCGATGCAGTGTGCGTTTCCCTAGATTTCAAGTGATTTGGGAAATATAATCCTTATTTTTCCACATTGTGAAAGAAACATGATGCTTGCAAGAGATTGAAAAAATGCATCCCAAAACGTACTCCAGCGGTGAAAGCACACGTTTCTACAAAGACTTTGAAGTAGCAAGTAAAAGCCAATGGCTGAGTGTTCTTTCAGAGAGAAACATACACATTTCATCCTTCTGGAGTGAATATTCAGCCTGGAATTCATATGCATTTGTACCGTGCAGAATGTAACTACCTGCTCGGGGGTTGTGTCATAGAAGCAACTTTCCTGCAGGAGCTTATTGGAACATTCATTGTTTGGCTAACTTCTTTGGGTTGGTTTTGGAAGGTCTTTCAACTTTAGCCAAATCCGCTTTCTTACGAAATTTTTTCACAGCCCTGTTTCCAAGAGCCCACAAAGAACTGCTGCTTAAAACTCTCCACATGCACATCTCCCATACTGGTGTGCTCGTTTCACTACCTGGATTTTGGTTTCCTCTTCTTTCTTTGAAATTACAAGCCCTCTTTCTGCATGCTACACACACCTTGTAGCAGTTTCAGTTTGCAGCATATTGGTGCTCTTAAAACGCTGAGTAACCTGTGTAGAGTGTGTCAATCTCCAGCACTGAATACACAACTTAGAGCTCCTTTCACCACAGACACGCAAACACATCTTTTTGTAAAAGTCCTACTTCTTTACTCTTGGAAATGTAAGGGTTTCATCGAGAACTTGAAGTCAATCATGCTTTTGCACTCTGCAACCAATAGGAATGAACTCTTGTACATACCCGTCTGAATTTCAGTGCAAAATGCCCTTCTTTTCTGGTTTGTTGAAAGTTCACAACACATTAGGAGATAGAGCGTGTTTGAAGAAGACTGATGCAGTGTGCGTTTTCCTTTATTTCTTGTGATTTGGGAAACATAATCCGTGATTTTCCACATTGTCTAAGAAACAACATGAGGCTTGCAAGAGATTGAAACAATGCATCCTAAAACTTATTCAGGCAGTGAAAACACACGGTTCTACAAAGACTTGGAAGGAGCAAGCAAAAGAATAGTGGCTGAGTGTCCTTTCAGAGAGAAACACATGCATTTCATCCTTCTGGAGTGAGTTTTCTTGCTGGAATTCATATGCATTTTGTACTGTGCAGAATGTAGCTACCTGCTCGGGGGTTGTGTCATAGATGCACCTTTCCTGTAGGAGCTTATTGGAACTTTCATTGTTTGGCTAAGTTATTTAGGGTTGGTTTTGGAAGGTCTTTCAACTTTGGCCAAATCCGCTTTGTACGAAAGTTTTTCACAGCCCTGTTTCCAAGTGTCCACAAAGAGCTGCTGCTTGAAAGTGTCCACGTGCACATCTCCCATACTGGTGTGTTCGTTTCACTACCTGGATTTTGGTTTCCTCTTCTTTCTTTGAAATGACAAGTCTTCATTCAGCATGCTACACACAGCTTGTAGCAGTTTCAGTTTGAAGCATGTTGGTGCTCTCAAAACGCTGTGTATCCTGTGTAGAGTGTGTCACTCTACAGCACTGAATACACAACTTAGAGCTCCTTTCAACACAGACACGCAAACAGGTCTTTTTGGGAAAGTCCTAACTCAGGTAAATTGGAAATGTAAGGGTTTCATCGAAAACATGAAGACAATCATGCTTTTGAACTCTGCAACCAAAAGAAATGGCTTTTTGTACATGCCATTCTGAATTTCACTGCAAAATGCCCTTCTTTTCTGGTTTGTTGAAAGTTCAAAACACTTTAGGAAATAGAACGTGTTTGAAGAAGACTGATGCAGTGTGCGTTTTCCTGGATTTCAAGTGATTCGGGATACATACTCCTTGTTTTTCCACACTGTCTAAGAAACAACATGAGGCTTGCAAGAGATTGAAAAAATGCATCCTAAAACTTATGCCTGCAGTGAAAACACACGTTTCTACACAGACTTGGAAGGAGCAAGCAAAAGAATAGTGGCTGAGAGTTCTTTCAGAGAGAAACACACGTATTTCATCCTTCTGTAGAGACGGTTAGGGTTACGATTGGACCTAGGGTAGGGTTATGTTGAGGGCTAGGGTTAGAGAGACGGTTAGGGTTACGATTGGACCTAGGGTAGGGTTATGTTGAGGGCTAGGGTTAGAGAGAAGGTTAGGGTTACTTTTGGACCTAGGGTTAGGGTTATGTTGAGGGCTAGGGATAGAGATATGGTTAGGGTTACGATTGGACCTAGGGTTAGGGTTATGTTGAGGGCTAGGGTTAGAGAGAAGGTTAGGGTTACTTTTGGACCTAGGGTTAGGGTTATGTTGAGGGCTAGGGTTAGAGATATGGTTAGGGTTACGATTGGACCTAGGGTTAGGGTTATGTTGAGGGCTAGGGTTAGAGTTCCGGTTAGGGTTACACTTGAACCTAGGGTTAGCGTAACGTTGAGGGCTAGGCTTAGAGAGAAGGTTAGGGTTACAATTGGACCTAGGGTTAGGGTTATGTTGAGGGCTAGGGTTAGAGATCCGGTTAGGGTTACGATTGGACCTAGGGTTAGGGTTATTTTGAGGCCCAGGGTTTGAGATCTGGTTAGGGTTAGATTGGACCTAGGGTTAGGGTTATGTTGAGGGCTAGGGTTAGAGATCAGGTTAGGGTTAAGATTGGACCTAGGGTTAGGGTTATGTTTAAGGCTAGGGATACAGATCCGGTTAGGGTTACGATTGGACCTAGGGTTAGGGTTATGTTGAGGGCTAGGGTTAGTGATCAGGTTAGTATTACGATTGGACCTAAGGTTAAGGTTATGTTGAGGGCTAGGGTTCAGATCCGGTTAGGGTTACGATTGGACCTAGGGTTAGCGTAACGTTGAGGGCTAGGGTTAGAGAGACGGTTAGGGTTACGATTGGACCTAGGGTTAGTGTTATGTTGAGGGCTAGCTTTAGAGATCAGGTTAGGGATACGATTGGACCTAGGGTTAGGGTTATGTTGAGGGCTAGGGTTAGAGAGAAGGTTAGGGTTACTTTTGGACCTAGGGTTAGGGATATGTTGAGGGCTAGGGTTAGAGATATTGTTAGGGTTACCATTGGACCTAGGGTTAGGGTTATGTTGAGGGCTAGGGTTAGAGATCCGGTTAGGGTTTCGATTGGACCTAGGGATAGGGTTATGTTGAGGGCTAGGGTTAGAGATCCGGTTAGGGTTACGATTGGACCTAGGGTTAGGGTTATGTTGAGGCCCAGGGTTTGAGATCTGGTTAGGGTTAGATTGGACCTAGGGTTAGGGTTATGTTGAGGGCTAGGTTTAGAGATCAGGTTAGGGTTAATATTGGACCTAGGGTTAGGGTTATGTTTAGGGCTAGGGATACAGATCCGGTTATGGTTACGATTGGACCTAGGGTTAGGGTTATGTTGAGGGATAAGTTTAGTCATCAGGTTAGTATTACGATTGGACCTAAGGTTAAGGTTATGTTGAGGGCTAGGGTTCAGATCCGGTTAGGGTTACTATTGGACCTAGGGTTAGCGTAACGTTGAGGGCTAGGGTTAGAGAGACTGTTAGGGTTACGATTGGACCTAGGGTTAGGGTTAATTTGAGGGCTAGGGTTAGAGATATGGTTAGGGTTATGATTGGACCTAGGGTTAGGGTTATGTATAGGGCTAGGGTTAGAGATCAGGTTAGGGTTACGATTGGACCTAGGGTTAGGGTTATGTTGAGGGCTAGGGTTAGAGAGAAGGTTAGGGTTTCAATTGGACCTAGGGTTAGGGTTATGTTGAGGGCTAGGGTTACAGATCCGGTTAGGGTTACGATTGGACCTAGGGTTAGGGTTATGTTTAGGGCTAGGGTTAGAGATCCGGTTAGGGTTACTATTGGACGTAGGGTTAGGGTTATGTTGAGGGCTAGGGTTAGAGATCCGGTTAGAATTACGATTGGACCTAGGGTTAGGGTTATGTTGAGAGCTAGGGTTAGAGATCCGGTTAGGGTTACTATTGGACGTAGGGTTAGGGTTATGTTGAGGGCTAGGGTTAGAGATCCGGTTAGGGTTACGGTTGGACCTAGGGTTAGGGTTATGTTGAGGGCTAGGGTTAGAGATCAGGTTAGGGTTAAGATTGGACCTAAGGTTATAGTGATGTTGAGGGCTAGGGTATTCCAGCATTGAAAACACAGATTTCTATAAAGACTTTGAAGCAACAAGCTAAAGCCTTGTGGCAGAGTGTTCTTTCATAGAGAAACATGCATTTCATCCTTCTGGAGTGAATTTTCATGCTGGAGTTCATATGCATTTTATACTGTGCAGAATGTAGCTACCTGCTGGGGGTTGTGTCATAGAAGCACCTTTTCTGCAGGAGCTTATTGGAACATTCATTGTTTGGCTAAGTTATTTAGGGTTGGTTTTGGAAGGTCTTTCAACCTTGGCCAAATCCCGCTTCGTACGCAAGTTTTTAATACCGCTGTTTCCAAGTGTCCACAAAGAGCTGCTGCTTGAAACTGTCCACATGCACATCTCGTATACTGGTGTGCTCGTTTCACTACCTGGATTTTGGTTTCCTCTTCTTTCTTTGAAATGACAAGTCTTCATTCAGCATTCTACACACACCTTGTACCAGCTTCCGTTTGAAGCATGTTGGTGCTCTCAAAACGCTGTGTAACCTATGTAGAGTGTGTTACTCTCCAGCACTGAATACACAACTTAGAGCTCCTTTCACCACAGACACGCAAACACATCTTTTTGTGAAAGTCCTACTTCAGGTCCCTTGGAAATGTAAGGGTTTCATGGAGAACATGAAGTCAATCATGCTTTTGCACTCTACTACCAATAGAAATGACCTCTTGTACATGCCTGACTGACTTTCACTGCAAAATGCCCTTGTTTTCTGGTTTCTTGAATGTTCTCAACACATTAGGAGAAAGAGCGTGTTTGAGCAAGATCGATGCAGTGTGCGTTTCCCTAGATTTCAAGTGATTTGGGAAATATAATCCTTATTTTTCCACATTGTGAAAGAAACATGAGGCTTGCAAGAGATTGAAAAGATGCATCCCAAAACGTACTCCAGCGGTGAAAGCACACGTTTCTACAAAGACTTTGAAGTAGCAAGTAAAAGCCAATGGCTGAGTGTTCTTTCAGAGAGAAACATACACATTTCATCCTTCTGGAGTGAATTTTCAGCCTGGAATTCATATGCATTTGTACCGTGCAGAATGTAACTACCTGCTCGGGGGTTGTGTCATAGAAGCAACTTTCCTGCAGGAGCTTATTGGAACATTCATTGTTTGGCTAACTTCTTTGGGTTGGTTTTGGAAGGTCTTTCAACTTTAGCCAAATCCGCTTTCTTACGAAATTTTTTCACAGCCCTGTTTCCAAGAGCCCACAAAGAACTGCTGCTTAAAACTCTCCACATGCACATCTCCCATACTGGTGTGCTCGTTTCACTACCTGGATTTTGGTTTCCTCTTCTTTCTTTGAAATTACAAGCCCTCTTTCTGCATGCTACACACACCTTGTAGCAGTTTCAGTTTGCAGCATATTGGTGCTCTTAAAACGCTGAGTAACCTGTGTAGAGTGTGTCAATCTCCAGCACTGAATACACAACTTAGAGCTCCTTTCACCACAGACACGCAAACACATCTTTTTGTAAAAGTCCTACTTCTTTACTCTTGGAAATGTAAGGGTTTCATCGAGAACTTGAAGTCAATCATGCTTTTGCACTCTGCAACCAATAGGAATGAACTCTTCTACATACCTGTCTGAATTTCAGTGCAAAATGCCCTTCTTTTCTGGTTTGTTGAAAGTTCACAACACATTAGGAGATAGAGCGTGTTTGAAGAAGACTGATGCAGTGTGCGTTTTCCTTTATTTCTTGTGATTTGGGAAACATAATCCGTGATTTTCCACATTGTCTAAGAAACAACATGAGGCTTGCAAGAGATTGAAACAATGCATCCTAAAACTTATTCCAGCAGTCAAAACACACGGTTCTACAAACACTTGGAAGGAGCAAGCAAAAGAATAGTGGCTGAGTGTCCTTTCAGAGAGAAACACATGCATTTCATCCTTCTGGAGTGAGTTTTCTTGCTGGAATTCATATGCATTTTGTACTGTGCAGAATGTAGCTACCTGCTCGGGGGTTGTGTCATAGATGCACCTTTCCTGTAGGAGCTTATTGGAACTTTCATTGTTTGGCTAAGTTATTTAGGGTTGGTTTTGGAAGGTCTTTCAACTTTGGCCAAATCCGCTTTGTACGAAAGTTTTTCACAGCCCTGTTTCCAAGTGTCCACAAAGAGCTGCTGCTTGAAAGTGTCCACATGCACATCTCCCATACTGGTGTGCTCGTTTCACTACCTGGATTTCGGTTTCCTCTTCTTTCTT
Organism: Miniopterus natalensis; assembly: GCF_054644295.1. Lineage (NCBI taxonomy): Eukaryota > Metazoa > Chordata > Mammalia > Chiroptera > Miniopteridae > Miniopterus > Miniopterus natalensis. The sequence goes on from NC_142088.1 coordinate 84,608,820, forward strand.
TGAAATGACAAGTCTTCATTCAGCATGCTACACACAGCTTGTAGCAGTTTCAGTTTGAAGCATGTTGGTGCTCTCAAAACGCTGTGTATCCTGTGTAGAGTGTGTCACTCTACAGCACTGAATACACAACTTAGAGCTCCTTTCAACACAGACACGCAAACAGGTCTTTTTGGGAAAGTCCTAACTCAGGTAAATTGGAAATGTAAGGGTTTCATCGAAAACATGAAGACAATCATGCTTTTGAACTCTGCAACCAAAAGAAATGGCTTTTTGTACATGCCATTCTGAATTTCACTGCAAAATGCCCTTCTTTTCTGGTTTGTTGAAAGTTCAAAACACTTTAGGAAATAGAACGTGTTTGAAGAAGGCTGATGTAGTGTGCGTTTTCCTGGATTTCAAGTGATTCAGGATACATACTCCTTGTTTTTCCACATTGTCTAAGAAACAACATGAGGATTGCAAGAGATTGAAAAAATGCATCGTAAAACTTATGCCTGCAGTGAAAACACACGTTTCTACAAAGACTTGGGAGGAGCAAGCAAAAGAGTAGTGGCTGAGAGTTCTTTCAGAGAGAAACACACGTATTTCATCCTTCTGTAGAGACGGTTAGGGTTACGATTGGACCTAGGGTAGGGTTATGTTGAGGGCTAGGGTTAGAGAGAGGGTTAGGGTTACGATTGGACCTAGGGTTAGGGTTATGTTGAGGGCTAGGGTTAGAGAGAAGGTTAGGGTTACTTTTGGACCTAGGGTTAGGGTTATGTTGAGGGCTAGGGTTAGAGATATGGTTAGGGTTACGATTGGACCTAGGGTTAGGGTTATGTTGAGGGCTAGGGTTAGAGAGAAGGTTAGGGTTACTTTTGGACCTAGGGTTACGGTTATGTTGAGGGCTAGGGTTAGAGATATGGTTAGGGTTACGATTGGACCTAGGGTTAGGGTTATGTTGAGGGCTAGGGTTAGAGTTCCGGTTAGGGTTACACTTGAACCTAGGGTTAGCGTAACGTTGAGGGCTAGGCTTAGAGAGAAGATTAGGGTTACAATTGGACCTAGGGTTAGGGTTATGTTGAGGGCTAGGGTTAAAGATCCGGTTAGGGTTACGATTGGACCTAGGGTTAGGGTTATGTTGAGGGCTAGGATTAGAGATCATGTTAGTATTACGATTGGACATAGGGTTAGGGTTATGTTGAGGGCTAGGGTTAGAGATATGGTTAGGGTTACGATTGGACCTAGGGTTAGGGTTATGTTGAGGGCTAGGGTTAGAGAGAAGGTTAGGGTTACTTTTGGACCTAGGGTTAGGGTTATGTTGAGGGTATGGTTAGAGATATGGTTAGGGTTACGATTGGACCTAGGGTTAGGGTTATGTTGAGGGCTAGGGTTAGAGAGAAGGTTAGGGTTACTTTTGGACATAGTGTTAGGGTTATGTTGAGGGCTAGGGTTAGAGATATGGTTAGGGTTACGATTGGACCTAGGGTTAGGGTTATGTTGAGGGCTAGGATTAGACATCCGGTTAGGGTTACGATTGGACCTAGGGTTAGGGTTATGTTGAGGGCTAGGGTTAGACATCCGGTTAGGGTTACGATTGGACCTAGGGTTAGGGTTATGTTGAGGACCAGGGTTTGAGATCTGGTTAGGGTTAGATTGGACCTAGGCTTAGGGTTATGTTGAGGGCTAGGGTTAGAGATCAGGTTAGTATTACGATTGGACCTAGGGTTAGGGTTATGTTTAGGGCTAGGGATACAGATCCGGTTAGGGTTACGATTGGACCTAGGGTTAGGGTTATGTTGAGGGCTAGGGTTAGTGATCAGGTTAGTATTACGATTGGACCTAAGGTTAAGGTTATGTTGAGGGCTAGGGTTCAGATCTGGTTAGGGTTACGATTGGACCTAGGGTTAGGGTTATGTTGAGGACTAGGGTTAGAGAGACGGTTAGGGTTACGATTGGACCTAGGGTTAGGGTTATGTTGAAGGCTAGGGTTAGAGATATGGTTAGGGTTTTGATTGGACCTAGGGTTAGGGTTATGTTGAGGGCTAGGTTTAGAGATCAGGTTAGGGTTCCGATTGGACCTAGGGTTAGGGTTATGTTGAGGGTTAGGGTTAGAGATCCGGTTAGGGTTCCGATTGGACCTAGGGTTAGGGTTATGTTGAGGGCTAGTGTTAGAGATCCGGTTAGGTTTCCTATTGGACCTAGGGTTAGAGTTATGTTGAGGGCTAGGTATACAGATCCGCTTAGGGTTCCGGTTGGACCTAGGGTTAGGGTTATGTTAAGGGCTAGGGTTAGAGATCCGGTTAGGGTTCCGATTCGACCTAGGGTTAGGGTTATGTTGAGGGCTAGGTATACAGATCCGTTTAGGGTTCCGATTGGACCTAGGGTTAGGGTTATGTTGAGGACTAGAGTTAGAGATCCGGTTAGGGTTCCGATTCGACCTAGGGTTAGGGTTATGTTGAGGGCTAGGGTTAGAGATCCGTTTAGGGTTCCGATTCGACCTAGGGTTAGGGTTATGTTGAGGGCTAGGGTTAGAGATCCGTTTAGGGTTCCGATTGGACCTAGGGTTAGGGTTATGTTGAGGGCGAGGGGTAGAGATCCCGTTAGGGTTCCGATTGGACCTAGGGTTAGGGTTATGTTGAGGGCTAGGTTTAGATATCCGGTTAGGGTTCCGATTGCACCTAGGGTTAATGGTTACGTTGAGGGCTAGGGTTAGATATCCATTTAGGGTTCCGATTGGACCTAGGGTTAGGGTTATGTTGAGGGCTAGGGTTAGAGATCCTGTTAAGGTTCCGATTGGACCTAGGTTTAGGGTTATGTTGAGTGCTACGGTTAGGGATCCGGTTAGGGTTACGATTGGACCTAGGGTTAGGTTTATGTTGAGGGCTAGGGTTAGAGATCCGGTTAGGGTTCCGATTGGACCTAGGGTTAGGGTTATGTTGAGGGCTAGGGATAGATATCCGGTTAGGGTTCCGATTGGACCTAGTGTTAGGGTTATGTTGAGGGCTAGGGTTAGAGTTCCGGTTAGGGTTCCGATTGGACCCAGGGTTAGGGTTATGTTGAGGGCTAGGGTTAGAGATCCGGTAAGGGTTACGGTTGGACCCAGGGTTAGTGTTGTGCTGAGGGCTAGGATTAGAGATCCGGTTAGGGTTCTGATTGGACCTAGGGTTAGGGTTATGTTGAGGGCTAGGGTTCGAGTTCCGTTTACGGTTCCGATTGGACCTATGGTTAGGGTTATGTTGAGGGCTAGGGTTAGAGATCAGGTTAGGGTTCCGATTGGACCTAGGGTTAGGGTTATGTTGAGGGTTAGGGTTAGAGATCCGGTTAGGGTTCCGATTGGACCTAGGGTTAGGGTTATGTTGAGGGCTAGTGTTAGAGATCCGGTTAGGTTTCCGATTGGACCTAGGGTTAGGGTTATGTTGAGGCCTAGGTATACAGATCCGGTTAGCGTTCCGATTGGACCTAGGGTTAGGGTTATGTTGAGGGCTAGGGTTAGAGTTCCGTTTACGGTTCCGATTGGACCTAGGGTTAGGGTTATGTTGAGGGCTAGGGTTAGAGATTAGGTTAGGGTTCCGATTCGACCTAGGGTTAGGGTTATGTTGAGGGTTAGGGTTAGAGATCCGGTTAGGATTCCGATTGGACCTAGGGTTAGGGTTATGTTGAGGGCTAGGGATAGATATCCGGTTAGGGTTCGGATTGGACCTAGGGTTAGGGTTATGTTGAGGGCTAAGGTTAGAGTTCCGGATAGGGTTCCGATTGGACCTAGGGTTAGGGTTATTTTGAGGGCTAGGGTTAGAGTTCCGGTTAGGGTTCCGATTGGACCTAGGGTTAGGGTTATGTTGAGGGCTAGGGTTAGAGATCCGGTTAGGGTTCCGATTGGACCCAGGGTTAGGGTTATGTTGAGGGCGAGGGTTAGAGATCTGGTTAGGGTTCCGAGTGGACCTAGGGTTAGGGTTATGTTGAGGGCTAGGGTTAGAGATCCGGTTAGGGTTCCGATTGGACCTAGGGTTAGGGTTATGTTGAGGGCTAGGGTTAGACATCCGGTTAGGGTTACGATTGGACCTAGGGTTAGGGTTATGTTGAGGCCCAGGGTTTGAGATCTGGTTAGGGTTAGATTGGACCTAGGGTTAGGGTTATGTTGAGGGCTAGGGTTAGAGTTCCGTTTACGGTTCCGATTGGACCTAGGGTTAGGGTTATGTTGAGGGCTAGGTTTAGAGATCAGGTTAGGGTTCCGATTGGACCTAAGGTTAGGGTTATGTTGAGGGTTAGGGTTAGAGATCCGGTTAGGGTTCCGATTGGACCTAGGGTTAGGGTTATGTTGAGGGCTAGTGTTAGAGATCCGGTTAGGTTTCCTATTGGACCTAGGGTTAGAGTTATGTTGAGGGCTAGGTATACAGATCCGCTTAGGGTTCCGGTTGGACCTAGGGTTAGGGTTATGTTAAGGGCTAGGGTTAGAGATCCGGTTAGGGTTCCGATTCGACCTAGGGTTAGGGTTATGTTGAGGGCTAGGTATACAGATCCGTTTAGGGTTCCGATTGGACCTAGGGTTAGGGTTATGTTGAGGACTAGAGTTAGAGATCCGGTTAGGGTTCCGATTCGACCTAGGGTTAGGGTTATGTTGAGGGCTAGGGTTAGAGATCCGTTTAGGGTTCCGATTCGACCTAGGGTTAGGGTTATGTTGAGGGCTAGGGTTAGAGATCCGTTTAGGGTTCCGATTGGACCTAGGGTTAGGGTTATGTTGAGGGCGAGGGGTAGAGATCCCGTTAGGGTTCCGATTGGACCTAGGGTTAGGGTTATGTTGAGGGCTAGGTTTAGATATCCGGTTAGGGTTCCGATTGCACCTAGGGTTAATGGTTACGTTGAGGGCTAGGGTTAGATATCCATTTAGGGTTCCGATTGGACCTAGGGTTAGGGTTATGTTGAGGGCTAGGGTTAGAGATCCTGTTAAGGTTCCGATTGGACCTAGGTTTAGGGTTATGTTGAGTGCTACGGTTAGGGATCCGGTTAGGGTTACGATTGGACCTAGGGTTAGGTTTATGTTGAGGGCTAGGGTTAGAGATCCGGTTAGGGTTCCGATTGGACCTAGGGTTAGGGTTATGTTGAGGGCTAGGGATAGATATCCGGTTAGGGTTCCGATTGGACCTAGTGTTAGGGTTATGTTGAGGGCTAGGGTTAGAGTTCCGGTTAGGGTTCTGATTGGACCCAGGGTTAGGGTTATGTTGAGGGCTAGGGTTCGAGTTCCGTTTACGGTTCCGGTTGGACCTATGGTTAGGGTTATGTTGAGGGCTAGGGTTAGAGATCAGGTTAGGGTTCCGATTGGACCTAGGGTTAGGGTTATGTTGAGGGTTAGGGTTAGAGATCCGGTTAGGGTTCCGATTGGACCTAGGGTTAGGGTTATGTTGAGGGCTAGTGTTAGAGATCCGGTTAGGTTTCCGATTGGACCTAGGGTTAGGGTTATGTTGAGGCCTAGGTATACAGATCCGGTTAGCGTTCCGATTGGACCTAGGGTTAGGGTTATGTTGAGGGCTAGGGTTAGAGTTCCGTTTACGGTTCCGATTGGACCTAGGGTTAGGGTTATGTTGAGGGCTAGGGTTAGAGATTAGGTTAGGGTTCCGATTCGACCTAGGGTTAGGGTTATGTTGAGGGTTAGGGTTAGAGATACGGTTAGGATTCCGATTGGACCTAGGGTTAGGGTTATGTTGAGGGCTAGGGATAGATATCCGGTTAGGGTTCGGATTGGACCTAGGGTTAGGGTTATGTTGAGGGCTAGGGTTAGAGTTCCGGATAGGGTTCCGATTGGACCTAGGGTTAGGGTTATTTTGAGGGCTAGGGTTAGAGTTCCGGTTAGGGTTCCGATTGGACCTAGGGTTAGGGTTATGTTGAGGGCTAGGGTTAGAGATCCGGTTAGGGTTCCGATTGGACCCAGGGTTAGGGTTATGTTGAGGGCGAGGGTTAGAGATCTGGTTAGGGTTCCGAGTGGACCTAGGGTTAGGGTTATGTTGAGGGCTAGGGTTAGAGATCCGGTTAGGGTTCCGATTGGACCTAGGGTTAGGGTTATGTTGAGGGCTAGGTATACAGATCCGTTTAGGGTTCCGATTGGACCTAGGGTTAGGGTTATGTTGAGGGCTAGGTATACAGATCCGGTTAGGGTTCCGATTGGACCTAGGGTTAGGGTTATGTTGAGGGCTAGGGTTAGAGATCCGGTTAGGGTTCCGATTGGACCTAGGGTTAGGGTTATGTTGAGGGCTAGGGATAGATATCCGGTTAGGGTTCCGATTGGACCTAGTGTTAGGGTTATGTTGAGGGCTAGGGTTAGAGTTCCGGTTAGGGTTCCGATTGGACCCAGGGTTAGGGTTATGTTGAGGGCTAGGGTTAGAGATCCGGTAAGGGTTACGGTTGGACCCAGGGTTAGTGTTGTGTTGAGGGCTAGGATTAGAGATCCGGTTAGGGTTCTGATTGGACCTAGGGTTAGGGTTATGTTGAGGGCTAGGGTTCGAGTTCCGTTTACGGTTCCGATTGGACCTATGGTTAGGGTTATGTTGAGGGCTAGGGTTAGAGATCAGGTTAGGGTTCCGATTGGACCTAGGGTTAGGGTTATGTTGAGGGTTAGGGTTAGAGATCCGGTTAGGGTTCCGATTGGACCTAGGGTTAGGGTTATGTTGAGGGCTAGTGTTAGAGATCCGGTTAGGTTTCCGATTGGACCTAGGGTTAGGGTTATGTTGAGGCCTAGGTATACAGATCCGGTTAGCGTTCCGATTGGACCTAGGGTTAGGGTTATGTTGAGGGCTAGGGTTAGAGTTCCGTTTACGGTTCCGATTGGACCTAGGGTTAGGGTTATGTTGAGGGCTAGGGTTAGAGATTAGGTTAGGGTTCCGATTCGACCTAGGGTTAGGGTTATGTTGAGGGTTAGGGTTAGAGATCCGGTTAGGATTCCGATTGGACCTAGGGTTAGGGTTATGTTGAGGGCTAGGGATAGATATCCGGTTAGGGTTCGGATTGGACCTAGGGTTAGGGTTATGTTGAGGGCTAGGGTTAGAGTTCCGGATAGGGTTCCGATTGGACCTAGGGTTAGGGTTATTTTGAGGGCTAGGGTTAGAGTTCCGGTTAGGGTTCCGATTGGACCTAGGGTTAGGGTTATGTTGAGGGCTAGGGTTAGAGATCCGGTTAGGGTTCCGATTGGACCCAGGGTTAGGGTTATGTTGAGGGCGAGGGTTAGAGATCTGGTTAGGGTTCCGAGTGGACCTAGGGTTAGGGTTATGTTGAGGGCTAGGGTTAGAGATCCGGTTAGGGTTCCGATTGGACCTAGGGTTAGGGTTATGTTGAGGGCTAGGGTTAGACATCCGGTTAGGGTTACGATTGGACCTAGGGTTAGGGTTATGTTGAGGCCCAGGGTTTGAGATCTGGTTAGGGTTAGATTGGACCTAGGGTTAGGGTTATGTTGAGGGCTAGGGTTAGAGTTCCGTTTACGGTTCCGATTGGACCTAGGGTTAGGGTTATGTTGAGGGCTAGGTTTAGAGATCAGGTTAGGGTTCCGATTGGACCTAAGGTTAGGGTTATGTTGAGGGTTAGGGTTAGAGATCCGGTTAGGGTTCCGATTGGACCTAGGGTTAGGGTTATGTTGAGGGCTAGTGTTAGAGATCCGGTTAGGTTTCCTATTGGACCTAGGGTTAGGGTTATGTTAAGGGCTAGGGTTAGAGATCCGGTTAGGGTTCCGATTCGACCTAGGGTTAGGGTTATGTTGAGGGCTAGGTATACAGATCCGTTTAGGGTTCCGATTGGACCTAGGGTTAGGGTTATGTTGAGGACTAGAGTTAGAGATCCGGTTAGGGTTCCGATTCGACCTAGGGTTAGGGTTATGTTGAGGGCTAGGGTTAGAGATCCGTTTAGGGTTCCGATTCGACCTAGGGTTAGGGTTATGTTGAGGGCTAGGGTTAGAGATCCGTTTAGGGTTCCGATTGGACCTAGGGTTAGGGTTATGTTGAGGGCGAGGGGTAGAGATCCCGTTAGGGTTCCGATTGGACCTAGGGTTAGGGTTATGTTGAGGGCTAGGTTTAGATATCCGGTTAGGGTTCCGATTGCACCTAGGGTTAATGGTTACGTTGAGGGCTAGGGTTAGATATCCATTTAGGGTTCCGATTGGACCTAGGGTTAGGGTTATGTTGAGGGCTAGGGTTAGAGATCCTGTTAAGGTTCCGATTGGACCTAGGTTTAGGGTTATGTTGAGTGCTACGGTTAGGGATCCGGTTAGGGTTACGATTGGACCTAGGGTTAGGTTTATGTTGAGGGCTAGGGTTAGAGATCCGGTTAGGGTTCCGATTGGACCTAGGGTTAGGGTTATGTTGAGGGCTAGGGATAGATATCCGGTTAGGGTTCCGATTGGACCTAGTGTTAGGGTTATGTTGAGGGCTAGGGTTAGAGTTCCGGTTAGGGTTCCGATTGGACCCAGGGTTAGGGTTATGTTGAGGGCTAGGGTTAGAGATCCGGTAAGGGTTACGGTTGGACCCAGGGTTAGTGTTGTGTTGAGGGCTAGGATTAGAGATCCGGTTAGGGTTCTGATTGGACCTAGGGTTAGGGTTATGTTGAGGGCTAGGGTTCGAGTTCCGTTTACGGTTCCGATTGGACCTATGGTTAGGGTTATGTTGAGGGCTAGGGTTAGAGATCAGGTTAGGGTTCCGATTGGACCTAGGGTTAGGGTTATGTTGAGGGTTAGGGTTAGAGATCCGGTTAGGGTTCCGATTGGACCTAGGGTTAGGGTTATGTTGAGGGCTAGTGTTAGAGATCCGGTTAGGTTTCCGATTGGACCTAGGGTTAGGGTTATGTTGAGGCCTAGGTATACAGATCCGGTTAGCGTTCCGATTGGACCTAGGGTTAGGGTTATGTTGAGGGCTAGGGTTAGAGTTCCGTTTACGGTTCCGATTGGACCTAGGGTTAGGGTTATGTTGAGGGCTAGGGTTAGAGATTAGGTTAGGGTTCCGATTCGACCTAGGGTTAGGGTTATGTTGAGGGTTAGGGTTAGAGATCCGGTTAGGATTCCGATTGGACCTAGGGTTAGGGTTATGTTGAGGGCTAGGGATAGATATCCGGTTAGGGTTCGGATTGGACCTAGGGTTAGGGTTATGTTGAGGGCTAGGGTTAGAGTTCCGGATAGGGTTCCGATTGGACCTAGGGTTAGGGTTATTTTGAGGGCTAGGGTTAGAGTTCCGGTTAGGGTTCCGATTGGACCTAGGGTTAGGGTTATGTTGAGGGCTAGGGTTAGAGATCCGGTTAGGGTTCCGATTGGACCCAGGGTTAGGGTTATGTTGAGGGCGAGGGTTAGAGATCTGGTTAGGGTTCCGAGTGGACCTAGGGTTAGGGTTATGTTGAGGGCTAGGGTTAGAGATCCGGTTAGGGTTCCGATTGGACCTAGGGTTAGGGTTATGTTGAGGGCTAGGTATACAGATCCGTTTAGGGTTCCGATTGGACCTAGGGTTAGGGTTATGTTGAGGGCTAGGTATACAGATCCGGTTAGGGTTCCGATTGGACCTAGGGTTAGGGTTATGTTGAGGGCTAGGGTTAGAGATCCGGTTAGGGTTCCGATTGGACCTAGGGTTAGGGTTATGTTGAGGGCTAGATATACAGATCCGGTTAGGGTTCCGATTGGACCTAGGGTTAGGGTTATGTTGAGAGCTAGGAATACAGATCCGGTTAGGGTTCCGATTGGACCTAGGGTTAGGGTTATGTTGAGGTCTAGGGTTAGAGTTCCGGTTAGGAATACGATTGGACCTAGGGTTAGGGTTATGTTTAGGGCTAGGTTTAGAGATCCGGTTATGTTTTGGATTGGACCTAGGGTTAGGGTTATGTTGAGGGCTAGGGTTAGAGATCCGGTTAGCGTTCCGATTGGACCTAGGGTTAGGGTTATGTTGACGGCGAGGGGTAGAGATCCCGTTAGGGTTCCGATTGGACCTAGGGTTTGGGTTATGTTGAGGGCTAGGGTTAGATATCCGGTTAGGGTTCCGATTGCACCTAGGGTTAATGGTTACGTGGAGGGCTAGGGTTAGATATCCATTTAGGGTTCCGATTGGACCTAGGGTTAGGGTAATGTTGAGGGCTAGGGTTAGAGATCCTGTTAGGGTTCCGATTGGACTTAGGGTTAGGGTTATGTTGAGGGCTAGGGATAGATATCCGGTTAGGGTTCGGATTGGACCTAGGGTTAGGGTTATGTTGAGGGCTAGGGTTAGAGTTCCGGTTAGGGTTCCGATTGGACCTAGGGTTAGGGTTATTTTGAGGGCTAGGGTTAGAGTTCCTGTTAGGGTTCCGATTGGACCTAGGGTTATGGTTATGTTGAGGGCTAGGGTTAGAGATCCGGTTAGGGTTCCGTTTGGACCTAGGGTTAGGGTTATGTTGAGGGCGAGGTTTAGAGATCCGGTTACGGTTCCGAGTGGACCTAGGGTTAGGGTAATGTTGAGGGCTAGGGTTAGAGATCCGGTTAGGGTTCCGATTGGACCTAGGGTTAGGGTTATGTTGAGGGCTAGGTTTAGAGATCCGGTTAGGGTTCCGATTGGACCTAGTGTTAGGGTTATGTTGAGGGCTAGGTATACAGATCCGGTTAGGGTTCCGATTGGACCTAGGGTTAGGGTTATGTTGAGGGCTAGGTATACAGATCCGGTTAGGGTTCCGATTGGACCTAGGGTTAGGGTTATGTTGAGGGCTAGGTTTAGAGGTCCGGTTAGGGTTCCGATTGGACCTAGGGTTAGGGTTATGTTGAGGGCTAGGTTTAGAGATCCGGTTATGTTTCGGATTGGACCTAGGGTTAGGGTTATGTTGAGGGCTAGGGTTAGGGATCCGGTTAGGGTTACGATTGGACCTAGGGTTAGGGTTATGTTGAGGGCTAGGGTTAGAGATCCGGTTAGGGTTCCGATTGGACCTAGGGTTTGGGTTATGTTGAGGGCTAGGGATAGATATCCGGTTAGGGTTCCGATTGGACCTAGTGTTAGGGTTATGTTGAGGGCTACGGTTAGAGTTCCGGTTAGGGTTCCGATTGGACCTAGGGTTAGGGTTATGTTGAGGGCTAGGGTTAGAGATCCGGTAAGGGTTACGGTTGGACCCAGGGTTAGGGTTGTGTTGTGGGCTAGGGTTAGAGATCCGGTTAGGGTTCTGATTGGACCTAGGGTTAGCGTTATGTTGAGGGCTAGTGTTAGAGATCCGGTTAGGTTTCCGGTTGGACCTAGGGTTAGGGTTATGTTGTGGCCTAGGTATACAGATCCGGTTAGGGTTCCGATTGGACCTAGGGTTAGGGTTATGTTGAGGGCTAGGGTTAGAGTTCCGTTTACTGTTCCGATTGGACCTAGGGTAAGGGTTATGTTGAGGGCTAGGTTTAGAGATCAGGTTAGGGTTCCGATTGGACCTAGGGTTAGGGTTATGTTGAGGGTTAGGGTTAGAGATCCGGTTAGGGTTCCGATTGGACCTAGGGTTAGGGTTATGTTGAGGGCTAGTGTTAGAGATCCGGTTAGGTTTCCTATTGGACCTAGGGTTAGGGTTATGTTGAGGGCTAGGTATACAGATCCGCTTAGGGTTCCGATTGGACCTAGGGTTAGGGTTATGTTAAGAGCTAGGGTTAGAGATCCGGTTAGGTTTCCGATTGGACCTAGGGTTAGGGTTATGTTGAGGGCTAGGTATACAGATCCGGTTAGGGTTCCGATTGGACCTAGGGTTAGGGTTATGTTGAGGACTAGGGTTAGAGATCCGGTTAGGGTTCCGATTCGAACTAGGGTTAGGGTTATGTTGAGGGCTAGGGTTAGAGATCCGTTTAGGGTTCCGATTGGACCTAGGGTTAGGGTTATGTTGAGGGCGAGGGGTAGAGATCCCGTTAGGGTTCCGATTGGACCTAGGTTTAGGGTTATGTTGAGGGCTAGGGTTAGATATCCGGTTAGGGTTCCGATTGCACCTAGGGTTAATGGTTACGTTGAGGGCTAGGGTTAGATATCCATTTAGGGTTCCGATTGGACCTAGGGTTAGGGTTATGTTGAGGGCTAGGGTTAGAGATCCTGTTAGGGTTCCGTTTGGACTTAGGGTTAGGGTTATGTTGAGGGCTAGGGATAGATATCCGGTTAGGGTTCGGATTGGACCTAGGGTTAGGGTTATGTTGAGGGCTAGGGTTAGAGTTCCGGTTAGGGTTCCGATTGGACCTAGGGTTAGGGTTATTTTGAGGGCTAGGGTTAGAGTTCCGGTTAGGGTTCCGATTGGACCTAGGGTCAGGGTTATGTTGAAGGCTAGGGTTAGAGATCCGGTTAGGGTTCCGATTGGACCTAGGGTTAGGGTTATGTTGAGGGCGAGGGTAAGAGATCCGGTTAGGGTTCCGAGTGGACCTAGGGTTAGGGTTATGTTGAGGGCTAGGGTTAGAGATCCGGTTAGTGTTCCGATTGGACCTAGGGTTAGGGTTATGTTGAGGGCTAGGTATACAGATCCGGTTAGGGTTCCGATTGGACCTAGGGTTAGGGTTATGTTGAGGGCTAGGTATACAGATCCGGTTAGGGTTCCGATTGTACCTAGGGTTAGGGTTATGTTGAGGACTAGGGTTAGAGATCCGGTTAGGGTTCCGATTCGAACTAGGGTTAGGGTTATGTTGAGGGCTAGGGTTAGAGATCCGTTTAGGGTTCCGATTGGACCTAGGGTTAGGGTTATGTTGAGGGCGAGGGGTAGAGATCCCGTTAGGGTTCCGATTGGACCTAGGTTTAGGGTTATGTTGAGGGCTAGGGTTAGATATCCGGTTAGGGTTCCGATTGCACCTAGGGTTAATGGTTACGTTGAGGGCTAGGGTTAGATATCCATTTAGGGTTCCGATTGGACCTAGGGTTAGGGTTATGTTGAGGGCTAGGGTTAGAGATCCTGTTAGGGTTCCGTTTGGACTTAGGGTTAGGGTTATGTTGAGGGCTAGGGATAGATATCCGGTTAGGGTTCGGATTGGACCTAGGGTTAGGGTTATGTTGAGGGCTAGGGTTAGAGTTCCGGTTAGGGTTCCGATTGGACCTAGGGTTAGGGTTATTTTGAGGGCTAGGGTTAGAGTTCCGGTTAGGGTTCCGATTGGACCTAGGGTCAGGGTTATGTTGAAGGCTAGGGTTAGAGATCCGGTTAGGGTTCCGATTGGACCTAGGGTTAGGGTTATGTTGAGGGCGAGGGTAAGAGATCCGGTTAGGGTTCCGAGTGGACCTAGGGTTAGGGTTATGTTGAGGGCTAGGGTTAGAGATCCGGTTAGTGTTCCGATTGGACCTAGGGTTAGGGTTATGTTGAGGGCTAGGTATACAGATCCGGTTAGGGTTCCGATTGGACCTAGGGTTAGGGTTATGTTGAGGGCTAGGTATACAGATCCGGTTAGGGTTCCGATTGTACCTAGGGTTAGGGTTATGTTGAGGGCTAGGTATACAGATCCGGTTAGGGTTCCGATTGGACCTAGGGTTAGGGTTATGTTGAGGGCTAGGTATACAGATCCGGTTAGGGTTCCGATTGGACCTAGGGTTAGGGTTATGTTGAGGGCTAGGTTTTGAGGTCCGGTTAGGGTTCCGATTGGACCTAGGGTTAGGGTTATGTTGAGGGCTAGGTTTAGAGATCCGGTTATGTTTCGGATTGGACCTAGGTTTAGGGTTATGTTGAGTGCTACGGTTAGGGATCCGGTTAGGGTTACGATTGGACCTAGGGTTAGGTTTATGTTGAGGGCTAGGGTTAGAGATCCGGTTAGGGTTCCGATTGGACCTAGGGTTAGGGTTATGTTGAGGGCTAGGGATAGATATCCGGTTAGGGTTCCGATTGGACCTAGTGTTAGGGTTATGTTGAGGGCTAGGGTTAGAGTTCCGGTTAGGGTTCCGATTGGACCCAGGGTTAGGGTTATGTTGAGGGCTAGGGTTAGAGATCCGGTAAGGGTTACGGTTGGACCCAGGGTTAGTGTTGTGTTGAGGGCTAGGGTTAGAGATCCGGTTAGGGTTCTGATTGGACCTAGGGTTAGGGTTATGTTGAGGGCTAGGGTTCGAGTTCCGTTTACGGTTCCGATTGGACCTATGGTTAGGGTTATGTTGAGGGCTAGGGTTAGAGATCAGGTTAGGGTTCCGATTGGACCTAGGGTTAGGGTTATGTTGAGGGTTAGGGTTAGAGATCCGGTTAGGGTTCCGATTGGACCTAGGGTTAGGGTTATGTTGAGGGCTAGTGTTAGAGATCCGGTTAGGTTTCCGATTGGACCTAGGGTTAGGGTTATGTTGAGGCCTAGGTATACAGATCCGGTTAGCGTTCCGATTGGACCTAGGGTTAGGGTTATGTTGAGGGCTAGGGTTAGAGTTCCGTTTACGGTTCCGATTGGACCTAGGGTTAGGGTTATGTTGAGGGCTAGGGTTAGAGATTAGGTTAGGGTTCCGATTCGACCTAGGGTTAGGGTTATGTTGAGGGTTAGGGTTAGAGATCCGGTTAGGGTTCCGATTGGACCTAGGGTTAGGGTTATGTTGAGGGCTAGTGTTAGAGATCCGGTTAGGTTTCCTATTGGACCTAGGGTTAGAGTTATGTTGAGGGCTAGGTATACAGATCCGCTTAGGGTTCCGATTGGACCTAGGGTTAGGGTTATGTTAAGGGCTAGGGTTAGAGATCCGGTTAGGTTTCCGATTGGACCTAGGGTTAGGGTTATGTTGAGGGCTAGGTATACAGATCCGTTTAGGGTTCCGATTGGATCTAGGGTTAGGGTTATGTTGAGGACTAGGGTTAGAGATCCGGTTAGGGTTCCGATTCGACCTAGGGTTAGGGTTATGTTGAGGGCTAGGGTTAGAGATCCGTTTAGGGTTCCGATTCGACCTAGGGTTAGGGTTATGTTGAGGGCTAGGGTTAGAGATCCGTTTAGGGTTCCGATTGGACCTAGGGTTAGGGTTATGTTGAGGGCGAGGGGTAGAGATCCCGTTAGGGTTCCGATTGGACCTAGGGTTAGGGTTATTTTGAGGGCTAGGGTTAGAGTTCCGGTTAGGGTTCCGATTGGACCTAGGGTTAGGGTTATGTTGAGGGTTAGGTTTAGAGATCCGATTAGGGTTCCGATTGGACCTCGGGTTAGGGTTATGTTGAGGGCGAGGGGTAGAGATCCGGTTAGGGTTCGGATTGGTCCTTGGGTTAGGGTTATGTTGAGGGCTAGGGTTAGGGATCCGGTTAAGGTTCCGATTGGGCCTAGGGTTAGGGTTACGTTCAAGGGAAGGGTTAAATATCCATTTAGGGTTCCGATTGGTCCTAAGGTTATGGTTATGTTGAGGGCAAGGGTTAGAGTTCCGTTTAGGGTTCCGATTGGACCTAGGGTTAGTTTTATGTTGAGGGCTAGGGTTAGATATCCGTTTAGGGTTCCGATTGGACCTAGGGTTAGGGTTATGTTGAGGGCTAGGGTTAGAGATCCGGTTAGGGTTCCGATTGGACCTAGGGTTAGGGTTAATTTGAGGGCTAGGGTTAGAGATCCGGTTAGGTTTCCGATTAGACCTAGGGTTAGGGTTATGTTGAGGGCTAGGTTAGAGATCCGGTTAGGGTTCCGATTGGACCTAGGGTTAGGGTTATGTTGAGGGCTAGGGTTAGAGATCCGGTTATGGTTCCGATTGGACTTAGGGTTAGGGTTATGTTGAGGGCTAGGGATAGATATCCGTTTTGGGTTCCGATTGGACCTAGGGTTAGGGTTATGTTGAGGGCTAGGGTTATAATTCCGGTTAGGGTTCCGATTGGACCTAGGGTTAGGGTTATTTTGAGGGCTAGGGTTAGAGTTCCGGTTAGGGTTCCGATTGGACCTAGGGTCAGGGTTATGTTGAAGGCTAGGGTTAGAGATCCGGTTAGGGTTCCGAGTGGACCTAGGGTTAGGGTTATGTTGAGGGCTAGGTATACAGATCCGGTTAGGGTTCCGATTGGACCTAGGGTTAGGGTTATGTTGAGGGCTAGGGATAGATATCCGGTTAGGGTTCCGATTGGACCTAGTGTTAGGGTTATGTTGAGGGCTAGGGTTAGAGTTCCGGTTAGGGTTCCGATTGGACCCAGGGTTAGGGTTATGTTGAGGGCTAGGGTTAGAGATCCGGTAAGGGTTACGGTTGGACCCAGGGTTAGTGTTGTGTTGAGGGCTAGGGTTAGAGATCCGGTTAGGGTTCTGATTGGACCTAGGGTTAGGGTTATGTTGAGGGCTAGGGTTCGAGTTCCGTTTACGGTTCCGATTGGACCTATGGTTAGGGTTATGTTGAGGGCTAGGGTTAGAGATCAGGTTAGGGTTCCGATTGGACCTAGGGTTAGGGTTATGTTGAGGGTTAGGGTTAGAGATCCGGTTAGGGTTCCGATTGGACCTAGGGTTAGGGTTATGTTGAGGGCTAGTGTTAGAGATCCGGTTAGGTTTCCGATTGGACCTAGGGTTAGGGTTATGTTGAGGCCTAGGTATACAGATCCGGTTAGCGTTCCGATTGGACCTAGGGTTAGGGTTATGTTGAGGGCTAGGGTTAGAGTTCCGTTTACGGTTCCGATTGGACCTAGGGTTAGGGTTATGTTGAGGGCTAGGGTTAGAGATTAGGTTAGGGTTCCGATTCGACCTAGGGTTAGGGTTATGTTGAGGGTTAGGGTTAGAGATCCGGTTAGGGTTCCGATTGGACCTAGGGTTAGGGTTATGTTGAGGGCTAGTGTTAGAGATCCGGTTAGGTTTCCTATTGGACCTAGGGTTAGAGTTATGTTGAGGGCTAGGTATACAGATCTGCTTAGGGTTCCGATTGGACCTAGGGTTAGGGTTATGTTAAGGGCTAGGGTTAGAGATCCGGTTAGGTTTCCGATTGGACCTAGGGTTAGGGTTATGTTGAGGGCTAGGTATACAGATCCGTTTAGGGTTCCGATTGGATCTAGGGTTAGGGTTATGTTGAGGACTAGGGTTAGAGATCCGGTTAGGGTTCCGATTCGACCTAGGGTTAGGGTTATGTTGAGGGCTAGGGTTAGAGATCCGTTTAGGGTTCCGATTCGACCTAGGGTTAGGGTTATGTTGAGGGCTAGGGTTAGAGATCCGTTTAGGGTTCCGATTGGACCTAGGGTTAGGGTTATGTTGAGGGCGAGGGGTAGAGATCCCGTTAGGGTTCCGATTGGACCTAGGGTTAGGGTTATTTTGAGGGCTAGTGTTAGAGTTCCGGTTAGGGTTCCGATTGGACCTAGGGTTAGGGTTATGTTGAGGGTTAGGTTTAGAGATCCGATTAGGGTTCCGATTGGACCTCGGGTTAGGGTTATGTTGAGGGCGAGGGGTAGAGATCCGGTTAGGGTTCGGATTGGTCCTTGGGTTAGGGTTATGTTGAGGGCTAGGGTTAGGGATCCGGTTAAGGTTCCGATTGGGCCTAGGGTTAGGGTTACGTTCAAGGGAAGGGTTAAATATCCATTTAGGGTTCCGATTGGTCCTAAGGTTATGGTTATGTTGAGGGCAAGGGTTAGAGTTCCGTTTAGGGTTCCGATTGGACCTAGGGTTAGTTTTATGTTGAGGGCTAGGGTTAGATATCCGTTTAGGGTTCCGATTGGACCTAGGGTTAGGGTTATGTTGAGGGCTAGGGTTAGAGATCCGGTTAGGGTTCCGATTGGACCTAGGGTTAGGGTTAATTTGAGGGCTAGGGTTAGAGATCCGGTTAGGTTTCCGATTAGACCTAGGGTTAGGGTTATGTTGAGGGCTAGGTTAGAGATCCGGTTAGGGTTCCGATTGGACCTAGGGTTAGGGTTATGTTGAGGGCTAGGGTTAGAGATCCGGTTATGGTTCCGATTGGACTTAGGGTTAGGGTTATGTTGAGGGCTAGGGATAGATATCCGTTTTGGGTTCCGATTGGACCTAGGGTTAGGGTTATGTTGAGGGCTAGGGTTATAATTCCGGTTAGGGTTCCGATTGGACCTAGGGTTAGGGTTATTTTGAGGGCTAGGGTTAGAGTTCCGGTTAGGGTTCCGATTGGACCTAGGGTCAGGGTTATGTTGAAGGCTAGGGTTAGAGATCCGGTTAGGGTTCCGAGTGGACCTAGGGTTAGGGTTATGTTGAGGGCTAGGTATACAGATCCGGTTAGGGTTCCGATTGGACCTAGGGTTAGGGTTATGTTGAGGGCTAGGTATACAGATCCGGTTAGGGTTCCGATTGGACCTAGGGTTAGGGTTATGTTGAGGGCTAGGTTTAGAGGTCCGGTTAGGGTTCCGATTGGACCTAGGGTTAGGGTTATGTTGAGGGCTAGGTTTAGAGATCCGGTTATGTTTCGGATTGGACCTAGGTTTAGGGTTATGTTGAGTGCTACGGTTAGGGATCCGGTTAGGGTTACGATTGGACCTAGGGTTAGGTTTATGTTGAGGGCTAGGGTTAGAGATCCGGTTAGGGTTCCGATTGGACCTAGGGTTAGGGTTATGTTGAGGGCTAGGGATAGATATCCGGTTAGGGTTCCGATTGGACCTAGTGTTAGGGTTATGTTGAGGGCTAGGGTTAGAGTTCCGGTTAGGGTTCCGATTGGACCCAGGGTTAGGGTTATGTTGAGGGCTAGGGTTAGAGATCCGGTAAGGGTTACGGTTGGACCCAGGGTTAGTGTTGTGTTGAAGGCTAGGGTTAGAGATCCGGTTAGGGTTCTGATTGGACCTAGGGTTAGGGTTATGTTGAGGGCTAGGGTTCGAGTTCCGTTTACGGTTCCGATTGGACCTATGGTTAGGGTTATGTTGAGGGCTAGGGTTAGAGATCAGGTTAGGGTTCCGATTGGACCTAGGGTTAGGGTTATGTTGAGGGTTAGGGTTAGAGATCCGGTTAGGGTTCCGATTGGACCTAGGGTTAGGGTTATGTTGAGGGCTAGTGTTAGAGATCCGGTTAGGTTTCCGATTGGACCTAGGGTTAGGGTTATGTTGAGGCCTAGGTATACAGATCCGGTTAGCGTTCCGATTGGACCTAGGGTTAGGGTTATGTTGAGGGCTAGGGTTAGAGTTCCGTTTACGGTTCCGATTGGACCTAGGGTTAGGGTTATGTTGAGGGCTAGGGTTAGAGATTAGGTTAGGGATCCGATTCGACCTAGGGTTAGGGTTATGTTGAGTGTTAGGGTTAGAGATCCGGTTAGGATTCCGATTGGACCTAGGGTTAGGGTTATGTTGAGGGCTAGTGTTAGAGATCCGGTTAGGTTTCCTATTGGACCTAGGGTTAGAGTTATGTTGAGGGCTAGGTATACAGATCCGCTTAGGGTTCCGATTGGACCTAGGGTTAGGGTTATGTTAAGGGCTAGGGTTAGAGATCCGGTTAGGTTTCCGATTGGACCTAGGGTTAGGGTTATGTTGAGGGCTAGGTATACAGATCCGTTTAGGGTTCCGATTGCATCTAGGGTTAGGGTTATGTTGAGGACTAGGGTTAGAGATCCGGTTAGGGTTCCGATTCGACCTAGGGTTAGGGTTATGTTGAGGGCTAGGGTTAGAGATCCGTTTAGGGTTCCGATTCGACCTAGGGTTAGGGTTATGTTGAGGGCTAGGGTTAGAGTTCCGGTTAGGGTTCCGATTGGACCTAGGGTTAGGGTTATGTTGAGGGTTAGGTTTAGAGATCCGATTAGGGTTCCGATTGGACCTCGGGTTAGGGTTATGTTGAGGGCGAGGGGTAGAGATCCGGTTAGGGTTCGGATTGGTCCTTGGGTTAGGGTTATGTTGAGGGCTAGGGTTAGGGATCCGGTTAAGGTTCCGATTGGGCCTAGGGTTAGGGTTACGTTCAAGGGAAGGGTTAAATATCCATTTAGGACTCCGATTGGTCCTAAGGTTATGGTTATGTTGAGGGCAAGGGTTAGAGTTCCGTTTAGTGTTCCGATTGGACCTAGGGTTAGTTTTATGTTGAGGGCTAGGGTTAGATATCCGTTTAGGGTTCCGATTGGACCTAGGGTTAGGGTTATGTTGAGGGCTAGGGTTAGAGATCCGGTTAGGGTTCCGATTGGACCTAGGGTTAGGGTTAATTTGAGGGCTAGGGTTAGAGATCCGGTTAGGTTTCCGATTAGACCTAGGGTTAGGGTTATGTTGAGGGCTAGATTAGAGATCCGGTTAGGGATCCGATTGGACCTAGGGTTAAGGTTATGTTGAGGGCTAGGGTTAGAGATCCGGTTAGGGTTCCGATTGGACTTAGGGTTAGGGTTATGTTGAGGGCTAGGGATAGATATCCGTTTTGGGTTCCGCTTGGACCTAGGGTTAGGGTTATGTTGAGGGCTAGGGTTATAATTCCGGTTAGGGTTCCGATTGGACCTAGGGTTAGGGTTATTTTGAGGGCTAGGGTTAGAGTTCCGGTTAGGGTTCCTATTGGACCTAGGGTTAGGGTTATGTTGAGGACTAGGGTTAGAGATCCGGTAAGGGTTACGGTTGGACCCAGGGTTAGTGTTGTGTTGAGGACTAGGGTTAGAGATCCGGTTAGGGTTCTGATTGGACCTAGGGTTAGGGTTATGTTGAGGGCTAGGGTTAGAGTTCCGTTTACGGTTCCGATTGCACCTAGGGTTAGGGTTATGTTGAGGGCTAGGGTTAGAGATCAGGTTAGGGTTCCGATTGGACCTAGGGTTAGGGTTATGTTGAGGGTTAGGGTTAGAGATCCGGTTAGGGTTCCGATTGGACCTAGGGTTAGGGTTATGTTGAGGGCTAATGTTAGAGATCCGGTTAGGTTTCCGATTGGACCTAGGGTTAGGGTTATGTTGAGGCCTAGGTATACAGATCCGGTTAGGGTTCCGATTGGACCTAGGGTTAGGGTTATGTTGAGGGCTAGGGTTAGCGTTCCGTTTACGGTTTCGATTGGACCTAGGGTTAGGGTTATGTTGAGGACTAGGGTTAGAGATCCGGTTAGGGTTCCGATTCGACCTAGAGTTAGGGTTATGTGGAGGGCTAGGGTTAGAGATCCGGTTAGGGTTCCGATTCGACCTAGGGTTAGGGTTATGTTGAGGGCTAGGGATAGATATCCGGTTAGGGTTCCGATTGGACCTAGGGTTAGGGTTATTTTGAGGGCTAGGTTCAGAGATCCGGTTAGGGTTCCGATTGGACCTAGGGTTAGGGTTATGTTGAGGGCGAGGGTTAGAGATCCGGTTAGGGTTCCGAGTGGACCTAGGGTTAGGGTTATGTTGAGGGCTAGGGTTAGAGATCCGGTTAGGGTTCCGATTGGACCTCGGGTTAGGGTTATGTTGAGGGCTAGGGTTAGAGATCCGGTTAGGGTTCCGATTGGACCTAGGGTTAGGGTTATGCTGAGGGCTAGGTATACAGATCAGGTTAGGGTTCCGATTGGACCTAGGGTTAGGGTTATGTTGAGGGCTAGGTATACAGATCCGGTTAGGGTTCCGATTGGACCTAGGGTTAGGGTTATGTTGAGGACTAGAGTTAGAGATCCGGTTAGGGTTCCGATTCGACCTAGGGTTAGGGTTATGTTGAGGGCTAGGGTTAGAGATCCGTTTAGGGTTCCGATTCGACCTAGGGTTAGGGTTATGTTGAGGGCTAGGGTTAGAGATCCGTTTAGGGTTCCGATTGGACCTAGGGTTAGGGTTATGTTGAGGGCGAGGGGTAGAGATCCCGTTAGGGTTCCGATTGGACCTAGGGTTAGGGTTATGTTGAGGGCTAGGGTTAGATATCCGGTTAGGGTTCCGATTGCACCTAGGGTTAATGGTTACGTTGAGGGCTAGGGTTAGATATCCATTTAGGGTTCCGATTGGACCTAGGGTTAGGGTTATGTTGAGGGCTAGGGTTAGAGATCCTGTTAGGGTTCCGATTGGTCTTAGGGTTAGGGTTATGTTGAGGGCTAGGGATAGATATCCGGTTAGGGTTCGGATTGGACCTAGGGTTAGGGTTATGTTGAGGGCTAGGGTTAGAGTTCCGGATAGGGTTCCGATTGGACCTAGGGTTAGGGTTATTTTGAGGGCTAGGGTTAGAGTTCCGGTTAGGGTTCCGATTGGACCTAGGGTTAGGGTTATGTTGAGGGCTAGGGTTAGAGATCCGGTTAGGGTTCCGATTGGACCCAGGGTTAGGGTTATGTTGAGGGCGAGGGTTAGAGATCTGGTTAGGGTTCCGAGTGGACCTAGGGTTAGGGTTATGTTGAGGGCTAGGGTTAGAGATCCGGTTAGGGTTCCGATTGGACCTAGGGTTAGGGTTATGTTGAGGGCTAGGTATACAGATCCGTTTAGGGTTCCGATTGGACCTAGGGTTAGGGTTATGTTGAGGGCTAGGTATACAGATCCGGTTAGGGTTCCGATTGGACCTAGGGATAGGGTTATGTTGAGGGCTAGGGTTAGAGATCCGGTTAGGGTTCCGATTGGACCTAGGGTTAGGGTTATGTTGAGGGCTAGATATACAGATCCGGTTAGGGTTCCGATTGGACCTAGGGTTAGGGTTATGTTGAGGGCTAGGAATACAGATCCGGTTAGGGTTCCGATTGGACCTAGGGTTAGGGTTATGTTGAGGTCTAGGGTTAGAGTTCCGGTTAGGAATACGATTGGACCTAGGGTTAGGGTTATGTTTAGGGCTAGGTTTAGAGATCCGGTTATGTTTCGGATTGGACCTAGGGTTAGGGTTATGTTGAGGGCTAGGGTTAGAGATCCGGTTAGCGTTCCGATTGGACCTAGGGTTAGGGTTATGTTGACGGCGAGGGGTAGAGATCCCGTTAGGGTTCCGATTGGACCTAGGGTTTGGGTTATGTTGAGGGCTAGGGTTAGATATCCGGTTAGGGTTCCGATTGCACCTAGGGTTAATGGTTACGTGGAGGGCTAGGGTTAGATATCCATTTAGGGTTCCGATTGGACCTAGGGTTAGGGTAATGTTGAGGGCTAGGGTTAGAGATCCTGTTAGGGTTCCGATTGGACTTAGGGTTAGGGTTATGTTGAGGGCTAGGGATAGATATCCGGTTAGGGTTCGGATTGGACCTAGGGTTAGGGTTATGTTGAGGGCTAGGGTTAGAGTTCCGGTTAGGGTTCCGATTGGACCTAGGGTTAGGGTTATTTTGAGGGCTAGGGTTAGAGTTCCGGTTAGGGTTCCGATTGGACCTAGGGTTATGGTTATGTTGAGGGCTAGGGTTAGAGATCCGGTTAGGGTTCCGTTTGGACCTAGGGTTAGGGTTATGTTGAGGGCGAGGTTTAGAGATCCGGTTACGGTTCCGAGTGGACCTAGGGTTAGGGTAATGTTGAGGGCTAGGGTTAGAGATCCGGTTAGGGTTCCGATTGGACCTAGGGTTAGGGTTATGTTGAGGGCTAGGTTTAGAGATCCGGTTAGGGTTCCGATTGGACCTAGGTTTAGGGTTATGTTGAGGGCTAGTGTTAGAGATCCGGTTAGGTTTCCGATTGGACCTAGGGTTAGGTGTATGTTGAGGGCAAGGTATACAGATCCGGTTAGGGTTCTGATTGGACCTAGGGTTAAGGTTATGTTAAGGGCTAGGGTTAGAGATCCGGTTAGGTTTCCGATTCGACCTAGGGTTAGGGTTATGTTGAGGGCTAGGTATACAGATCCGATTAGGGTTCCGATTGGACCTAGGGTTAGGGTTATGTTGAGGACTAGGGTTAGAGATCCGGTTAGGGTTCCGATTCGACCTAGAGTTAGGGTTATGTGGAGGGCTAGGGTTAGAGATCCGGTTAGGGTTCCGATTCGACCTAGGGTTAGGGTTATGTTGAGGGCTAGGGATAGATATCCGGTTAGGGTTCCGATTGGACCTAGGGTTAGGGTTATTTTGAGGGCTAGGTTCAGAGATCCGGTTAGGGTTCCGATTGGACCTAGGGTTAGGGTTATGTTGAGGGCTAGGGTTAGAGATCCGGTTAGGGTTCCGATTGGACCTAGGGTTAGGGTTATGTTGAGGGCGAGGGTTAGAGATCCGGTTAGGGTTCCGAGTGGACCTAGGGTTAGGGTTATGTTGAGGGCTAGGGTTAGAGATCCGGTTAGGGTTCCGATTGGACCTAGGGTTAGGGTTATGTTGAGGGCTAGGGTTAGAGATCCGGTTAGGGTTCCGATTGGACCTAGGGTTAGGGTTATGCTGAGGGCTAGGTATACAGATCAGGTTAGGGTTCCGATTGGACCTAGCGTTAGGGTTATGTTGAGGGCTAGGTATACAGATCCGGTTAGGGTTCCGATTGGACCTAGGGTTAGGGTTATGTTGAGGACTAGAGTTAGAGATCCGGTTAGGGTTCCGATTCGACCTAGGGTTAGGGTTATGTTGAGGGCTAGGGTTAGAGATCCGTTTAGGGTTCCGATTCGACCTAGGGTTAGGGTTATGTTGAGGGCTAGGGTTAGAGATCCGTTTAGGGTTCCGATTGGACCTAGGGTTAGGGTTATGTTGAGGGCGAGGGGTAGAGATCCCGTTAGGGTTCCGATTGGACCTAGGGTTAGGGTTATGTTGAGGGCTAGGGTTAGATATCCGGTTAGGGTTCCGATTGCACCTAGGGTTAATGGTTACGTTGAGGGCTAGGGTTAGATATCCATTTAGGGTTCCGATTGGACCTAGGGTTAGGGTTATGTTGAGGGCTAGGGTTAGAGATCCTGTTAGGGTTCCGATTGGTCTTAGGGTTAGGGTTATGTTGAGGGCTAGGGATAGATATCCGGTTAGGGTTCGGATTGGACCTAGGGTTAGGGTTATGTTGAGGGCTAGGGTTAGAGTTCCGGATAGGGTTCCGATTGGACCTAGGGTTAGGGTTATTTTGAGGGCTAGGGTTAGAGTTCCGGTTAGGGTTCCGATTGGACCTAGGGTTAGGGTTATGTTGAGGGCTAGGGTTAGAGATCCGGTTAGGGTTCCGATTGGACCCAGGGTTAGGGTTATGTTGAGGGCGAGGGTTAGAGATCTGGTTAGGGTTCCGAGTGGACCTAGGGTTAGGGTTATGTTGAGGGCTAGGGTTAGAGATCCGGTTAGGGTTCCGATTGGACCTAGGGTTAGGGTTATGTTGAGGGCTAGGTATACAGATCCGTTTAGGGTTCCGATTGGACCTAGGGTTAGGGTTATGTTGAGGGCTAGGTATACAGATCCGGTTAGGGTTCCGATTGGACCTAGGGTTAGGGTTATGTTGAGGGCCAGGGTTAGAGATCCGGTTAGGGTTCCGATTGGACCTAGGGTTAGGGTTATGTTGAGGGCTAGATATACAGATCCGGTTAGGGTTCCGATTGGACCTAGGGTTAGGGTTATGTTGAGGGCTAGGAATACAGATCCGGTTAGGGTTCCGATTGGACCTAGGGTTAGGGTTATGTTGAGGTCTAGGGTTAGAGTTCCGGTTAGGAATACGATTGGACCTAGGGTTAGGGTTATGTTTAGGGCTAGGTTTAGAGATCCGGTTATGTTTCGGATTGGACCTAGGGTTAGGGTTATGTTGAGGGCTAGGGTTAGAGATCCGGTTAGCGTTCCGATTGGACCTAGGGTTAGGGTTATGTTGACGGCGAGGGGTAGAGATCCCGTTAGGGTTCCGATTGGACCTAGGGTTTGGGTTATGTTGAGGGCTAGGGTTAGATATCCGGTTAGGGTTCCGATTGCACCTAGGGTTAATGGTTACGTGGAGGGCTAGGGTTAGATATCCATTTAGGGTTCCGATTGGACCTAGGGTTAGGGTAATGTTGAGGGCTAGGGTTAGAGATCCTGTTAGGGTTCCGATTGGACTTAGGGTTAGGGTTATGTTGAGGGCTAGGGATAGATATCCGGTTAGGGTTCGGATTGGACCTAGGGTTAGGGTTATGTTGAGGGCTAGGGTTAGAGTTCCGGTTAGGGTTCCGATTGGACCTAGGGTTAGGGTTATTTTGAGGGCTAGGGTTAGAGTTCCGGTTAGGGTTCCGATTGGACCTAGGGTTATGGTTATGTTGAGGGCTAGGGTTAGAGATCCGGTTAGGGTTCCGTTTGGACCTAGGGTTAGGGTTATGTTGAGGGCGAGGTTTAGAGATCCGGTTACGGTTCCGAGTGGACCTAGGGTTAGGGTAATGTTGAGGGCTAGGGTTAGAGATCCGGTTAGGGTTCCGATTGGACCTAGGGTTAGGGTTATGTTGAGGGCTAGGTTTAGAGATCCGGTTAGGGTTCCGATTGGACCTAGTGTTAGGGTTATGTTGAGGGCTAGGTATACAGATCCGGTTAGGGTTCCGATTGGACCTAGGGTTAGGGTTATGTTGAGGGCTAGGTATACAGATCCGGTTAGGGTTCCGATTGGACCTAGGGTTAGGGTTATGTTGAGGGCTAGGTTTAGAGGTCCGGTTAGGGTTCCGATTGGACCTAGGGTTAGGGTTATGTTGAGGGCTAGGTTTAGAGATCCGGTTATGTTTCGGATTGGACCTAGGGTTAGGGTTATGTTGAGGGCTAGGGTTAGGGATCCGGTTAGGGTTACGATTGGACCTAGGGTTAGGGTTATGTTGAGGGCTAGGGTTAGAGATCCGGTTAGGGTTCCGATTGGACCTAGGGTTTGGGTTATGTTGAGGGCTAGGGATAGATATCCGGTTAGGGTTCCGATTGGACCTAGTGTTAGGGTTATGTTGAGGGCTACGGTTAGAGTTCCGGTTAGGGTTCCGATTGGACCTAGGGTTAGGGTTATGTTGAGGGCTAGGGTTAGAGATCCGGTAAGGGTTACGGTTGGACCCAGGGTTAGGGTTGTGTTGTGGGCTAGGGTTAGAGATCCGGTTAGGGTTCTGATTGGACCTAGGGTTAGGGTTATGTTGAGGGCTAGGGTTAGAGTTCCGTTTACGGTTCCGATTGGACCTAGGGTTAGGGTTATGTTGAGGGCTAGGGTTAGAGATCAGGTTAGGGTTCCGATTGGACCTAGGGTTAGGGTTATGTTGAGGGTTAGGGTTAGAGATCCGGTTAGGGTTCCGATTGGACCTAGGGTTAGCGTTATGTTGAGGGCTAGTGTTAGAGATCCGGTTAGGTTTCCGATTGGACCTAGGGTTAGGGTTATGTTGTGGCCTAGGTATACAGATCCGGTTAGGGTTCCGATTGGACCTAGGGTTAGGGTTATGTTGAGGGCTAGGGTTAGAGTTCCGTTTACGGTTCCGATTGGACCTAGGGTTAGGGTTATGTTGAGGGCTAGGTTTAGAGATCAGGTTAGGGTTCCGATTGGACCTAGGGTTAGGGTTATGTTGAGGGTTAGGGTTAGAGATCCGGTTAGGGTTCCGATTGGACCTAGGGTTAGGGTTATGTTGAGGGCTAGTGTTAGAGATCCGGTTAGGTTTCCTATTGGACCTAGGGTTAGGGTTATGTTGAGGGCTAGGTATACAGATCCGCTTAGGGTTCCGATTGGACCTAGGGTTAGGGTTATGTTAAGAGCTAGGGTTAGAGATCCGGTTAGGTTTCCGATTGGACCTAGGGTTAGGGTTATGTTGAGGGCTAGGTATACAGATCCGGTTAGAGTTCCGATTGGACCTAGGGTTAGGGTTATGTTGAGGACTAGGGTTAGAGATCCGGTTAGGGTTCCGATTCGAACTAGGGTTAGGGTTATGTTGAGGGCTAGGGTTAGAGATCCGTTTAGGGTTCCGATTGGACCTAGGGTTAGGGTTATGTTGAGGGCGAGGGGTAGAGATCCCGTTAGGGTTCCGATTGGACCTAGGTTTAGGGTTATGTTGAGGGCTAGGGTTAGATATCCGGTTAGGGTTCCGATTGCACCTAGGGTTAATGGTTACGTTGAGGGCTAGGGTTAGATATCCATTTAGGGTTCCGATTGGACCTAGGGTTAGGGTTATGTTGAGGGCTAGGGTTAGAGATCCTGTTAGGGTTCCGTTTGGACTTAGGGTTAGGGTTATGTTGAGGGCTAGGGATAGATATCCGGTTAGGGTTCGGATTGGACCTAGGGTTAGGGTTATGTTGAGGGCTAGGGTTAGAGTTCCGGTTAGGGTTCCGATTGGACCTAGGGTTAGGGTTATTTTGAGGGCTAGGGTTAGAGTTCCGGTTAGGGTTCCGATTGGACCTAGGGTCAGGGTTATGTTGAAGGCTAGGGTTAGAGATCCGGTTAGGGTTCCGATTGGACCTAGGGTTAGGGTTATGTTGAGGGCGAGGGTAAGAGATCCGGTTAGGGTTCCGAGTGGACCTAGGGTTAGGGTTATGTTGAGGGCTAGGGTTAGAGATCCGGTTAGTGTTCCGATTGGACCTAGGGTTAGGGTTATGTTGAGGGCTAGGTATACAGATCCGGTTAGGGTTCCGATTGGACCTAGGGTTAGGGTTATGTTGAGGGCTAGGTATACAGATCCGGTTAGGGTTCCGATTGGACCTAGGGTTAGGGTTATGTTGAGGGCTAGGGTTAGAGATCCGGTTAGGGTTCCGATTGGACCTAGGGTTAGGGTTATGTTGAGGGCTAGGTATACAGATCCGGTTAGGGTTCCGATTGGACCTAGGGTTAGGGTTATGTTGAGGGCTAGGTATACAGATCCGGTTAGGGTTCCGATTGGACCTAGGGTTAGGGTTATGTTGAGGGCTAGGTTTAGAGGTCCGGTTAGGGTTCCGATTGGACCTAGGGTTAGGGTTATGTTGAGGGCTAGGTTTAGAGATCCGGTTATGTTTCGGATTGGACCTAGGTTTAGGGTTATGTTGAGTGCTACGGTTAGGGATCCGGTTAGGGTTACGATTGGACCTAGGGTTAGGTTTATGTTGAGGGCTAGGGTTAGAGATCCGGTTAGGGTTCCGATAGGACCTAGGGTTAGGGTTATGTTGAGGGCTAGGGATAGATATCCGGTTAGCTTCCGATTGGACCTAGTGTTAGGGTTATGTTGAGGGCTAGGGTTAGAGTTCCGGTTAGGGTTCCGATTGGACCCAGGGTTAGGGTTATGTTGAGGGCTAGGGTTAGAGATCCGGTAAGGGTTACGGTTGGACCCAGGGTTAGTGTTGTGTTGAGGGCTAGGGTTAGAGATCCGGTTAGGGTTCTGATTGGACCTAGGGTTAGGGTTATGTTGAGGGCTAGGGTTCGAGTTCCGTTTACGGTTCCGATTGGACCTATGGTTAGGGTTATGTTGAGGGCTATGGTTAGAGATCAGGTTAGGGTTCCGATTGGACCTAGGGTTAGGGTTATGTTGAGGGTTAGGGTTAGAGATCCGGTTAGGGTTCCGATTGGACCTAGGGTTAGGGTTATGTTGAGGGCTAGTGTTAGAGATCCGGTTAGGTTTCCGATTGGACCTAGGGTTAGGGTTATGTTGAGGCCTAGGTATACAGATCCGGTTAGCGTTCCGATTGGACCTAGGGTTAGGGTTATGTTGAGGGCTAGGGTTAGAGTTCCGTTTACGGTTCCGATTGGACCTAGGGTTAGGGTTATGTTGAGGGCTAGGGTTAGAGATTAGGTTAGGGTTCCGATTCGACCTAGGGTTAGGGTTATGTTGAGGGTTAGGGTTAGAGATCCGGTTAGGGTTCCGATTGGACCTAGGGTTAGGGTTATGTTGAGGGCTAGTGTTAGAGATCCGGTTAGGTTTCCTATTGGACCTAGGGTTAGAGTTATGTTGAGGGCTAGGTATACAGATCCGCTTAGGGTTCCGATTGGACCTAGGGTTAGGGTTATGTTAAGGGCTAGGGTTAGAGATCCGGTTAGGTTTCCGATTGGACCTAGGGTTAGGGTTATGTTGAGGGCTAGGTATACAGATCCCTTTAGGGTTCCGATTGGATCTAGGGTTAGGGTTATGTTGAGGACTAGGGTTAGAGATCCGGTTAGGGTTCCGATTCGACCTAGGGTTAGGGTTATGTTGAGGGCTAGGGTTAGAGATCCGTTTAGGGTTCCGATTCGACCTAGGGTTAGGGTTATGTTGAGGGCTAGGGTTAGAGATCCGTTTAGGGTTCCGATTGGACCTAGGGTTAGGGTTATGTTGAGGGCGAGGGGTAGAGATCCCGTTAGGGTTCCGATTGGACCTAGGGTTAGGGTTATTTTGAGGGCTAGGGTTAGAGTTCCGGTTAGGGTTCCGATTGGACCTAGGGTTAGGGTTATGTTGAGGGTTAGGTTTAGAGATCCGATTAGGGTTCCGATTGGACCTCGGGTTAGGGTTATGTTGAGGGCGAGGGGTAGAGATCCGGTTAGGGTTCGGATTGGTCCTTGGGTTAGGGTTATGTTGAGGGCTAGGGTTAGGGATCCGGTTAAGGTTCCGATTGGGCCTAGGGTTAGGGTTACGTTCAAGGGAAGGGTTAAATATCCATTTAGGGTTCCGATTGGTCCTAAGGTTATGGTTATGTTGAGGGCAAGGGTTAGAGTTCCGTTTAGGGTTCCGATTGGACCTAGGGTTAGTTTTATGTTGAGGGCTAGGGTTAGATATCCGTTTAGGGTTCCGATTGGACCTAGGGTTAGGGTTATGTTGAGGGCTAGGGTTAGAGATCCGGTTAGGGTTCCGATTGGACCTAGGGTTAGGGTTAATTTGAGGGCTAGGGTTAGAGATCCGGTTAGGTTTCCGATTAGACCTAGGGTTAGGGTTATGTTGAGGGCTAGGTTAGAGATCCGGTTAGGGTTCCGATTGGACCTAGGGTTAGGGTTATGTTGAGGGCTAGGGTTAGAGATCCGGTTAGGGTTCCGATTGGACTTAGGGTTAGGGTTATGTTGAGGGCTAGGGATAGATATCCGTTTTGGGTTCCGATTGGACCTAGGGTTAGGGTTATGTTGAGGGCTAGGGTTATAATTCCGGTTAGGGTTCCGATTGGACCTAGGGTTAGGGTTATTTTGAGGGCTAGGGTTAGAGTTCCGGTTAGGGTTCCTATTGGACCTAGGGTTAGGGTTATGTTGAGGACTAGGGTTAGAGATCCGGTAAGGGTTACGGTTGGACCCAGGGTTAGTGTTGTGTTGAGGACTAGGGTTAGAGATCCGGTTAGGGTTCTGATTGGACCTAGGGTTAGGGTTATGTTGAGGGCTAGGGTTAGAGTTCCGTTTACGGTTCCGATTGCACCTAGGGTTAGGGTTATGTTGAGGGCTAGGGTTAGAGATCAGGTGAGGGTTCCGATTGGACCTAGGGTTAGGGTTATGTTGAGGGTTAGGGTTAGAGATCCGGTTAGGGTTCCGATTGGACCTAGGGTTAGGGTTATGTTGAGGGCTAATGTTAGAGATCCGGTTAGGTTTCCGATTGGACCTAGGGTTAGGGTTATGTTGAGGCCTAGGTATACAGATCCGGTTAGGGTTCCGATTGGACCTAGGGTTAGGGTTATGTTGAGGGCTAGGGTTAGCGTTCCGTTTACGGTTTCGATTGGACCTAGGGTTAGGGTTATGTTGAGGGCTAGGGTTAGAGATCAGGTTAGGGTTCTGATTGGACCTAGGGTTAGGGTTATGTTGAGGGTTAGGGTTAGAGATCCGGTTAGGGTTCCGATTGGACCTAGGGTTAGGGTTATGTTGAGGGCTAGTGTTAGAGATCCGGTTAGGTTTCCGATTGGACCTAGGGTTAGGTGTATGTTGAGGGCAAGGTATACAGATCCGGTTAGGGTTCTGATTGGACCTAGGGTTAAGGTTATGTTAAGGGCTAGGGTTAGAGATCCGGTTAGGTTTCCGATTCGACCTAGGGTTAGGGTTATGTTGAGGGCTAGGTATACAGATCCGATTAGGGTTCCGATTGGACCTAGGGTTAGGGTTATGTTGAGGACTAGGGTTAGAGATCCGGTTAGGGTTCCGATTCGACCTAGAAGTAGGGTTATGTGGAGGGCTAGGGTTAGAGATCCGGTTAGGGTTCCGATTCGACCTAGGGTTAGGGTTATGTTGAGGGCTAGGGATAGATATCCGGTTAGGGTTCCGATTGGACCTAGGGTTAGGGTTATTTTGAGGGCTAGGTTCAGAGATCCGGTTAGGGTTCCGATTGGACCTAGGGTTAGGGTTATGTTGAGGGCTAGGGTTAGAGATCCGGTTACGGTTCCGATTGGACCTAGGGTTAGGTTTATGTTGAGGGCGAGGGTTAGAGATCCGGTTAGGGTTCCGAGTGGACCTAGGGTTAGGGTTATGTTGAGGGCTAGGGTTAGAGATCCGGTTAGGGTTCCGATTGGACCTAGGGTTAGGGTTATGTTGAGGGCTAGGGTTAGAGATCCGGTTAGGGTTCCGATTGGACCTAGGGTTAGGGTTATGCTGAGGGCTAGGTATACAGATCAGGTTAGGGTTCCGATTGGACCTAGGGTTAGGGTTATGTTGAGGGCTAGGTATACAGATCCGGTTAGGGTTCCGATTGGACCTAGGGTTAGGGTTATGTTGAGGACTAGAGTTAGAGATCCGGTTAGGGTTCCGATTCGACCTAGGGTTAGGGTTATGTTGAGGGCTAGGGTTAGAGATCCGTTTAGGGTTCCGATTCGACCTAGGGTTAGGGTTATGTTGAGGGCTAGGGTTAGAGATCCGTTTAGGATTCCGATTGGACCTAGGGTTAGGGTTAGGTTGAGGGCGAGGGGTAGAGATCCCTTTAGGGTTCCGATTGGACCTAGGGTTAGGGTTATGTTGAGGACTAGGGTTAGATATCCGGTTAGGGTTCCGATTGCACCTAGGGTTAATGGTTACGTTGAGGGCTAGGGTTAGATATCCATTTAGGGTTCCGATTGGACCTAGGGTTAGGGTTATGTTGAGGGCTAGGGTTAGAGATCCTGTTAGGGTTCAGATTGGACTTAGGGTTAGGGTTATGTTGAGGGCTAGGGATAGATATCCGGTTAGGGTTCGGATTGGACCTAGGGTTAGGGTTATGTTGAGGGCTAGGGTTAGAGTTCCGGTTAGGGTTCCGATTGGACCTAGGGTTAGGGTTATTTTGAGGGCTAGGGTTAGAGTTCCGGTTAGGGTTCCGATTGGACCTAGGGTTATGGTTATGTTGAGGGCTAGGGTTAGAGATCCGGTTAGGGTTCCGATTGGACCCAGGGTTAGGGTTATGTTGAGGGCGAGGGTTAGAGATCTGGTTAGGGTTCCGAGTGGACCTAGGGTTAGGGTTATGTTGAGGGCTAGGGTTAGAGATCCGGTTAGGGTTCCGATTGGACCCAGGGTTAGGGTTATGTTGAGGGCGAGGGTTAGAGATCTGGTTAGGGTTCCGAGTGGACCTAGGGTTAGGGTTATGTTGAGGGCTAGGGTTAGAGATCCGGTTAGGGTTCCGATTGGACCTAGGGTTAGGGTTATGTTGAGGGCTAGGTATACAGATCGGTTTAGGGTTCCGATTGGACCTAGGGTTAGGGTTATGTTGAGGGCTAGGTATACAGATCCGGTTAGGGTTCCGATTGGACCTAGGGTTAGGGTTATGTTGAGGGCTAGGGTTAGAGATCCGGTTAGGGTTCCGATTGGACCTAGGGTTAGGGTTATGTTGAGGGCTAGATATACAGATCCGGTTAGGGTTCCGATTGGACCTAGGGTTAGGGTTATGTTGAGGGCTAGGAATACAGATCCGGTTAGGGTTCCGATTGGACCTAGGGTTAGGGTTATGTTGAGGTCTAGGGTTAGAGTTCCGGTTAGGAATACGATTGGACCTAGGGTTAGGGTTATGTTTAGGGCTAGGTTTAGAGATCCGGTTATGTTTGGGATTGGACCTAGGGTTAGGGTTATGTTGAGGGCTAGGGTTAGAGATCCGGTTAGCGTTCCGATTGGACCTAGGGTTAGGGTTATGTTGACGGCGAGGGGTAGAGATCCCGTTAGGGTTCCGATTGGACCTAGGGTTTGGGTTATGTTGAGGGCTAGGGTTAGATATCCGGTTAGGGTTCCGATTGCACCTAGGGTTAATGGTTACGTGGAGGGCTAGGGTTAGATATCCATTTAGGGTTCCGATTGGACCTAGGGTTAGGGTAATGTTGAGGGCTAGGGTTAGAGATCCTGTTAGGGTTCCGATTGGACTTAGGGTTAGGGTTATGTTGAGGGCTAGGGATAGATATCCGGTTAGGGTTCGGATTGGACCTAGGGTTAGGGTTATGTTGAGGGCTAGGGTTAGAGTTCCGGTTAGGGTTCCGATTGGACCTAGGGTTAGGGTTATTTTGAGGGCTAGGGTTAGAGTTCCGGTTAGGGTTCCGATTGGACCTAGGGTTATGGTTATGTTGAGGGCTAGGGTTAGAGATCCGGTTAGGGTTCCGTTTGGACCTAGGGTTAGGGTTATGTTGAGGGCGAGGTTTAGAGATCCGGTTACGGTTCCGAGTGGACCTAGGGTTAGGGTAATGTTGAGGGCTAGGGTTAGAGATCCGGTTTGGGTTCCGATTGGACCTAGGGTTAGGGTTATGTTGAGGGCTACGTTTAGAGATCCGGTTAGGGTTCCGATTGTACCTAGTGTTAGGGTTATGTTGAGGGCTAGGTATACAGATCCGGTTAGGGTTCCGATTGGACCTAGGGTTAGGGTTATGTTGAGGGCTAGGTATACAGATCCGGTTAGGGTTCCGATTGGACCTAGGGTTAGGGTTATGTTGAGGGCTAGGTTTAGAGGTCCGGTTAGGGTTCCGATTGGACCTAGGGTTAGGGTTATGTTGAGGGCTAGGTTTAGAGATCCGGTTATGTTTCGGATTGGACCTAGGGTTAGGGTTATGTTGAGGGCTAGGGTTAGGGATCCGGTTAGGGTTACGATTGGACCTAGGGTTAGGGTTATGTTGAGGGCTAGGGTTAGAGATCCGGTTAGGGTTCCGATTGGACCTAGGGTTTGGGTTATGTTGAGGGCTAGGGATAGATATCCGGTTAGGGTTCCGATTGGACCTAGGGTTAGGGTTATGTTGAGGGCTACGGTTAGAGTTCCGGTTAGGGTTCCGATTGGACCTAGGGTTAGGGTTATGTTGAGGGCTAGGGTTAGAGATCCGGTAAGGGTTACGGTTGGACCCAGGGTTAGGGTTGTGTTGTGGGCTAGGGTTAGAGATCCGGTTAGGGTTCTGATTGGACCTAGGGTTAGGGTTATGTTGAGGGCTAGGGTTAGAGTTCCGTTTACGGTTCCGATTGGACCTAGGGTTAGGGTTATGTTGAGGGCTAGGGTTAGAGATCAGGTTAGGGTTCCGATTGGACCTAGGGTTAGGGTTATGTTGAGGGTTAGGGTTAGAGATCCGGTTAGGGTTCCGATTGGACCTAGGGTTAGCGTTATGTTGAGGGCTAGTGTTAGAGATCCGGTTAGGTTTCCGATTGGACCTAGGGTTAGGGTTATGTTGTGGCCTAGGTATACAGATCCGGTTAGGGTTCCGATTGGACCTAGGGTTAGGGTTATGTTGAGGGCTAGGGTTAGAGTTCCGTTTACGGTTCCGATTGGACCTAGGGTTAGGGTTATGTTGAGGGCTAGGTTTAGAGATCAGGTTAGGGTTCCGATTGGACCTAGGGTTAGGGTTATGTTGAGGGTTAGGGTTAGAGATCCGGTTAGGGTTCCGATTGGACCTAGGGTTAGGGTTATGTTGAGGGCTAGTGTTAGAGATCCGGTTAGGTTTCCTATTGGACCTAGGGTTAGGGTTATGTTGAGGGCTAGGTATACAGATCCGCTTACGGTTCCGATTGGACCTAGGGTTAGGGTTATGTTAAGAGCTAGGGTTAGAGATCCGGTTAGGTTTCCGATTGGACCTAGGGTTAGGGTTATGTTGAGGGCTAGGTATACAGATCCGGTTAGGGTTCCGATTGGACCTAGGGTTAGGGTTATGTTGAGGACTAGGGTTAGAGATCCGGTTAGGGTTCCGATTCGAACTAGGGTTAGGGTTATGTTGAGGGCTAGGGTTAGAGATCCGTTTAGGGTTCCGATTGGACCTAGGGTTAGGGTTATGTTGAGGGGGAGGGGTAGAGATCCCGTTAGGGTTCCGATTGGACCTAGGTTTAGGGTTATGTTGAGGGCTAGGGTTAGATATCCGGTTAGGGTTCCGATTGCACCTAGGGTTAATGGTTACGTTGAGGGCTAGGGTTAGATATCCATTTAGGGTTCCGATTGGACCTAGGGTTAGGGTTATGTTGAGGGCTAGGGTTAGAGATCCTGTTAGGGTTCCGTTTGGACTTAGGGTTAGGGTTATGTTGAGGGCTAGGGATAGATATCCGGTTAGGGTTCGGATTGGACCTAGGGTTAGGGTTATGTTGAGGGCTAGGGTTAGAGTTCCGGTTAGGGTTCCGATTGGACCTAGGGTTAGGGTTATTTTGAGGGCTAGGGTTAGAGTTCCGGTTAGGGTTCCGATTGGACCTAGGGTCAGGGTTATGTTGAAGGCTAGGGTTAGAGATCCGGTTAGGGTTCCGATTGGACCTAGGGTTAGGGTTATGTTGAGGGCGAGGGTAAGAGATCCGGTTAGGGTTCCGAGTGGACCTAGGGTTAGGGTTATGTTGAGGGCTAGGATTAGAGATCCGGTTAGTGTTCCGATTGGACCTAGGGTTAGGGTTATGTTGAGGGCTAGGTATACAGATCCCGTTAGGGTTCCGATTGGACCTAGGGTTAGGGTTATGTTGAGGGCTAGGTATACAGATCCGGTTAGGGTTCCGATTGTACCTAGAGTTAGGGTTATGTTGAGGGCTAGGGTTAGAGATCCGGTTAGGGTTCCGATTGGACCTAGGGTTAGGGTTATGTTGAGGGCTAGGTATACAGATCCGGTTAGGGTTCCGATTGGACCTAGGGTTAGGGTTATGTTGAGGGCTAGGTATACAGATCCGGTTAGGGTTCCGATTGGACCTAGGGTTAGGGTTATGTTGAGGGCTAGGTTTAGAGGTCCGGTTAGGGTTCCGATTGGACCTAGGGTTAGGGTTATGTTGAGGGCTAGGTTTAGAGATCCGGTTATGTTTCGGATTGGACCTAGGTTTAGGGTTATGTTGAGTGCTACGGTTAGGGATCCGGTTAGGGTTACGATTGGACCTAGGGTTAGGTTTATGTTGAGGGCTAGGGTTAGAGATCCGGTTAGGGTTCCGATTGGACCTAGGGTTAGGGTTATGTTGAGGGCTAGGGATAGATATCCGGTTAGGGTTCCGATTGGACCTAGTGTTAGGGTTATGTTGAGGGCTAGGGTTAGAGTTCCGGTTAGGGTTCCGATTGGACCCAGGGTTAGGGTTATGTTGAGGGCTAGGGTTAGAGATCCGGTAAGGGTTACGGTTGGACCCAGGGTTAGTGTTGTGTTGAGGGCTAGGGTTAGAGATCCGGTTAGGGTTCTGATTGGACCTAGGGTTATGGTTATGTTGAGGGCTAGGGTTCGAGTTCCGTTTACGGTTCCGATTGGACCTATGGTTAGGGTTATGTTGAGGGCTAGGGTTAGAGATCAGGTTAGGGTTCCGATTGGACCTAGGGTTAGGGTTATGTTGAGGGTTAGGGTTAGAGATCCGGTTAGGGTTCCGATTGGACCTAGGGTTAGGGTTATGTTGAGGGCTAGTGTTAGAGATCCGGTTAGGTTTCCGATTGGACCTAGGGTTAGGGTTATGTTGAGGCCTAGGTATACAGATCCGGTTAGCGTTCCGATTGGACCTAGGGTTAGGGTTATGTTGAGGGCTAGGGTTAGAGTTCCGTTTACGGTTCCGATTGGACCTAGGGTTAGGGTTATGTTGAGGGCTAGGGTTAGAGATTAGGTTAGGGTTCCGATTCGACCTAGGGTTAGGGTTATGTTGAGGGTTAGGGTTAGAGATCCGGTTAGGGTTCCGATTGGACCTAGGGTTAGGGTTATGTTGAGGGCTAGTGTTAGAGATCCGGTTAGGTTTCCTATTGGACCTAGGGTTAGAGTTATGTTGAGGGCTAGGTATACAGATCCGCTTAGGGTTCCGATTGGACCTAGGGTTAGGGTTATGTTAAGGGCTAGGGTTAGAGATCCGGTTAGGTTTCCGATTGGACCTAGGGTTAGGGTTATGTTGAGGGCTAGGTATACAGATCCGTTTAGGGTTCCGATTGGATCTAGGGTTAGGGTTATGTTGAGGACTAGGGTTAGAGATCCGGTTAGGGTTCCGATTCGACCTAGGGTTAGGGTTATGTTGAGGACTAGGGTTAGAGATCCGTTTAGGGTTCCGATTCGACCTAGGGTTAGGGTTATGTTGAGGGCTAGGGTTAGAGATCCGTTTAGGGTTCCGATTGGACCTAGGGTTAGGGTTATGTTGAGGGCGAGGGGTAGAGATCCCGTTAGGGTTCCGATTGGACCTAGGGTTAGGGTTATTTTGAGGGCTAGGGTTAGAGTTCCGGTTAGGGTTCCGATTGGACCTAGGGTTAGGGTTATGTTGAGGGTTAGGTTTAGAGATCCGATTAGGGTTCCGATTGGACCTCGGGTTAGGGTTATGTTGAGGGCGAGGGGTAGAGATCCGGTTAGGGTTCGGATTGGTCCTTGGGTTAGGGTTATGTTGAGGGCTAGGGTTAGGGATCCGGTTAAGGTTCCGATTGGGCCTAGGGTTAGGGTTACGTTCAAGGGAAGGGTTAAATATCCATTTAGGGTTCCGATTGGTCCTAAGGTTATGGTTATGTTGAGGGCAAGGGTTAGAGTTCCGTTTAGGGTTCCGATTGGACCTAGGGTTAGTTTTATGTTGAGGGCTAGGGTTAGAGATCCGTTTAGGGTTCCGATTGGACCTAGGGTTAGGGTTATGTTGAGGGCTAGGGTTAGAGATCCGGTTAGGGTTCCGATTGGACCTAGGGTTAGGGTTATGTTGAGGGCTAGGTTAGAGATCCGGTTAGGGTTCCGATTGGACCTAGGGTTAGGGTTATGGTGAGGGCTAGGGTTAGAGATCCGGTTAGGGTTCCGATTGGACTTAGGGTTAGGGTTATGTTGAGGGCTAGGGATAGATATCCGTTTTGGGTTCCGATTGGACCTAGGGTTAGGGTTATGTTGAGGGCTAGGGTTATAATTCCGGTTAGGGTTCCGATTGGACCTAGGGTTAGGGTTATTTTGAGGGCTAGGGTTAGAGTTCCGGTTAGGGTTCCTATTGGACCTAGGGTTAGGGTTATGTTGAGGACTAGGGTTAGAGATCCGGTAAGGGTTACGGTTGGACCCAGGGTTAGTGTTGTGTTGAGGACTAGGGTTAGAGATCCGGTTAGGGTTCTGATTGGACCTAGGGTTAGGGTTATGTTGAGGGCTAGGGTTAGAGTTCCGTTTACGGTTCCGATTGCACCTAGGGTTAGGGTTTTGTTGAGGGCTAGGGTTAGAGATGAGGTTAGGGTTCCGATTGGACCTAGGGTTAGGGTTATGTTGAGGGCTAATGTTAGAGATCCGGTTAGGTTTCCGATTGGACCTAGGGTTAGGGTTATGTTGAGGCCTAGGTATACAGATCCGGTTAGGGTTCCGATTGGACCTAGGGTTAGGGTTATATTGAGGGCTAGAGTTAGCGTTCCGTTTACGGTTTCAATTGGACCTAGGGTTAGGGTTATGTTGAGGGCTAGGGTTAGAGATCAGGTTAGCGTTCCGATTGGACCTAGGGTTAGGTTTATGTTGAGGGTTAGGGTTAGAGATCCGGTTAGGGTTCCGATTGGACCTAGTGTTAGGGTTATGTTGAGGGCTAGTGTTAGAGATCCGGTTAGGTTTCCGATTGGACCTAGGGTTAGGGGTATGTTGAGGGCAAGGTATACAGATCCGGTTAGGGTTCTGATTGGACCTAGGGTTAAGGTTATGTTAAGGGCTAGGGTTAGAGATCCGGTTAGGTTTCCGATTCGACCTAGGGTTAGGGTTATGTTGAGGGCTAGGTATACAGATCCGATTAGGGTTCCGATTGGACCTAGGGTTAGGGTTATGTTGAGGACTAGGGTTAGAGATCCGGTTAGGGTTCCGATTCGACCTAGATTTAGGGTTATGTGGAGGGCTAGGGTTAGAGATCCGGTTAGGGTTCCGATTCGACCTAGGGTTAGGGTTATGTTGAGGGCTAGGGATAGATATCTGGTTAGGGTTCCGATTGGACCTAGGGTTAGGGTTATTTTGAGGGCTAGGTTCAGAGATCCGGTTAGGGTTCCGATTGGACCTAGGGTTAGGGTTATGTTGAGGGCTAGGGTTAGAGATCCGGTTAGGGTTCCGATTGGACCTAGGGTTAGGGTTATGTTGAGGGCGAGGGTTAGAGATCCGGTTAGGGTTCCGAGTGGACCTAGGGTTAGGGTTATGTTGAGGGCTAGGGTTAGAGATCCGGTTAGGGTTCCGATTGGACCTAGGGTTAGGGTTATGTTGAGGGCTAGGGTTAGAGATCCGGTTAGGGTTCCGATTGGACCTAGGGTTAGGGTTATGCTGAGGGCTAGGTATACAGATCAGGTTAGGGTTCCGATTGGACCTAGGGTTAGGGTTATGTTGAGGGCTAGGTATACAGATCCGGTTAGGGTTCCGATTGGACCTAGGGTTAGGGTTATGTTGAGGGCTAGGGTTAGAGGTCCGGTTAGGGTTCCGATTGGACCTAGGGTTAGGGTTATGTTGAGGGCTAGGTTTAGAGATCCTGTTATGTTTCGGATTGGACCTAGGGTTAGGGTTATGTTGAGGGCTAGGGTTAGAGTTCCGGTTAGGGTTCCGATTGGACCTAGGGTTAGGGTTATGTTGAGGGCTAGGGTTAGAGTTCCGGTTAGGGTTCCGATTGTACCTAGGGTTAGGGTTATTTTGAGGGCTAGGGTTAGAGTTCCGGTTAGGGTTCCTAATGACCTAGGGTTAGGGTTATGTTGAGGGCTAGGGTTAGAGATCCGGTAAGGGTTAAGGTTGGACCCAGGGTTAGTGTTGTGTTGAGGGCTAGGGTTAGAGATCCGGTTAGGGTTCTGATTGGACCTAGGGTTAGGGTTATGTTGAGGGCTAGGGTTAGAGTTCCGTTTACGGTTCCGATTGGACCTAGGGTTAGGGTTATGTTGAGGGCTAGGGTTAGAGATCAGGTTAGGGTTCCGATTGGACCTAGGGTTAGGGTTATGTTGAGGGTTAGGGTTAGAGATCCGGTTAGGGTTCCGATTGGACCTAGGGTTAGGGTTATGTTGAAGGCTAGTGTTAGAGAACCGGTTAGGTTTCCGATTGGACCTAGGGTTAGGGTTATGTTGAGGGCTAGGTATACAGATCCTCTTAGGGTTCCGATTGGACCTAGGGTTAGGTTTATGTTAAGAGCTAGGGTTAGAGATCCGGTTAGGTTTCCGATTGGACCTAGGGTTAGGGTTATGTTGAGGGCTAGGTATATAGATCCGGTTAGGGTTCCGATTGGACCTAGGGTTAGGGTTATGTTGAGGACTAAGGTTAGAGATCCAGTTAGGGTTCCGATTCGACCTAGGGTTAGGGTTATGTTGAGGGCTAGGTATACAGATCCAGTTAGGGTTCCGATTGGACCTAGGGTTAGGGTTATGTTGAGGGCTAGGGTTAGAGGTCCGGTTAGGGTTCCGATTGGACCTAGGGTTAGGGTTATGTTGAGGGCTAGGTTTAGAGATCCTGTTATGTTTCGGATTGGACCTAGTGTTATTGTTATGTTGAGGGCTAGGGTTAGAGTTCCGGTTAGGGTTCCGATTGGACCTAGGGTTAGGGTTATGTTGAGGGCTAGGGTTAGAGTTCCGGTTAGGGTTCCGATTGGACCTAGGGTTAGGGTTATGTTGAGGGCTAGGGATAGATATCCGGTTAGGGTTCCGATTGGACCTAGTGTTAGGGTTATGTTGAGGGCTAGGGTTAGAGTTCCGGTTAGGGTTCCGATTGGACCCAGGGTTAGGGTTATGTTGAGGGCTAGGGTTAGAGATCCGGTAAGGGTTACGGTTGGACCCAGGGTTAGTGTTGTGTTGAGGGCTAGGGTTAGAGATCCGGTTAGGGTTCTGATTGGACCTAGGGTTAGGGTTATGTTGAGGGCTAGGGTTCGAGTTCCGTTTACGGTTCCGATTGGACTTATGGTTAGGGTTATGTTGAGGGCTAGGGTTAGAGATCAGGTTAGGGTTCCGATTGGACCTAGGGTTAGGGTTATGTTGAGGGTTAGGGTTAGAGATCCGGTTAGGGTTCCGATTGGAGCTAGGGTTAGGGTTATGTTGAGGGCTAGTGTTAGAGATCCGGTTAGGTTTCCGATTGGACCTAGGGTTAGGGTTATGTTGAGGCCTAGGTATACAGATCCGGTTAGCGTTCCGATTGGACCTAGGGTTAGGGTTATGTTGAGGGCTAGGGTTAGAGTTCCGTTTACGGTTCCGATTGGACCTAGGGTTAGGGTTATGTTGAGAGCTAGGGTTAGAGATTAGGTTAGGGTTCCGATTCGACCTAGGGTTAGGGTTATGTTGAGGGTTAGGGTTAGAGATCCGGTTAGGGTTCCGATTGGACCTAGGGTTAGGGTTATGTTGAGGGCTAGTGTTAGAGATCCGGTTAGGTTTCCGATTGGACCTAGGGTTAGGGGTATGTTGAGGGCAAGGTATACAGATCCGGTTAGGGTTCTGATTGGACCTAGGGTTAAGGTTATGTTAAGGGCTAGGGTTAGAGATCCGGTTAGGTTTCCGATTCGACCTAGGGTTAGGGTTATGTTGAGGGCTAGGTATACAGATCCGATTAGGGTTCCGATTGGACCTAGGGTTAGGGTTATGTTGAGGACTAGGGTTAGAGATCCGGTTAGGGTTCCGATTCGACCTAGATTTAGGGTTATGTGGAGGGCCAGGGTTAGAGATCCGGTTAGGGTTCCGATTCGACCTAGGGTTAGGGTTATGTTGAGGGCTAGGGATAGATATCTGGTTAGGGTTCCGATTGGACCTAGGGTTAGGGTTATTTTGAGGGCTAGGTTCAGAGAT
Organism: Miniopterus natalensis; assembly: GCF_054644295.1. Classification (NCBI taxonomy): domain Eukaryota; kingdom Metazoa; phylum Chordata; class Mammalia; order Chiroptera; family Miniopteridae; genus Miniopterus; species Miniopterus natalensis. The sequence goes on from NC_142088.1 coordinate 84,651,183, forward strand.
CCGGTTAGGGTTCCGATTGGACCTAGGGTTAGGGTTATGTTGAGGGCTAGGGTTAGAGATCCGGTTAGGGTTCCGATTGGACCTAGGGTTAGGGTTATGTTGAGGGCGAGGGTTAGAGATCCGGTTAGGGTTCCGAGTGGACCTAGGGTTAGGGTTATGTTGAGGGCTAGGGTTAGAGATCCGGTTAGGGTTCCGATTGGACCTAGGGTTAGGGTTATGTTGAGGGCTAGGGTTAGAGATCCGGTTAGGGTTCCGATTGGACCTAGGGTTAGGGTTATGCTGATGGCTAGGTATACAGATCAGGTTAGGGTTCCGATTGGACCTAGGGTTAGGGTTATGTTGAGGGCTAGGTATACAGATCCGGTTAGGGTTCCGATTGGACCTAGGGTTAGGGTTATGTTGAGGGCTAGGGTTAGAGGTCCGGTTAGGGTTCCGATTGGACCTAGGGTTAGGGTTATGTTGAGGGCTAGGTTTAGAGATCCTGTTATGTTTCGGATTGGACCTAGGGTTAGGGTTATGTTGAGGGCTAGGGTTAGAGTTCCGGTTAGGGTTCCGATTGGACCTAGGGTTAGGGTTATGTTGAGGGCTAGGGTTAGAGTTCCGGTTAGGGTTCCGATTGGACCTAGGGTTAGGGTTATTTTGAGGGCTAGGGTTAGAGTTCCGGTTAGGGTTCCTAATGACCTAGGGTTAGGGTTATGTTGAGGGCTAGGGTTAGAGATCCGGTAAGGGGTAAGGTTGGACCCAGGGTAAGTGTTGTGTTGAGGGCTAGGGTTAGAGATCCCGTTAGGGTTCTGATTGGACCTAGGGTTAGGGTTATGTTGAGGGCTAGGGTTAGAGTTCCGTTTACGGTTCCGATTGGACCTAGGGTTAGGGTTATGTTGAGGGCTAGGGTTAGAGATCAGGTTAGGGTTCCGATTGGACCTAGGGTTAGGGTTATGTTGAGGGTTAGGGTTAGAGATCCGGTTAGGGTTCCGATTGGACCTAGGGTTAGGGTTATGTTGAAGGCTAGTGTTAGAGAACCGGTTAGGTTTCCGATTGGACCTAGGGTTAGGGTTATGTTGAGGGCTAGGTATACAGATCCTCTTAGGGTTCCGATTGGACCTAGGGTTAGGGTTATGTTAAGAGCTAGGGTTAGAGATCCGGTTAGGTTTCCGATTGGACCTAGGGTTAGGGTTATGTTGAGGGCTAGGTATATAGATCCGGTTAGGGTTCCGATTGGACCTAGGGTTAGGGTTATGTTGAGGACTAAGGTTAGAGATCCAGTTAGGGTTCCGATTCGACCTAGGGTTAGGGTTATGTTGAGGGCTAGGTATACAGATCCGGTTAGGGTTCCGATTGGACCTAGGGTTAGGGTTATGTTGAGGGCTAGGGTTAGAGGTCCGGTTAGGGTTCCGATTGGACCTAGGGTTAGGGTTATGTTGAGGGCTTGGTTTAGAGATCCTGTTATGTTTCGGATTGGACCTAGGGTTATTGTTATGTTGAGGGCTAGGGTTAGAGTTCCGGTTAGGGTTCCGATTGGACCTAGGGTTAGGGTTATGTTGAGGGCTAGGGTTAGATTTCCGGTTAGGGTTCCTAATGACCTAGGGTTAGGGTTATGTTGAGGGCTAGGGTTAGAGATCCGGTAAGGGTTACGGTTGGACCCAGGGTTAGTGTTGTGTTGAGGGCTAGGGTTAGAGATCCGGTTACGGTTCTGATTGGACCTAGGGTTAGGGTTATGTTGAGGGCTAGGGTTAGAGTTCCGTTTACGGTTCCGATTGGACCTAGGGTTAGGGTTATGTTGAGGGCTAGGGTTAGAGATCAGGTTAGGGTTCCGATTGGACCTAGGGTTAGGGTTATGTTGAGGGTTAGGGTTAGAGATCCGGTTAGGGTTCCAATTGGACCTAGGGTTAGGGTTATGTTGAGGGCTAGTGTTAGAGATCCGGTTAGGTTTCCGATTGGACCTAGGGTTAGGGTTATGTTGAGGGCTAGGTATACAGATCCTGTTAGGGTTCCGATTGGACCCAGGGTTAGGGTTATGTTGAGGACTAGGGTTAGAGTTCCGCTTAGGGTTCCGATTCGACCTAGGGTTAGGGTTATGTTTAGGTCTAGGGTTAGAGATCCGGTTAGGGTTCCGATTCGACCTAGGGTTAGGGTTATGTTGAGGGCTAGGGTTAGAGATCCGGTTAGGGTTCCGATTGGACCTAGGGTTAGGGTTATGTTGACTGCGAGGGGTAGAGATCCCGTTAGGGTTCCGATTGGACCTAGGGTTAGGGTTATGTTGAGGGCTAGGGTTAGAGATCCGGTTAGGGTTCCGATTGCACCTAGGGTTAATGGTTACGTGGAGGGCTAGGGTTAGATATCCATTTAGGGTTCCGATTGGACCTAGGGTTAGGGTAATGTTGAGGGCTAGGGTTAGAGATCCTGTTAGGGTTCCGATTGGACTTAGGTTTAGGGTTATGTTGAGGGCTAGGGATAGATATCCGGTTAGGGTTCGGATTGGACCTAGTGTTAGGGTTATGTTGAGGGCTACGGTTAGAGTTCCGGTTAGGGTTCCGATTGGACCTAGGGTTAGGGTTATGTTGAGGGCTAGGGTTAGAGATCCGGTAAGGGTTACGGTTGGACCCAGGGTTAGGGTTGTGTTGTGGGCTAGGGTTAGAGATCCGGTTAGGGTTCTGATTGGACCTAGGGTTAGGGTTATGTTGAGGGCTAGGGTTAGAGTTCCGTTTACGGTTCCGATTGGACCTAGGGTTAGGGTTATGTTGAGGGCTAGGGTTAGAGATCAGGTTAGGGTTCCGATTGGACCTAGGGTTAGGGTTATGTTGAGGGTTAGGGTTAGAGATCCGGTTAGGGTTCCGATTGGACCTAGGGTTAGCGTTATGTTGAGGGCTAGTGTTAGAGATCCGGTTAGGTTTCCGATTGGACCTAGGGTTAGGGTTATGTTGTGGCCTAGGTATACAGATCCGGTTAGGGTTCCGATTGGACCTAGGGTTAGGGTTATGTTGAGGGCTAGGGTTAGAGTTCCGTTTACGGTTCCGATTGGACCTAGGGTTAGGGTTATGTTGAGGGCTAGGTTTAGAGATCAGGTTAGGGTTCCGATTGGACCTAGGGTTAGGGTTATGTTGAGGGTTAGGGTTAGAGATCCGGTTAGGGTTCCGATTGGACCTAGGGTTAGGGTTATGTTGAGGGCTAGTGTTAGAGATCCGGTTAGGTTTCCTATTGGACCTAGGGTTAGGGTTATGTTGAGGGCTAGGTATACAGATCCGGTTAGGGTTCCGATTGGACCTAGGGTTAGGGTTATGTTAAGAGCTAGGGTTAGAGATCCGGTTAGGTTTCCGATTGGACCTAGGGTTAGGGTTATGTTGAGGGCTAAGTATACAGATCCGGTTAGGGTTCCGATTGGACCTAGGGTTAGGGTTATGTTGAGGACTAGGGTTAGAGATCCGGTTAGGGTTCCGATTCGAACTAGGGTTAGGGTTATGTTGAGGGCTAGGGTTAGAGATCCGTTTAGGGTTCCGATTGGACCTAGGGTTAGGGTTATGTTGAGGGCGAGGGGTAGAGATCCCGTTAGGGTTCCGATTGGACCTACGGTTAGGGTTATGTTGAGGGCTAGGGTTAGATATCCGGTTAGGGTTCCGATTGCACCTAGGGTTAATGGTTACGTTGAGGGCTAGGGTTAGATATCCATTTAGGGTTCCGATTGGACCTAGGGTTAGGGTTATGTTGAGGGCTAGGGTTAGAGATCCTGTTAGGGTTCCGTTTGGACTTAGGGTTAGGGTTATGTTGAGGGCTAGGGATAGATATCCGGTTAGGGTTCGGATTGGACCTAGGGTTAGTGTTATGTTGAGGGCTAGGGTTAGAGATCCGGTTAGGGTTCCGAGTGGACCTAGGGTTAGGGTTATGTTGAGGGCTAGGGTTAGAGATCCGGTTAGTGTTCCGATTGGACCTAGGGTTAGGGTTATGTTGAGGGCTAGGTATACAGATCCGGTTAGGGTTCCGATTGGACCTAGGGTTAGGGTTATGTTGAGGGCTAGGTATACAGATCCGGTTAGGGTTCCGATTGGACCTAGGGTTAGGGTTATGTTGAGGGCTAGGGTTAGAGATCCGGTTCGGGTTCCGATTGGACCTAGGGTTAGGGTTATGTTGAGGGCTAGGTATACAGATCCGGTTAGGGTTCCGATTGGACCTAGGGTTAGGGTTATGTTGAGGGCTAGGTATACAGATCCGGTTAGGGTTCCAATTGGACCTAGGGTTAGGGTTATGTTGAGGGCTAGGTTTAGAGGTCCGGTTAGGGTTCCGATTGGACCTAGGGTTAGGGTTATGTTGAGGGCTAGGTTTAGAGATCCGGTTATGTTTCGGATTGGACCTAGGTTTAGGGTTATGTTGAGTGCTACGGTTAGGGATCCGGTTAGGGTTACGATTGGACCTAGGGTTAGGTTTATGTTGAGGGCTAGGGATAGATATCCGGTTAGGGTTCCGATTGGACCTAGTGTTAGGGTTATGTTGAGGGCTAGGGTTAGAGTTCCGGTTAGGGTTCCGATTGGACCCAGGGTTAGGGTTATGTTGAGGGCTAGGGTTAGAGATCCGGTAAGGGTTACGGTTGGACCCAGGGTTAGTGTTGTGTTGAGGGCTAGGGTTAGAGATCCGGTTAGGGTTCTGATTGGACCTAGGGTTAGGGTTATGTTGAGGGCTAGGGTTAGAGTTCCGTTTACGGTTCCGATTGGACCTAGGGTTAGGGTTATGTTGAGAGCTAGGGTTAGAGATTAGGTTAGGGTTCCGATTCGACCTAGGGTTAGGGTTATGTTGAGGGTTAGGGTTAGAGATCCGGTTAGGGTTCCGATTGGACCTAGGGTTAGGGTTATGTTGAGGGCTAGTGTTAGAGATCCGGTTAGGTTTCCTATTGGACCTAGGGTTAGAGTTATGTTGAGGGCTAGGTATACAGATCCGCTTAGGGTTCCGATTGGACCTAGGGTTAGGGTTATGTTAAGGGCTAGGGTTAGAGATCCGGTTAGGTTTCCGATTGGACCTAGGGTTAGGGTTATGTTGAGGGCTAGGTATACAGATCCGTTTAGGGTTCCGATTGGATCTAGGGTTAGGGTTATGTTGAGGACTAGGGTTAGAGATCCGGTTAGGGTTCCGATTCGACCTAGGGTTAGGGTTATGTTGAGGGCTAGGGTTAGAGATCCGTTTAGGGTTCCGATTCGACCTAGGGTTAGGGTTATGTTGAGGGCTAGGGTTAGAGATCCGTTTAGGGTTCCGATTGGACCTAGGGTTAGGGTTATGTTGAGGGCGAGGGGTAGAGATCCCGTTAGGGTTCCGATGGGACCTAGGGTTAGGGTTATTTTGAGGGCTAGGGTTAGAGTTCCGGTTAGGGTTCCAATTGGACCTAGGGTTAGGGTTATGTTGAGGGTTAGGTTTAGAGATCCGATTAGGGTTCCGATTGGACCTCGGGTTAGGGTTATGTTGAGGGCGAGGGGTAGAGATCCGGTTAGGGTTCGGATTGGTCCTTGGGTTAGGGTTATGTTGAGGGCTAGGGTTAGGGATCCGGTTAAGGTTCCGATTGGGCCTAGGGTTAGGGTTACGTTCAAGGGAAGGGTTAAATATCCATTTAGGGTTCCGATTGGTCCTAAGGTTATGGTTATGTTGAGGGCAAGGGTTAGAGTTCCGTTTAGGGTTCCGATTGGACCTAGGGTTAGTTTTATGTTGAGGGCTAGTGTTAGAGATCCGTTTAGGGTTCCGATTGGACCTAGGGTTAGGGTTATGTTGAGGGCTAGGGTTAGAGATCCGGTTAGGGTTCCGATTGGACCTAGGGTTAGGGTTAATTTGAGGGCTAGGGTTAGAGATCCGGTTAGGTTTCCGATTAGACCTAGGGTTAGGGTTATGTTGAGGGCTAGGTTAGAGATCCGGTTAGGGTTCCGATTGGACCTAGGGTTAGGGTTATGTTGAGGGCTAGGGTTAGAGATCCGGTTAGGGTTCCGATTGGACTTAGGGTTAGGGTTATGTTGAGGGCTAGGGATAGATATCCGTTTTGGGTTCCGATTGGACCTAGGGTTAGGGTTATGTTGAGGGCTAGGGTTATAATTCCGGTTAGGGTTCCGATTGGACCTAGGGTTAGGGTTATTTTGAGGGCTAGGGTTAGAGTTCCGGTTAGGGTTCCTATTGGACCTAGGGTTAGGGTTATGTTGAGGACTAGGGTTAGAGATCCGGTAAGGGTTACGCTTGGACCCAGGGTTAGTGTTGTGTTGAGGACTAGGGTTAGAGATCCGGTTAGGGTTCTGATTGGACCTAGGGTTAGGGTTATGTTGAGGGCTAGGGTTAGAGTTCCGTTTACGGTTCCGATTGCACCTAGGGTTAGGGTTTTGTTGAGGGCTAGGGTTAGAGATGAGGTTAGGGTTCCGATTGGACCTAGGGTTAGGGTTATGTTGAGGGTTAGGGTTAGAGATCCGGTTAGGGTTCCGATTGGACCTAGGGTTAGGGTTATGTTGAGGGCTAATGTTAGAGATCCGGTTAGGTTTCCGATTGGACCTAGGGTTAGGGTTATGTTGAGGCCTAGGTATACAGATCCGGTTAGGGTTCCGACTGGACCTAGGGTTAGGGTTATGTTGAGGGCTAGAGTTAGCGTTCCGTTTACGGTTTCGATTGGACCTAGGGTTAGGGTTATGTAGAGGGCTAGGGTTAGAGATCCGGTTAGGGTTCCGATTGGACCTAGGGTTAGGGTTATGTTGAGGGCGAGGGTTAGAGATCCGGTTAGGTTTCCGATTGGACCTAGGGTTAGGGTTATGTTGAGGGCTAGGTATACAGATCCGTTTAGGGTTCCGATTGGATCTAGGGTTAGGGTTATGTTGAGGACTAGGGTTAGAGATCCGGTTAGGGTTCCGATTCGACCTAGGGTTAGGGTTATGTTGAGGGCTAGGGTTAGAGATCCGTTTAGGGTTCCGATTCGACCTAGGGTTAGGGTTATGTTGAGGGCTAGGGTTAGAGATCCGTTTAGGGTTCCGATTGGACCTAGGGTTAGGGTTATGTTGAGGGCGAGGGGTAGAGATCCCGTTAGGGTTCCGATGGGACCTAGGGTTAGGGTTATTTTGAGGGCTAGGGTTAGAGTTCCGGTTAGGGTTCCGATTGGACCTAGGGTTAGGGTTATGTTGAGGGTTAGGTTTAGAGATCCGATTAGGGTTCCGATTGGACCTCGGGTTAGGGTTATGTTGAGGGCGAGGGGTAGAGATCCGGTTAGGGTTCGGATTGGTCCTTGGGTTAGGGTTATGTTGAGGGCTAGGGTTAGGGATCCGGTTAAGGTTCCGATTGGGCCTAGGGTTAGGGTTACGTTCAAGGGAAGGGTTAAATATCCATTTAGGGTTCCGATTGGTCCTAAGGTTATGGTTATGTTGAGGGCAAGGGTTAGAGTTCCGTTTAGGGTTCCGATTGGACCTAGGGTTAGTTTTATGTTGAGGGCTAGTGTTAGAGATCCGTTTAGGGTTCCGATTGGACCTAGGGTTAGGGTTATGTTGAGGGCTAGGGTTAGAGATCCGGTTAGGGTTCCGATTGGACCTAGGGTTAGGGTTAATTTGAGGGCTAGGGTTAGAGATCCGGTTAGGTTTCCGATTAGACCTAGGGTTAGGGTTATGTTGAGGGCTAGGTTAGAGATCCGGTTAGGGTTCCGATTGGACCTAGGGTTAGGGTTATGTTGAGGGCTAGGGTTAGAGATCCGGTTAGGGTTCCGATTGGACTTAGGGTTAGGGTTATGTTGAGGGCTAGGGATAGATATCCGTTTTGGGTTCCGATTGGACCTAGGGTTAGGGTTATGTTGAGGGCTAGGGTTATAATTCCGGTTAGGGTTCCGATTGGACCTAGGGTTAGGGTTATTTTGAGGGCTAGGGTTAGAGTTCCGGTTAGGGTTCCTATTGGACCTAGGGTTAGGGTTATGTTGAGGACTAGGGTTAGAGATCCGGTAAGGGTTACGCTTGGACCCAGGGTTAGTGTTGTGTTGAGGACTAGGGTTAGAGATCCGGTTAGGGTTCTGATTGGACCTAGGGTTAGGGTTATGTTGAGGGCTAGGGTTAGAGTTCCGTTTACGGTTCCGATTGCACCTAGGGTTAGGGTTTTGTTGAGGGCTAGGGTTAGAGATGAGGTTAGGGTTCCGATTGGACCTAGGGTTAGGGTTATGTTGAGGGTTAGGGTTAGAGATCCGGTTAGGGTTCCGATTGGACCTAGGGTTAGGGTTATGTTGAGGGCTAATGTTAGAGATCCGGTAGGTTTCCGATTGGACCTAGGGTTAGGGTTATGTTGAGGCCTAGGTATACAGATCCGGTTAGGGTTCCGACTGGACCTAGGGTTAGGGTTATGTTGAGGGCTAGAGTTAGCGTTCCGTTTACGGTTTCGATTGGACCTAGGGTTAGGGTTATGTTGAGGGCTAGGGTTAGAGATCAGGTTAGGGTTCCGATTGGACCTAGGGTTAGGGTTATGTTGAGGGTTAGGGTTAGAGATCCGGTTAGGGTTCCGATTGGACCTAGGGTTAGGGTTATGTTGAGGGCTAGTGTTAGAGATCCGGTTAGGTTTCCGATTGGACCTAGGGTTAGGGGTATGTTGAGGGCAAGGTATACAGATCCGGTTAGGGTTCTGATTGGACCTAGGGTTAAGGTTATGTTAAGGGCTAGGGTTAGAGATCAGGTTAGGTTTCCGATTCGACCTAGGGTTAGGGTTATGTTGAGGGCTAGGTATACAGATCCGATTAGGGTTCCGATTGGACCTAGGGTTAGGGTTATGTTGAAGACTAGGGTTAGAGATCCGGTTAGGGTTCCGATTCGACCTAGATTTAGGGTTATGTGGAGGGCTAGGGTTAGAGATCCGGTTAGGGTTCCGATTCGACCTAGGGTTAGGGTTATGTTGAGGGCTAGGGATAGATATCTGGTTAGGGTTCTGATTGGACCTAGGGTTAGGGTTATTTTGAGGGCTAGGTTCAGAGATCCGGTTAGGGTTCCGATTGGACCTAGGGTTAGGGTTATGTAGAGGGCTAGGGTTAGAGATCCGGTTAGGGTTCCGATTGGACCTAGGGTTAGGGTTATGTTGAGGGCGAGGGTTAGAGATCCGGTTAGGGTTCCGAGTGGACCTAGGGTTAGGGTTATGTTGAGGGCTAGGGTTAGAGATCCGGTTAGGGTTCCGATTGGACCTAGGGTTAGGGTTATGTTGAGGGCTAGGGTTAGAGATCCGGTTAGGGTTCCGATTGGACCTAGGGTTAGGGTTATGCTGAGGGCTAGGTATACAGATCAGGTTAGGGTTCCGATTGGACCTAGGGTTAGGGTTATGTTGAGGGCTAGGTATACAGATCCGGTTAGGGTTCCGATTGGACCTAGGGTTAGGGTTATGTTGAGGGCTAGGGTTAGAGGTCCGGTTAGGGTTCCGATTGGACCTAGGGTTAGGGTTAGGTTGAGGGCTAGGTTTAGAGATCCTGTTATGTTTCGGATTGGACCTAGGGTTAGGGTTATGTTGAGGGCTAGGGTTAGAGTTCCGGTTAGGGTTCCGATTGGACCTAGGGTTAGGGTTATGTTGAGGGCTAGGGTTAGAGTTCCGGTTAGGGTTCCGATTGGACCTAGGGTTAGGGTTATTTTGAGGGCTAGGGTTAGAGTTCCGGTTAGGGTTCCTAATGACCTAGGGTTAGGGTTATGTTGAGGGCTAGGGTTAGAGATCCGGTTAGGGTTCCGATTGGACCTAGGGTTAGGGTTATGTTGAAGGCTAGTGTTAGAGAACCGGTTAGGTTTCCGATTGGACCTAGGGTTAGGGTTATGTTGAGGGCTAGGTATACAGATCCTCTTAGGGTTCCGATTGGACCTAGGGTTAGGGTTATGTTAAGAGCTAGGGTTAGAGATCCGGTTAGGTTTCCGATTGGACCTAGGGATAGGGTTATGTTGAGGGCTAGGTATATAGATCCGGTTAGGGTTCCGATTGGACCTAGGGTTAGGGTTATGTTGAGGACTAAGGTTAGAGATCCAGTTAGGGTTCCGATTCGACCTAGGGTTAGGGTTATGTTGAGGGCTAGGTATACAGATCCGGTTAGGGTTCCGATTGGACCTAGGGTTAGGGTTATGTTGAGGGCTAGGGTTAGAGGTCCGGTTAGGGTTCCGATTGGACCTAGGGTTAGGGTTATGTTGAGGGCTAGGTTTAGAGATCCTGTTACGTTTCGGATTGGACCTAGGGTTATTGTTATGTTGAGGGCTAGGGTTAGAGTTCCGGTTAGGGTTCCGATTGGACCTAGGGTTAGGGTTATGTTGAGGGCTAGGGTTAGAGTTCCGGTTAGGGTTCCTAATGACCTAGGGTTAGGGTTATGTTGAGGGCTAGGGTTAGAGATCCGGTAAGGGTTACGGTTGGACCCAGGGTTAGTGTTGTGTTGAGGGCTAGGGTTAGAGATCCGGTTACGGTTCTGATTGGACCTAGGGTTAGGGTTATGTTGAGGGCTAGGGTTAGAGTTCCGTTTACGGTTCCGATTGGACCTAGGGTTAGGGTTATGTTGAGGGCTAGGGTTAGAGATCAGGTTAGGGTTCCGATTGGACCTAGGGTTAGGGTTATGTTGAGGGTTAGGGTTAGAGATCCGGTTAGGGTTCCAATTGGACCTAGGGTTAGGGTTATGTTGAGGGCTAGTGTTAGAGATCCGGTTAGGTTTCCGATTGGACCTAGGGTTAGTGTTATGTTGAGGGCTAGGTATACAGATCCTGTTAGGGTTCCGATTGGACCCAGGGTTAGGGTTATGTTGAGGACTAGGGTTAGAGTTCCGCTTAGGGTTCCGATTCGACCTAGGGTTAGTGTTATGTTTAGGTCTAGGGTTAGAGATCCGGTTAGGGTTCCGATTCGACCTAGGGTTAGGGTTATGTTGAGGGCTAGGGTTAGAGATCCGGTTAGGGTTCCGATTGGACCTAGGGTTAGGGTTATGTTGACTGCGAGGGGTAGAGATCCCGTTAGGGTTCCGATTGGACCTAGGGTTAGGGTTATGTTGAGGGCTAGGGTTAGAGATCCGGTTAGGGTTCCGATTGCACCTAGGGTTAATGGTTACGTGGAGGGCTAGGGTTAGATATCCATTTAGGGTTCCGATTGGACCTAGGGTTAGGGTAATGTTGAGGGCTAGGGTTAGAGATCCTGTTAGGGTTCCGATTGGACTTAGGTTTAGGGTTATGTTGAGGGCTAGGGATAGATATCCGGTTAGGGTTCGGATTGGACCTAGGGTTAGGGTTATGTTGAGGGCTAGGGTTAGAGTTCCGGTTAGGGTTCCGATTGGACCTAGGGTTAGGGTTATTTTGAGGGCTAGGGTTAGAGTTCCGGTTAGGGTTCCGATTGGACCTAGGGTTAGGGTTATGTTGAGGGCTAGGGTTAGAGATCCGGTTAGGGTTCCGTTTGCACCTAGGGTTAGGGTTATGTTGAGGGCGAGGTTTAGAGATCCGGTTAGGGTTCCGAGTGGACCTAGGGTTAGGGTTATGTTGAGGGCTAGGGTTAGAGATCCGGTTAGGGTTCCGATTGGACCTAGGGTTAGGGTTATGTTGAGGGCTAGGTTTAGAGATCCGGTTAGGGTTCCGATTGGACCTAGGGTTAGGGTTATGTTGAGGGCTAGGTATACAGATCCGGTTAGGGTTCCGATTGGACCTAGGGTTAGGGTTATGTTGAGGGCTAGGTATACAGATCCGGTGAGGGATCCGATTGGACCTAGGGTTAGGGTTATGTTGAGGGCTAGGTTTAGAGGTCCGGTTAGGGTTCCGATTGGACCTAGGGTTAGGGTTATGTTGAGGGCTAGGTTTAGAGATCCGGTTATGTTTCGGATTGGACCTAGGGTTAGGGTTATGTTGAGGGCTAGGGTTAGGGATCCGGTTAGGGTTACGATTGGACCTAGGGTTAGGTTTATGTTGAGGGCTAGGGTTAGAGATCCGGTTAGGGTTCCGATTGGACCTAGGGTTAGGGTTATGTTGAGGGCTAGGGATAGATATCCGGTTAGGGTTCCGATTGGACCTAGTGTTAGGGTTATGTTGAGGGCTAGGGTTAGAGTTCCGGTTAGGGTTCCGATTGGACCTAGATTTAGGGTTATGTTGAGGGCTAGGGTTAGAGATCCGGTAAGGGTTACGGTTGGACCCAGGGTTAGTGTTGTGTTGAGGGCTAGGGTTAGAGATCCGGTTAGGGTTCTGATTGGACCTAGGGTTAGGGTTATGTGGAGGGCTAGGGTTCGAGTTCCGTTTACGGTTCCGATTGGACCTAGGGTTAGGGTTATGTTGAGGGCTAGGGTTAGAGATCAGGTTAGGGTTCCGATTGGACCTAGGGTTAGGGTTATGTTGAGGGTTAGGGTTAGAGATCCGGTTAGGGTTCCGATTGGACCTAGGGTTAGGGTTATGTTGAGGGCTAGGTTTAGAGATCCTGTTATGTTTCGGATTGGACCTAGGGTTATTGTTATGTTGAGGGCTAGGGTTAGAGTTCCGGTTAGGGTTCCGATTGGACCTAGGGTTAGGGTTATGTTGAGGGCTAGGGTTAGAGTTCCGGTTAGGGTTCCTAATGACCTAGGGTTAGGGTTATGTTGAGGGCTAGGGTTAGAGATCCGGTAAGGGTTACGGTTGGACCCAGGGTTAGTGTTGTGTTGAGGGCTAGGGTTAGAGATCCGGTTACGGTTCTGATTGGACCTAGGGTTAGGGTTATGTTGAGGGCTAGGGTTAGAGTTCCGTTTACGGTTCCGATTGGACCTAGGGTTAGGGTTATGTTGAGGGCTAGGGTTAGAGATCAGGTTAGGGTTCCGATTGGACCTAGGGTTAGGGTTATGTTGAGGGTTAGGGTTAGAGATCCGGTTAGGGTTCCAATTGGACCTAGGGTTAGGGTTATGTTGAGGGCTAGTGTTAGAGATCCGGTTAGGTTTCCGATTGGACCTAGGGTTAGTGTTATGTTGAGGGCTAGGTATACAGATCCTGTTAGGGTTCCGATTGGACCCAGGGTTAGGGTTATGTTGAGGACTAGGGTTAGAGTTCCGCTTAGGGTTCCGATTCGACCTAGGGTTAGGGTTATGTTTAGGTCTAGGGTTAGAGATCCGGTTAGGGTTCCGATTCGACCTAGGGTTAGGGTTATGTTGAGGGTAGGGTTAGAGATCCGGTTAGGGTTCCGATTGGACCTAGGGTTAGGGTTATGTTGACTGCGAGGGGTAGAGATCCCGTTAGGGTTCCGATTGGACCTAGGGTTAGGGTTATGTTGAGGGCTAGGGTTAGAGATCCGGTTAGGGTTCCGATTGCACCTAGGGTTAATGGTTACGTGGAGGGCTAGGGTTAGATATCCATTTAGGGTTCCGATTGGACCTAGGGTTAGGGTAATGTTGAGGGCTAGGGTTAGAGATCCTGTTAGGGTTCCGATTGGACTTAGGTTTAGGGTTATGTTGAGGGCTAGGGATAGATATCCGGTTAGGGTTCGGATTGGACCTAGGGTTAGGGTTATGTTGAGGGCTAGGGTTAGAGTTCCGGTTAGGGTTCCGATTGGACCTAGGGTTAGGGTTATTTTGAGGGCTAGGGTTAGAGTTCCGGTTAGGGTTCCGATTGGACCTAGGGTTAGGGTTATGTTGAGGGCTAGGGTTAGAGATCCGGTTAGGGTTCCGTTTGCACCTAGGGTTAGGGTTATGTTGAGGGCGAGGTTTAGAGATCCGGTTAGGGTTCCGAGTGGACCTAGGGTTAGGGTTATGTTGAGGGCTAGGGTTAGAGATCCGGTTAGGGTTCCGATTGGACCTAGGGTTAGGGTTATGTTGAGGGCTAGGTTTAGAGATCCGGTTAGGGTTCCGATTGGACCTAGGGTTAGGGTTATGTTGAGGGCTAGGTATACAGATCCGGTTAGGGTTCCGATTGGACCTAGGGTTAGGGTTATGTTGAGGGCTAGGTATACAGATCCGGTGAGGGATCCGATTGGACCTAGGGTTAGGGTTATGTTGAGGGCTAGGTTTAGAGTTCCGGTTAGGGTTCCGATTGGACCTAGGGTTAGGGTTATGTTGAGGGCTAGGTTTAGAGATCCGGTTATGTTTCGGATTGGACCTAGGGTTAGGGTTATGTTGAGGGCTAGGGTTAGGGATCCGGTTAGGGTTACGATTGGACCTAGGGTTAGGTTTATGTTGAGGGCTAGGGTTAGAGATCCGGTTAGGGTTCCGATTGGACCTAGGGTTAGGGTTATGTTGAGGGCTAGGGATAGATATCCGGTTAGGGTTCCGATTGGACCTAGTGTTAGGGTTATGTTGAGGGCTAGGGTTAGAGTTCCGGTTAGGGTTCCGATTGGACCTAGATTTAGGGTTATGTTGAGGGCTAGGGTTAGAGATCCGGTAAGGGTTACGGTTGGACCCAGGGTTAGTGTTGTGTTGAGGGCTAGGGTTAGAGATCCGGTTAGGGTTCTGATTGGACCTAGGGTTAGGGTTATGTGGAGGGCTAGGGTTCGAGTTCCGTTTACGGTTCCGATTGGACCTAGGGTTAGGGTTATGTTGAGGGCTAGGGTTAGAGATCAGGTTAGGGTTCCGATTGGACCTAGGGTTAGGGTTATGTTGAGGGTTAGGGTTAGAGATCCGGTTAGGGTTCCGATTGGACCTAGGGTTAGGGTTATGTTGAGGGCTAGTGTTAGAGATCCGGTTAGGTTTCCGATTGGACCTAGGGTTAGGGTTATGTTGAGGCCTAGGTATACAGATCCGGTTAGCGTTCCGATTGGACCTAGGGTTAGGGTTATGTTGAGGGCTAGGGTTAGAGTTCCGTTTACGGTTCCGATTGGACCTAGGGTTAGGGTTATGTTGAGGGCTAGGGTTAGAGATTAGGTTAGGGTTCCGATTCGACCTAGGGTTAGGGTTATGTTGAGGGTTAGGGTTAGAGATCCGGTTAGGGTTCCGATTGGACCTAGGGTTAGGGTTATGTTGAGGGCTAGTGTTAGAGATCCGGTTAGGTTTCCTATTGGACCTCGGGTTAGAGTTATGTTGAGGGCTAGGTATACAGATCCGCTTAGGGTTCCGATTGGACCTAGGGTTAGGGTTATGTTAAGGGCTAGGGTTAGAGATCCGGTTAGGGTTCCGATTCGACCTAGGGTTAGGGTTATGTTGAGGGCTAGGGTTAGAGATCCGTTTAGGGTTCCGATTCGACCTAGGGTTAGGGTTATGTTGAGGGCTGGGGTTAGAGATCCGTTTAGGGTTCCGATTGGACCTAGGGTTAGGGTTATGTTGAGGGCGAGGGGTAGAGATCCCGTTAGGGTTCCGATTGGACCGAGGGTTAGGGTTATTTTGAGGGCTAGGGTTAGAGTTCCGGTTAGGGTTCCGATTGGACCTAGGGTTAGGGTTATGTTGAGGGTTAGGTTTAGAGATCCGATTAGGGTTCCGATTGGACCTCGGGTTAGGGTTATGTTGAGGGCGAGGGGTAGAGATCCGGTTAGGGTTCGGATTGGTCCTTGGGTTAGGGTTATGTTGAGGGCTAGGGTTAGGGATCCGGTTAAGGTTCCGATTGGGCCTAGGGTTAGGGTTACGTTCAAGGGAAGGGTTAAATATCCATTTAGGGTTCCGATTGGTCCTAAGGTTATGGTTATGTTGAGGGCAAGGGTTAGAGTTCCGTTTAGGGTTCCGATTGGACCTAGGGTTAGTTTCATGTTGAGGGCTAGGGTTAGATATCCGTTTAGGGTTCCGATTGGACCTAGGGTTAGGGTTATGTTGAGGGCTAGGGTTAGAGATCCGGTTAGGGTTCCGATTGGACCTAGGGTTAGGGTTAATTTGAGGGCTAGGGTTAGAGATCCGGTTAGGTTTCCGATTAGACCTAGGGTTAGGGTTATGTTGAGGGCTAGGTTAGAGATCCGGTTAGGGTTCCGATTGGACCTAGGGTTAGGGTTATGTTGAGGGCTAGGGTTAGGGATCCGGTTAGGGTTACGATTGGACCTAGGGTTAGGTTTATGTTGAGGGCTAGGGTTAGAGATCCGGTTAGGGTTCCCATTGGACCTAGGGTTAGGGTTATGTTGAGGGCTAGGGATAGATATCCGGTTAGGGTTCCGATTGGACCTAGTGTTAGGGTTATGTTGAGGGCTAGGGTTAGAGTTCCGGTTAGGGTTCCGATTGGACCTAGATTTAGGGTTATGTTGAGGGCTAGGGTTAGAGATCCGGTAAGGGTTACGGTTGGACCCAGGGTTAGTGTTGTGTTGAGGGCTAGGGTTAGAGATCCGGTTAGGGTTCTGATTGGACCTAGGGTTAGGGTTATGTGGAGGGCTAGGGTTCGAGTTCCGTTTACGGTTCTGATTGGACCTAGGGTTAGGGTTATGTTGAGGGCTAGGGTTAGAGATCAGGTTAGGGTTCCGATTGGACCTAGGGTTAGGGTTATGTTGAGGGTTAGGGTTAGAGATCCGGTTAGGGTTCCGATTGGACCTAGGGTTAGGGTTATGTTGAGGGCTAGTGTTAGAGATCCGGTTAGGTTTCCGATTGGACCTAGGGTTAGGGTTATGTTGAGGCCTAGGTATACAGATCCGGTTAGCGTTCCGATTGGACCTAGGGTTAGGGTTATGTTGAGGGCTAGGGTTAGAGTTCCGTTTACGGTTCCGATTGGACCTAGGGTTAGGGTTATGTTGAGGGCTAGGGTTAGAGATTAGGTTAGGGTTCCGATTCGACCTAGGGTTAGGGTTATGTTGAGGGTTAGGGTTAGAGATCCGGTTAGGGTTCCGATTGGACCTAGGGTTAGGGTTATGTTGAGGGCTAGTGTTAGAGATCCGGTTAGGTTTCCTATTGGACCTCGGGTTAGAGTTATGTTGAGGGCTAGGTATACAGATCCGCTTAGGGTTCCGATTGGACCTAGGGTTAGGGTTATGTTAAGGGCTAGGGTTAGAGATCCGGTTAGGTTTCCGATTGGACCTAGGGTTAGGGTTATGTTGAGGGCTAGGTATACAGATCCGTTTAGGGTTCCGATTGGATCTAGGGTTAGGGTTATGTTGAGGACTAGGGTTAGAGATCCGGTTAGGGTTCCGATTCGACCTAGGGTTAGGGTTATGTTGAGGGCTAGGGTTAGAGATCCGTTTAGGGTTCCGATTCGACCTAGGGTTAGGGTTATGTTGAGGGCTAGGGTTAGAGATCCGTTTAGGGTTCCGATTGGACCTAGGGTTAGGGTTATGTTGAGGGCGAGGGGTAGAGATCCCGTTAGGGTTCCGATTGGACCTAGGGTTAGGGTTATTTTGAGGGCTAGGGTTAGAGTTCCGGTTAGGGTTCCGATTGGACCTAGGGTTAGGGTTATGTTGAGGGTTAGGTTTAGAGATCCGATTAGGGTTCCGATTGGACCTCGGGTTAGGGTTATGTTGAGGGCGAGGGGTAGAGATCCGGTTAGGGTTCGGATTGGTCCTTGGGTTAGGGTTATGTTGAGGGCTAGGGTTAGGGATCCGGTTAAGGTTCCGATTGGGCCTAGGGTTAGGGTTATGTTGAGGGCAAGGGTTAGAGTTCCGTTTAGGGTTCCGATTGGACCTAGGGTTAGTTTTATGTTGAGGGCTAGGGTTAGATATCCGTTTAGGGTTCCGATTGGACCTAGGGTTAGGGTTATGTTGAGGGCTAGGGTTAGAGATCCGGTTAGGGTTCCGATTGGACCTAGGGTTAGGGTTATGTTGAGGGCTAGGGATAGATATCCGTTTTGGGTTCCGATTGGACCTAGGGTTAGGGTTATGTTGAGGGCTAGGGTTATAATTCCGGTTAGGGTTCCGATTGGACCTAGGGTTAGGGTTATTTTGAGGGCTAGGGTTAGAGTTCCGGTTAGGGTTCCTATTGGACCTAGGGTTAGGGTTATGTTGAGGACTAGGGTTAGAGATCCGGTAAGGGTTACGGTTGGACCCAGGGTTAGTGTTGTGTTGAGGACTAGGGTTAGAGATCCGGTTAGGGTTCTGATTGGACCTAGGGTTAGGGTTATGTTGAGGGCTAGGGTTAGAGTTCCGTTTACGGTTCCGATTGCACCTAGGGTTAGGGTTATGTTGAGGGCTAGGGTTAGAGATCAGGTTAGGGTTCCGATTGGACCTAGGGTTAGGGTTATGTTGAGGGTTAGGGTTAGAGATCCGGTTAGGGTTCCGATTGGACCTAGGGTTAGGGTTATGTTGAGGGCTAATGTTAGAGATCCGGTTAGGTTTCCGATTGGACCTAGGGTTAGGGTTATGTTGAGGCCTAGGTATACAGATCCGGTTAGGGTTCCGATTGGACCTAGGGTTAGGGTTATGTTGAGGGCTAGGGTTAGCGTTCCGTTTACGGTTTCGATTGGACCTAGGGTTAGGGTTATGTTGAGGGCTAGGGTTAGAGATCAGGTTAGGGTTCCGATTGGACCTAGGGTTAGGGTTATGTTGAGGGTTAGGGTTAGAGATCAGGTTAGGGTTCCGATTGGACCTAGGGTTAGGGTTATGTTGAGGGCTAGTGTTAGAGATCCGGTTAGGTTTCCGATTGGACCTAGGGTTAGGGGTATGTTGAGGGCAAGGTATACAGATCCGGTTAGGGTTCTGATTGGACCTAGGGTTAAGGTTATGTTAAGGGCTAGGGTTAGAGATCCGGTTATGTTTCCGATTCGACCTAGGGTTAGGGTTATGTTGAGGGCTAGGTATACAGATCCGATTAGGGTTCCGATTGGACCTAGGGTTAGGGTTATGTTGAGGACTAGGGTTAGAGATCCGGTTAGGGTTCCGATTCGACCTAGAGTTAGGGTTATGTGGAGGGCTAGGGTTAGAGATCCGGTTAGGGTTCCGATTCGACCTAGGGTTAGGGTTATGTTGAGGGCTAGGGATAGATATCCGGTTAGGGTTCCGATTGGACCTAGGGTTAGGGTTATTTTGAGGGCTAGGTTCAGAGATCCGGTTAGGGTTCCGATTGGACCTAGGGTTAGGGTTATGTTGAGGGCTAGGGTTAGAGATCCGGTTAGGGTTCCGATTGGTCCTAGGGTTAGGGTTATGTTGAGGGCGAGGGTTAGAGATCCGGTTAGGGTTCCGAGTGGACCTAGGGTTAGGGTTATGTTGAGGGCTAGGGTTAGAGATCCGGTTAGGGTTCCGATTGGACCTAGGGTTAGGGTTATGTTGAGGGCTAGGGTTAGAGATCCGGTTAGGGTTCCGATTGGACCTAGGGTTAGGGTTATGCTGAGGGCTAGGTATACAGATCAGGTTAGGGTTCCGATTGGACCTAGGGTTAGGGTTATGTTGAGGGCTAGGTATACAGATCCGGTTAGGGTTCCGATTGGACCTAGGGTTAGGGTTATGTTGAGGGCTAGGGTTAGAGGTCCGGTTAGGGTTCCGATTGGACCTAGGGTTAGGGTTATGTTGAGGGCTAGGTTTAGAGATCCTGTTATGTTTCGGATTGGACCTAGGGTTAGGGTTATGTTGAGGGCTAGGGTTAGAGTTCCGGTTAGGGTTCCGATTGGACCTAGGGTTAGGGTTATGTTGAGGGCTAGGGTTAGAGTTCCGGTTAGGGTTCCGATTGGACCTAGGGTAAGGGTTATTTTGAGGGCTAGGGTTAGAGTTCCGGTTAGGGTTCCTAATGACCTAGGGTTAGGGTTATGTTGAGGGCTAGGGTTAGAGATCCGGTAAGGGTTACGGTTGGACCCAGGGTTAGTGTTGTGTTGAGGGCTAGGGTTAGAGATCCGGTTAGGGTTCTGATTGGACCTAGGGTTAGGGTTTTGTTGAGGGCTAGGGTTAGAGTTCCGTTTACGGTTCCGATTGGACCTAGGGTTAGGGTTATGTTGAGGGCTAGGGTTAGAGATCAGGTTAGGGTTCCGATTGGACCTAGGGTTAGGGTTATGTTGAGGGTTAGGGTTAGAGATCCGGTTAGGGTTCCGATTGGACCTAGGGTTAGGGTTATGTTGAAGGCTAGTGTTAGAGAACCGGTTAGGTTTCCGATTGAACCTAGGGTTAGGGTTATGTTGAGGGCTAGGTATACAGATCCTGTTAGGGTTCCGATTGGACCTAGGGTTAGGGTTATGTTAAGAGCTAGGGTTAGAGATCCGGTTAGGTTTCCGATTGGACCTAGGGTTAGGGTTATGTTGAGGGCTAGGTATACAGATCCGGTTAGGGTTCCGATTGGACCTAGGGTTAGGGTTATGTTGAGGACTAGGGTTAGAGATCCGGTTAGGGTTCCGATTCGACCTAGGGTTAGGGTTATGTTGAGGGCTAGGTATACAGATCCGGTTAGGGTTCCGATTGGACCTAGGGTTAGGGTTATGTTGAGGGCTAGGGTTAGAGGTCCGGTTAGGGTTCCGATTGGACCTAGGGTTAGAGTTATGTTGAGGGCTAGGTTTAGAGATCCTGTTATGTTTTGGATTGGACCTAGGGTTAGGGTTATGTTGAGGGCTAGGGTTAGAGTTCCGGTTAGGGTTCCGATTGGACCTAGGGTTAGGGTTATTTTGAGGGCTAGGGTTAGAGTTCCGGTTAGGGTTCCTAATGACCTAGGGTTAGGGTTATGTTGAGGGCTAGGGTTAGAGATCCGGTAAGGGTTACGGTTGGACCCAGGGTTAGTGTTGTGTTGAGGGCTAGGGTTAGAGATCCGGTTACGGTTCTGATTGGACCTAGGGTTAGGGTTATGTTGAGGGCTAGGGTTAGAGTTCCGTTTACGGTTCCGATTGGACCTAGGGTTAGGGTTATGTTGAGGGCTAGGGTTAGAGATCAGGTTAGGGTTCCGATTGGACCTAGGGTTAGGGTTATGTTGAGGATTAGGGTTAGAGATCAGGTTAGGGTTCCGATTGGACCTAGGGTTAGGGTTATGTTGAGGGCTAGGGTTAGAGATCAGGTTAGGGTTCCGATTGGACCTAGGGTTAGGGTTATGTTGAGGGCTAGGGATAGATATCCGGTTAGGGTTCCGATTGGACCTAGTGTTAGGGTTATGTTGAGGGCTAGGGTTAGAGTTCCGGTTAGGGTTCCGATTGGACCTAGATTTAGGGTTATGTTGAGGGCTAGGGTTAGAGATCCGGTAAGGGTTACGGTTGGACCCAGGGTTAGTGTTGTGTTGAGGGCTAGGGTTAGAGATCCGGTTAGGGTTCTGATTGGACCTAGGGTTAGGGTTATGTGGAGGGCTAGGGTTCGAGTTCCGTTTACGGTTCTGATTGGACCTAGGGTTAGGGTTATGTTGAGGGCTAGGGTTAGAGATCAGGTTAGGGTTCCGATTGGACCTAGGGTTAGGGTTATGTTGAGGGTTAGGGTTAGAGATCCGGTTAGGGTTCCGATTGGACCTAGGGTTAGGGTTATGTTGAGGGCTAGTGTTAGAGATCCGGTTAGGTTTCCGATTGGACCTAGGGTTAGGGTTATGTTGAGGCCTAGGTATACAGATCCGGTTAGCGTTCCGATTGGACCTAGGGTTAGGGTTATGTTGAGGGCTAGGGTTAGAGTTCCG